>NC_068451.1:23654437-24016312 GCF_023373465.1 Oncorhynchus keta | reverse complement strand
GAACCCACAACAGAGGATACTCTGCAGTTCTGCCACTTATCACTGCAACCAAACACTTCCTGTAGTTGTTGATCAGTCTCTCACATCGTTGTGGAGGACTTTTGGCCCACTCTTCCACGCGTAATAAAAAAAACACATTTATTTCACCTTTATTTAACCAGGTAGGTTAGTTGAGAACAAGTCCTTATTTACAACTGCGACCTGGCCAAAATAAAGCAAAGCAGTGCGACACAAACAACAACACAGAGTTACACATGGAATAAACAAACATACAGTCAATAATACAATAGAAAAAGTCTATACACAAGGCAAAAAAACAATAAATAGACCATAGTGGCGAAATAATTACAATATAGCAATTAAACACTGGAGTGATAGACGTGCAGAAGATGAGTGTGCAAGTAGAGATACTGGTGTGCACAGTAGCAAAATAAATAACAGTATGGGGATGAGGCGGTTGGATGGGCTACTTACAGATGAGCTCTGTACAGGTGCAGTGATCTGTGAGCTGCTCTGACAGCTGGTGCTTAAAGCTAATGAGGGAGATATGAGTCTCCAGCTTCAGTGATTTTTGCAGTTTGTTCCAGTCATTGGCAGCAGAGAACTAGAAGGAAAGGCAGCCGAACGAGGAATTGGCTTTGGGGGTGACCAGTGAAATATACCTGCTGGAGCGCGTGCAGCTATGGTGACCAGTGAGCTGAGATATAAGGCGGGGCTTTACCTAGCAAAAATAACTGCTTTAACTCAGAGACATTTTGGTGTTTTCAAGCATGTACTGCTTGTTTTAAATCCTGCCACAACATCTCAATTGGGATTAGGTCTGGACTTTGACTAGGCCATATTTTTTATTTTACCTTTATTTAACTAGGCAAGTCAGTTAAGAACAAATTCTTAGTTTCAATGACAGCCTAGGAACAGTGGGTTAACTGCCTGTTCAGGGGCAGAACAACAGATGTGTACCTTGTCAGCTCGGGGGGTTTGAACTTGCAACCTTCCGATACTAGTCCAACACTCTAACCACTAGGCTACCCTGCCGCCCCGTACCAAAACATCAAATTGTGTTTTGCATCATTGTCTTGCTGCATTATCCATCTGCGTTTCAGCTTCAGCTCACAGCCAGATGCACTGATATTCTTCTGTAGAATTCATAGTTCCTTCTATTAAGGCAAGTCATCCAGATCCTGAGGCACCGAAGCATCCCCAAACCATCACACTACCACTACCATGTGTAACAGGGGTGGTTATGTTTCCACTTGCCTGGTGTATTTAATGTTCAAGCATTCTTATTGGTTGGTTCAACTCTGATGACAATAAGGCGTGTTGTGATTGGCCCCGCTTGCAGATAGGGGGAGATCGCGAACGTCAGGTCTTCCCAGTATGAAAATGTGATGCAAGGGGTAGGTCACATTCTGAATACTGTTTTACATTTGATATTTTACAATGTGTACAAGTTTGCTGTACATTACTGATTTATACATGTGTGTGTATATGGTACCTGTTAGGGATTGAGGGGCTTTCTGGGATGTGCTTTGACATATGATTGCTGTAAATAAGTGTGTTAGCAGCATACACCGACGTATTGGTCACAGAAGCCCACTGTTAACACAGTTGTCTTCATGCTACAGATTTTGCCATCGACACCCATCAATATCGTTAAGCCCTGCACAACTAACATGCTGTTTCCCATTTAACAACAGCAACAGAAATAAATTATGCTCAACTGGGACCACTGGCTGATGTGTGGTCCTTCTGTAGCTCAGTTGGTAGAGCATGGCGCTTGTAACGCCAGGGTAGTGGGTTCGATTCCCAGGACCACCCATACGTAGAATGTATGCACACATGACTGTAAGTCGCTTTGGATAAAAGCGTCTGCTAAATGGCATATATTATTATTATATTATTATTTATTGGACAAAACACAACAAAAGGAGAGTACGATTTACATCTGTTACACATGCTTGACCGTTGTTATGAGGTTCTTACTGTGGAATGCAGTGTTTGGTTTTCACCAGGAATAATGGGAACCATCTCACCAAGAGACTTTTGAATAATCTCCCTGTAGAACATTCTTCCAAAAGTCTTGATTATCCAGGTGCATCTAGATTATTTTTGGCAAACTTGAGTCAACGTTTTGGATGACATGGGTCCCATTAAACCTGGCGAAAACTTACACAGTAAGAACCTCATACCAACGGTCAAGCAGCTTTTTTGTTACATTATATATACATACAGTGCATTCAGAAAGTATTCAGACCCCTGCACTTTTCCGCACATGTTTTATTAAATAAATAAATTAAATAATTAAATAAATAATAATTAAATAAATAAATATATATACATATATATACATATATATATACACACACTACCGTTCAAACATTTGGGGTCACTTAGAAATGTCCTTTTTTGTCCTTTAAAATAACATCAAATTGATCAGAGTGTAGACATTATTCATGTTGTAAATCACTACTGTAGCTGGAAACAGCGGATTTTTGTTATGGAATATCTACAAAGGCGTATATAGGTCCATTATCAGCAACCATCACTCCTGTGTTCATTAAATAGTACCCTCAAAACACCCGTCTCAACATCAACAGTGAAGTGGCGACTCTGGGATACTGGCCTTCTAGGCAGAGTTGCAAAGAAAAAGCCATATCTCAGACTGGCCAATAAAAATAAAAGATTAAGATGAGCACAGAACACTGACATTGGACACTGCCTAGAAGTCCAGCATCCCGGTGTCACCTCTTCACTGTTGACGTTGAGACTGGTGGTTTGATGGTACTATTTAATGAAGCTGCAAGTTGAGGACTTGTGGGGTGTCTGTTTCTCATACTAGACAATCTTATGTACTTGTCCTCTTGCTCAGTTGTGCACCTCCCACTCCTCTTTCTATTCTGGTTAGAGCCAATTTGTGCTGTTATGTGAAGGAAGTAGTACACAGTGTTGTACCAGATCTCCAGTTTCTTGGCAATTTCTCGCATGGAATAGCTTTCATTTTTCAGAACAAGAATAGACTGATGGGTTTTAGAAGAAAGTGCCTTATTTCTGGTCATTTTGAGCCTGTAATTGATCCCAAAAATGCTGATGCTTCTTTAGCCTACTCAACTAGTCCAAAGAAGGCCAGATGTATTACTTCTTTAATCAGCACTACAGTTTTCAGCTGTGCTAACATAATTGCAAAAGGGTTTTCTAATGATCAATTAGCCTTTTCAAATGATAAACTTGGATTAGCTAAAACAACGTGGCATTGGAACACAGGAGTGATGGTTGCTGATAATGGACCTCTATACGCCTATGTAGATATTCCATAACAAAAATCTGCCGTTTCCAGCTACAACAGTCATTTACAACATGAACAATGTCTACACTGTATTTCTGATCAATTTGATGTTATTTTAACGGACAAAAAACATACTTTTCTTTCAAAAACAAAAACATTTCTAAGTGACCCCAAACATTTGAATGGTAGTGTATATATATATAATTTTTTTTTTAAAAGAAACGTCTCTTTTTCAGGACCCTATCTTTCAAAAATAATTCGTAAAAATCCAAATAACTTCACAGATCTTCATTGTAAAGGGGTTAAACACTGTTTCCCATGCTTGTTCAATGAACCATAAACAATTAATGAACATGCACCTGTGGAAGGAAAGGTCGTTAAGACACTAACAGCTTACAGACGGTAGGTAATTAAGGTCGAAGTTATGAAAACTTAAGACACTAAAGGTGCCTTTCTACTGACTCTGAAAAACAACAAAAGAAAGATGCCCAGGGTCCCTGGTCCCTGTACTTGAGGTGAAGTCAGGTGCAGGAGAGCAGAGAGTTGTGGACAGGCGCACACTTTATTACGGCAGGAGAGATATACAGACTGACGCCGCTGCGTCAAAAACCTCCAGCCAACAAGGCAAAGTGTATAGCGCGCACAAATTTCACGCAACATAAATATATCGCAATACAAATAAGCTTTGTGAAAACACACGGAAAATAAGAAATGCTTAGCCTAGTGCGTACAATACTTAGCACATAAATAATTTCACACAAAGACCTTTTTGGGGAACAGAGGAATAAATACATGTAGTGTGATTGGGAAATGCAAACCAGGTGTGAATGGAACAAGACAAAACAAATGGATAAAGAAAAATGGAGAGGCTATGGCTAGAAAGCCGGTGTCGTCGACAGCCAAACACCGCCCAAACAAGGAGAGGGGCTGACTTTGGCGGAAGTCGTGACAGTAACCCCCCTTGACGCGAGGCTCCAGCGGTGCTCCGACACCGGCCTCGGGGACGACCCGGGGTCTAGGCGCAGGACAATCCGGCCGGTGATGGTGGAACTCCCGTAGAAGTTCAGGGTCCAACACATCCGCCACCGGAATTCAGCACCTTTCCTCCGGACCGTACCCCCCACCGCCCATTCCACGAGGTACTGAAGACCCCCTGCCCGACGCCTCGAATCCAAGATGGAACGGACGGAGTACGCCGGGCCCCCTCGATGTCCAGAGGGGGCGGGGGAACCTGCCGTACCTCAGAACCCTGGAGCGGACCAACCACCACTGGCCTGAGGAGAGACACATGGAACGAGGGGTTAATAGTCAGGGGGAAGCTGTAACTTGTAACATACCGCGTTCACTCTCCTCGGGACTTTGAATGACACCACAAAGCGCGGACCCAGCTTCCGGCAGGGCAGGCGGAGGGGCAGGTTTCGTGTCGAGAGCCAGACCCGGTCCCGCGGTGCGAACACCAGGGCCTCACTGCGGTGACGGTCCGCGCTGGTCTTTTGGCGCAGCGCGGCCCGCTGAAGGTGACCATGGGCGGCACACTATGTCTCCTCCGCGCGCCTGAACCAATTCAATCAATCAATCAAATTGTATTTATATAGCCCTTCGTACATCAGCTGATATCTCAAAGTGCTGTACAGAAACCCAGCCTAAAACCCCAAACAGCAAGCAATGCAGGTGTAGAAGTACGGTGGCTAGGAAAAACTCCCTAGAAAGGCCAAAACCTAGGAAGAAACCTAGAGAGGAACCAGGCTGTGGGGTGGCCAGTCCTCTTCTGGCTGTGCCGGGTGGAGATTATAACAGAACATGGCCAAGATGTTAAAATGTTCATAAATGACCAGCATGGTCGAATAATAACAAGGCAGAACAGTTGAAACTGGAGCAGCAGCACAGTCAGGTGGACTGGGGACAGCAAGGAGTCATCATGTCAGGTCGTCCTGGGGCACGGTCCTAGGGCTCAGGTCCTCCGAGAGAGAGAGAGAGAGAGAGAGAGAGAGAGAGAGAGAGAGAGAGAGAGAGAAGAAAGAGAGAATTAGAGAGAGCATATGTGGGGTGGCCAGTCCTCTTCTGGCTGTGCCGGGTGGAGATTATAACAGAACATTGCCAAGATGTTCAAATGTTCATAAATGACCAGCATGGTCAAATAATAGTAAGGCAGAACAGTTGAAACTGGAGCAGCAGCATGGCCAGGTGGACTGGGGACAGCAAGGAGTCATCATGTCAGGTAGTCCTGGGGCATGGTCCTAGGGCTCAGGTCAGTTGAAACTGGAGCAGCAGCATGGCCAGGTGGACTGGGGACAGCAAGCAAGGAGCCATCATGTCAGGTCTCCGAGAGAGAGAAAGAAAGAAGGAGAGAATTAGAGAACGCACACTTAGATTCACACAGGACACCGAATAGGACAGGAGAAGTACTCCAGATATAACAAACTGACCCTAGCCCCCCGACACAAACTACTGAGACATAAATACTGGAGGCTGAGACAGGAGGGTTCAGGAGACACTGTGGCCCCATCCGAGGACACCCCCGGACAGGGCCAAACAGGAAGGATATAACCCCACCCACTTTGCCAAAGCACAGCCCCACACCACTAGAGGGATATCTTCAACCACCAACTTACCATCCTGAGACAAGTCTGAGTATAGCCCACAAAGATCTCCACCACGGCACAACCAAAGGGGGGGGCAGGATGACCACAACAGTGAATCAACCCACTCAGGTGACGCACCCCCTGCAGGGACGGCATGAGAGAGCCCCAGTAAGCCAGTGACTCAGCCCCTGTAATAGGGTTTGAGGCAGAGAATCCCAGTGGAAAGAGGGGAACTGGCCAGGCAGAGACAGCAAGGGCGGTTCGTTGCTCCAGAGCCTTTCCGTTCACCTTCCCACTCCTGGGCCAGACTACACTCAATCATATGCCCCACTGAAGAGATGAGTCTTCAGTAAAGACTTAAAGGTTGAGACCGAGTTTGCGTCTCTGACATGGGTAGGCAAAATGGAGCTCTATAGGAGAAAGCCCTGCCTCCAGCTGTTTGCTTAGAAATTCTAGGGACAATTAGGAGGCCTGCGTCTTGTGACCGTAGTGTACGTGTAGGTATGTACGGCAGGACCAAATCAGAGAGATAGGTAGGAGCAAGCCCATGTAATGCTTTGTAGGTTAGCAGTAAAACCTTGTAATCAGCCCTTGTTTTGACAGGAAGCCAGTGTAGAGGCTAGCACTGGAGTAATATGATCAAATTGTTTGGTTCTAGTCAGGATTCTAGCAGCCGTATTTAGCACTAACTGAAGTTTATTTAGTGCTTTATCCGGGTAGCCGGAAAGTAGAGCATTGCAGTAGTCTAACCTAGAAGTGACAAAAGCATGGATTAATTTTTCTGCATCATTTTTGGACAGAAAGTTTCTGATTTTTGCAATATTACGTAGATGGAAAAAAGCTGTCCTCGAAATTGTCTTGATATGTTCTTCAAAAGAGAGATCAGGGTCCAGAGTAACGCCGAGGTCCTTCACAGTTTTATTTGAGACGACTGTACAACCATTAAGATTAATTGTCAGATTCAACAGAAGATCTCTTTGTTTCTTGGGACCTAGAATAAGCATCTCTGTTTCGTCCGAGTTTAATAGTAGAAAGTTTGCAGCCATCCACTTCCTTATGTCTGAAACACATGCTTCTAGCGAGGGCAATTTTGGGGCTTCACCATGTTTCATTGAAATGTACAGCTGTGTGTCATCCGCATAGCAGTGAAAGTTAACATTATGTTTTCGAATAACATCCCCAAGAGGTAAAATGTATAGTGAAAACAATAGTGGTCCTAAAACAGAACCTTGAGGAACACCGAAATTTACAGTTGATTTGTCAGAGGACAAACCATTCACAGAGACAAATTGATATCTTTCCGACAGATAAGATCTAAACCAGGCCAGAACATGTCCGTGTAGACCAATTTGGGTTTCCAATCTCTCCAAAAGAATGTGGTGATCGATGGTATCAAAAGCAGCACTAAGGTCTAGGAGCACGAGGACAGATGCAGAGCCTCGGTCCGATGCCATTAAAATGTAATTTACCACCTTCACAAGTGCCGTCTCAGTGCTATGATGGGGTCTAAAACCAGACTGAAGCATTTCGTATACATTGTTTGTCTTCAGGAAGGCAACAGCCTTTTCTAACATTTTTGAGAGGAATGGAAGATTCGATATAGGCCGATAGTTTTTTATATTTTCTGGGTCAAGGTTTGGCTTTTTCAAGAGAGGCTTTATTACTGCCACTTTTAGTGAGTTTGGTACACATCCAGTGGATAGAGAGCCGTTTATTATGTTCAACATAGGAGGGCCAAGCACAGGAAGCAGCTCTTTCAGTAGTTTAGTTGGAATAGGGTCCAGTATGCAGCTTGAAGGTTTAGAGGCCATGATTATTTTCATCATTGTGTCAAGAGATATAGTACTAAAACACTTGAGCGTCTCTCTTGATCCTAGGTCCTGGAAGAGTTGTGCAGACTCAGGACAACTGAGGTTTGGAGGAATACGCAGGTTTAAAGAGGAGTCTGTAATTTGCTTTCTAATAATCATAATATTTTCCTCAAAGAAGTTCATGAATTTATCACTGCTAAAGTGAAAGTCATCCTCTCTTGGGGAATGCTGCTTTTTAGTTAGCTTTGCGACAGTATCAAATAGGAATTTCGGATTGTTCTTATTTTCCTCAATTAAGTTAGAAAAATAGGATGATCGAGCAGCAGTAAGGGCTCTTCGGTACTGCACGGTACCGTCTTTCCAAGCTAGTCGGAAGACTTCCAGTTTGGTGTGGCACCATTTCCGTTCCAATTTTCTGGAAGCCTGCTTCAGAGCTCGGGTATTTTCTGTGTACCAGGGAGCTACTTTCTTATGAGAAATGTTTTTAGTTTTTAGGGGTACAACTGCATCTAGGGTATTGCGCAAGGTTAAATCGAGATCCTCAGTTAGGTGGTTAACTGATTTTTGTCCTCTGGCGTCCTTGGGTAGGCAGAGGGAGTCTGGAAGGGCATCAAGGAATCTTTGTGTTGTCTGTGAATTTATAGCACGACTTTTGATGGTCCTTGGTTGGGGTCTGAGCAGATTATTTGTTGCAATTGCAAACGTAATAAAATGGTGGTCCGATAGTCCAGGATTATGAGGAAAAACATTAAGATCGACAACATTTATTCCATGGGACAAAACTAGGTCCAGCGTATGACTGTGACAGTGAGTGGGTCCAGAGACATGTTGGACAAAACCCTATCGTAAATGTTAGCAACACCTCCGCCTTTGCGGGATGCACGGGGGAAATGGTCACTAGTGTAGCCAGGAGGTGAGGCCTCATTTAAAACATTAAATTCATCAGGCTTAAGCCATGTTTCAGTCAGGCCAATCACATCAAGATTATGATCAGTGATTAGTTCATTGACTATAATTGCCTTTGAAGTAAGGGATCTAACATTAAGTAGCCCTATTTTGAGATGTGAGGTATCATGATCTCTTTCAGTAATGACAGGAATGGAGGTGGTCTTTATCCTAGTGAGATTGCTAAGGCGAACACTGCCATGTTTAGTTTTGCCCAACCTAGGTCGAGGCACTGACACGGTCTCAATGGTGATAGCTGAGCTGACTACACTGACTGTGCTAGTGGCAGACTCCACTATGCTGGCAGGCTGGCTAACAGCCTGCTGCCTGGCCTGCACCCTATTTCATTGTGGAGCAAGAGGAGTTAGAGCCCTGTCTATGTTGGTAGATAAGACCCCTCCAGCTAGGATGGAGTCCGTCACTCCTCAGCAGGTCAGGCTTGGTCCTGTTTGTGGGCGAGTCCCAGAAAGAGGGCCAGTTATCTACAAATTCTATCTTTTGGGAGGGGCAGAAAACAGTTTTCAACCAGCGATTGAGTTGTGAGTCTCTGCTGTAGAGCTCATCACTCCCCCTAACTGGGAGGGGGCCAGAGACAATTACTCGATGCCGACACATCTTTCTAGCTGATATGCACGCAGAAGCTATGTTGCGCTTGGTGATCTCTGACTGTTTCATCCTAACATCGTTGGTGCCGACGTGGATAACAATATCTCTATACTCTCTACACTCATCATTTTTAGCTTTAGCCAGCACCATCTTCAGATTAGCCTTAACGTCGGTAGCCCTGCCCCCTGGTAAACAGTGTATGATCGCTGGATGATTCGTTTTAAGTCTAATACTGCGGGTAATGGAGTCGCCAATGACTAGAGTTTTCAATTTGTCAGAGCTAATGGTGGGAAGCTTCGGCGTCTCAGACCCCGTAACGGGAGGAGTAGAGACCAGAGAAGACTCGGCCTCTGACTCCGACCTGCTGCTTAATGGGGAAAACCGGTTGAAAGTTTCTGTCGGCTGAATGAGCGACACCGGTTGAGCTTTCCTACAGCATTTCCTTCCAGAAACCGTGAGAAAGGTGTCCGGCTGCGGGGACTGTGCCGGGGGATTTATACTACTATCTGTACTTACTGGTGGCACAGACGCTGTTTCATCCTTTCCTACACTGAAATTACCCTTGCCTAACGATTGCGTCTGAAGCTGGGCTTGTAGCACAGCTATCCTCGCCGTAAGGCGAGTACAGCGACTACAATTAGAAGGCATCATGTTAATGTTACTACTTAGCTTCGGCTGTTGGAGGTCCTGACGAATCGTGTCCAGATAAAGCGTCCGGAAAAAAAGTTGAGGAAAAAATAAATAAATATATGAACGGTAATTAAAAAGTGAAAACCGTAAAGTTGTCAGGTAGCAAAATAGGTTGGCAACAAAACGCACAGCAACTCGAAAACAAGCCTGCAGACCCCAATTGTCCACCGCAGGAGCCTGGGTCTGACTCTGATGCCACGGTGCCAGAACAGGCTGGTACCCCAATACACACTGAAAGGGGGAGAGGTTAGTGGAGGAGTGGCGGAGCGAGTTCTGCTCCATCTCTGCCCAGGGCACGAACGCCGCCCACTCCCCTGGCCGGTCCTGGCAATAGGACCGCAGAAACCTGCCCACATCCTGGTTCACTCTCTCCACCTGTCCATTACTCTTGGGGTGAAAACCCGAGGTGAGGCTGATCGAGACCCCCAGACGTTCCACGAACGCCCTCCAGACTCTCGAAGTGAACTTTGGACCTCGATCAGACACTATATCCTCAGGCACCATGTAGTGCCGAAAGACGTGTGTAAACAGGGTGTAAACAGTTTGTAGGCCCCTAGGGAGACCGGGCAGAGGGAGGAGACGGCAGGACTTAGAAAAATGATCCACAACAACCAGGTTCGTGGTGTTACCATGTGAAGGAGGAGGCCTTGGTCACACCACCGACAGGTGTGACCAAGGCCGTTGTGGAATGGGTAAGGCATGTAGCTTACCTCTGGGCAGGTGTCTAGGAGCCTTACACTGGACACACACCAAGCAGGAGGAAACATAAACCCTCACGTTCTTAGCCAAGGTGGGCCACCAGTACTTCCCAGTCAGACTGCTCAACGTCCGACCGATCCCCGGCAGACCAGAGGAGGGAGATGTGTGGGCCCAATAGAACAACTGGTCACAGACAGCAGACGGAACATACCGACGCCTGACGGGACACTGGCGTGGAGCAGGCTCTGTACGCAACGCCTGCTCTATGTCCACGTCCAGCTCCCACACGACCAGCGCTACCAGGCAGGAGGCCGGGAGAATGGGAGTCTGATCCATGGGCCGCTCCTCTGAGTCGGTATCGGAAGTGGTCGATGAGGGCCCTGTCGTTCCATCCCGCTCCGGCGGCCAAGGTCCGGAAATCCAGCGCAAACTCTTGTGCTCTCCTTGTCCCCTGCCTCAAATGGAAGTGCCGTTCCCCCGCCGCTCTCCCTTCGGGTGAAGTGGTCCAAGAGAGTGTCCACCCTCGTCTCATGCCTCTCAGGGAGAGCTCTGGAGTGGGAAAACGCTGTGTGGGGAGAAGGAGATGCGGCGTCTTCCCACTCCAGAGCTCTCCCCGAGAGGCATGAGACGAGGGCGGACACTCTCTCCCTTCTCGAAGGAGCTGGGTGAACGGTTTGTTTGACCTTTACGGTGGCATAGGTCCATTGGTAAAAGGAACCCCTAGCACTGTGCTGCTGTCCCATCATACTCCCTAGGAGTACTGGTTCCCACTGGGACTGGATCCGGACAGGACGGTTAGAGGTAACCCCGGTTGGGCTGGTTGAGGCCCTGGAGAGACTTCCTGTCTCTCCCAGCAGTCCATGGTTTGGACCACGCGATCCATCATGGCACCGAGAAGATGCAGCATTGCCGCGTGTTCCTGGATGCGCTCCTCGACTCCTCTGACCGGGGTACCTGCTCCTGCTGACTCCATGGTTGGTGTGAAATTCTGTCAGGTGTGTGCGTACTTGAGGGGAAGTCAGGTGCAGTAGAGCAGAGAATTGTTAACAGGCATTAGGACAGAAGCATGAGGACTTGCTACAGGGAGACAGGACGGACAGCTGATTGTCCTCGCAGTGGCAGAGCACGTGTAACAACATCTGCACAGGATCGGTACATCTGACCATCACACCTGCGGGACAGGTACCGGATGGCAACAACAACTGCCCGAGTTACACCAGGAATACAAAATCCCTCCATCAGTGCTCAGACTGTCCTCAATAGGCTAAGAGAGGCTGGACTGATGGCTTGTAGGCCTGTTGTAAGGCAGGTCCTCATCAGACATCACCGGCAACAACGTCGCCTATGGGCACAAACCCACCGTCACTGGACCAGACAGGACTGGCAAAAAGTGCTCTTCACTGACGAGTTGCAGTTTTGCCTCACCAGGACTGATGGTCGGATTCACATTTATCGTCGAAGGAACGAGTGTTATACCGAGGCCTGTACTCTGGAGCGGGATCGATTTGGAGGTGGAGGGTCCGTCATGGTCTGTGACGGTGTGTCACAGCATCATCGGACTGAGCTTGTTGTCATTGCAGGCAATCTCAATGCTGTGCGTTACAGGAAAAACATCCTTCTCCCTGATGTGGTACCCTTCTTGCAGGCTCATCCTGCCATGACCCTCCAGCATGACAATGCCGCCAGCCATACTGCTCGTTCTGTGCATGATTTCCTGCAAGAGAGGAATGTCAGTGTTCTGCCATGGCCAGCGAAGAGCCCAGATCTCAATCCCATTGAGCACGTCTGGGACCTGTTGGAGCAGAGGATGTGGACTAGGGCCATTCCCCCCAGAAATGTCCGGGAACTTGCAGGTGCATTGGTGGAAGAGTGGGGTAACATCTCACAGCAAGAACTGGCAAATTTGGTGCAGTCCATGAGGAGGAGATGCACTGCAGTACTTAATGCAGCTGGTGGCCACACCAGATACTGACTGTTACTTTTGATTTTGACCACCCCTTTGTTCAGGGACAAATTATTCAATTTCAGTTAGTCACATGTTTGTGGAACTTGTTCAGTTTCTATCTCAGTTGTTGAATTTTATGTTCATACAAATATTTATGCATGTTAAGTTTGCTGAAAATAAACGCAGTTGACAGTGAGAGGATGTTTCTTTTTTTGATGAGATGATGAGATGCGTATGAGATTTCATGAGATGTGTATTCCACCCCTAACTTTATATATATATATATATATATATATATATATATATATATATATATATATATATAGTAAGAGTCAAATGTTTGGACAGACCTACTCAGTGTTTTTCTTTATTTTTACGATTTTATACATTGTAGAATAATAGTGAGGACATCAAAACTATGAAATTACACATATGGAATCATGTAGTAACCATAAAAGAAGTTAACCAAATCAAAATATTTTTTGTATTTGAGATTCTTCAATGTAGCTACCCTTTGCCTTGATGACAGTTTTGTACGCTCTTGGCATTTTCTCAAACAGATTCATGCGGTAGTCACCAGGAATACATTTCAATTAATAGGTGTGCCTTGTTAAAAGTTGATATGTGGAATTTATTTCCTTCTTAATGCGTTTGAGCCGATCAGTTGTGTTGTGACAAGGTAGAGGTGGTATACAGAAGATAGCCCTATTTGGTTACAACCAAGTCCATATTATGGCAAGAACAGCTCAAATAAGGAAAGAGAAACAACAGTCAATCATTACTTTAAGAAATGAAGGTCAGTCAATCCAGAAAATGTAAAAAACTTAGAAGGTTTCTTCAAGTGCAGTCGCAAAAACCATGAAGTGCTATGATGAAACTGGCTCTCATGACGACCGCCTCAGGAAAGTAACTCAGAGTTACCTCTGCTGCAGAGGATAATTTCATTAGCATTAACAGCCTCAGAAATTGCACCCCATATAAATGCTTCACAGAGTTCAAGTAACGGACACATCTCAACATCAACTCAACTCAAAAGAGACGCGCATGGGCCAAGAAACACCAGCAATGGACATTAGACCGGTGGAAATCTGTCCTTTGGTCTGATGAGTCCATATTTGAGATTTTTGGTTCCAACTGCTGTGTCTTTGTGAGACGCAGAGTAGGTGAAAGGATGATCTCTGCATTTATGGTTCCCACTGTGAATTATGGAGGAGGAGGTGTGATGGTGTGGGGGTGCCTGGTGTTGACACTGTCTGTAATTTATTTAGAATTCAAGGCACACTTAACCAGCATGGTTACCACAGCATTCTGCAGCTATGCGCCATCCCATCTGGTTTGTGCTTAGTGGGACTAGCAAATTAAATGAACAATTACAAAAATGGGTTCTTGGCAGAACCGTATCCCTTAGCAAAGAAACCTTTTGGAACTCTTTTGTCTAAGCGCGTATATGCCATCTACATCAAAGCTTTTTGCAGTCTTTTTATTACTGCATGTTTGTACTCAGTAATATTGACTGTGATTTAACCTCTTGCTCCTACCTGGCACGCAGGCGTCCCATCTAGAGCTCTGGAAATGCAAATGCGCTACGCTAAATGCTAATAGTATTAGTAAAAACTCAAACGTTCATTAAAATACACATGCAGGGTATTGAATTAAAGCTACACTCGTTGTGAATCCAGGCAACAAGTCAGATTTTTAAAATGCTTTTCGGCGAAAGCATGAGAAGCTATTATCTGATAGCATGTAACACCCCAAAAGACCCGCAGGGGACGTAAACAAAATAATTAGCATATTCGGCGCTACACAAACCGCACAATAAAATATAAAACATTCATTACCTTTGACCATCTTCTTTGTTGGCACTCCTAGATGTCCCATAATCACTATTGGGTCTTTTTTTTCAATTAAATCGGTCCATATATAGCCTAGATATCGATCTATGAAGACTGTGTGATAAACAGAAAAAAATAGCGTTTCATAACGTAACGTCATTTTTTTAAATTGAAAAAGTCGACGATAAACTTTCACAAAACACTTCGAAATACTTTTGTAATGCAACTTTAGGTATTAGTACACGTTAATAAGCGATAAAATTCATCAGGAGGCGATGTAAATTCTATAGGTGTCCGTCTCAAAAAAATGTCTGGAGAGAGCTCGACCAAAACATCCGGGCGGTTTTACCAAGAATCAAAGCAGAATCAAATGACAAGACTAGACATCGTGTGGAAGCTGTAGGCACTGCAACCTCGGCCTCATTTAATTTGGTTCACTTTGAACAATTCCTGGAAGTAGCGCAAGGATATTTATTTCAATTTTCAGTGATCAGATTTTCCTGCACTTTTCGATGAAACGCACGTTCTGTTATAGTCACAGCCGTGATTTAACCAGTTTTATAAACGTCTGAGTGTTTTCTATCCACACATACTAATCATATGCACATACTATATTCCTGGCCTGAGTAGCAGGGCGCTGAAATGTTGCACGATTTTTAACAGAATGTTCGAAAAAGTAGAGGGTCGACTTAACAGTGTACTCAGTAATATTGACTGTGATTTAATAGAGACATTAATCCGTCTGTCTCTCTGTTTACCCTTTATTATACAAACCCACTAACCACAGGTGTTGCCTCCACACACATCACTCTAGCCACTGTATCTACACGGTCCAGATGTAACTCTTCTGAAGTCAGATATCATCCTGGACAGGAGAGATGGACAGGGTTGCGATGCAAGGAAGTTGGAAATTAGCCAAATGGTAAAATGTTATTCAAAAACCTGCCATCTATCCCTTGATAGAGAGTAATTTCAATACTAATCTCTGGGCTTCCATATTGGCTTGGTGTTTTGATGTACAGTGGAGCAAAAAAAGTATTTAGTCAACCACCAATTGTGGAAGTTCTCCCACTTAAAAAGATGAGACAGGCCTGTAATTTTCATCATAGGTACACTTCAACTATGACAGACGAAATGAGAAGAAAAAAATCCAGAAAATCACATTGTAGGATTTTTAATGAATTTATTTGTAAATTATGGTGGAAAATAAGTATTTGGGCAATAACAAAAGTTTATCTCAATACTTTGTTATACACCCTTTGTTGACGATGACAGAGGTCAAACGTTTTCTGTAAGTCTTCACAAGGTTTTCACACACTGTTCCTGGTATTTTGGCCCGTTCCTCCATGCAGATCTCCTCTAGAGCAGTGATGTTTTGGGGCTGTTGCTGGGCAACACAGACTTTCAACTCCCTCCAAAGATTTTCTTTGGGGTTGAGATCTGGAGGCTGGCCACTCCAGGACCTTGAAATGCTTCTTACGAAGCCACTCCTTCGTTGCCCGGGTGGTGTGTTTGGGATCATTGTCATGCTGAAAGACCCAGCCACGTTTCATCTTCAATGTCCTTGCTGATGGAAGGAGGTTTTCACTCAAAATCTCACGATACATGGCCCCATTCATTCTTTCCTTTACACGGATCAGTCGTCCTGGTCCCTTTGCAGAAAAACAGCCCCAAAGCATGATGTTTCCACCCCCATGCTTCACAGTAGGTATGGTGTTCTTTGGATGTAACTCAGCATTCTTTGTCCTCCAAAAACGACGAGTTGAGTTTTTACCAAAAAGTTATATTTTGGTTTCATCTGACCATATGACATTCTCCCAATCTTCTTCTGGATCATCCAAATGCTCTCTAGCAAACTTCAGACGGGCCTGGACATGTACTGGCTTAAGCAGGGGGACACGTCTGGCACTGCAGGATTTGAGTCCCTGGCGGCGTAGTGTGTTACTGATGGTAGGCTTTGTTACTTTGGTCCCAGCTCTCTGCAGGTCATTCACTAGGTCTCCCCGTGTGGTTCTGGGATTTTTGCTCACCGTTCTTGTGATCATTTTCAACCCATGGGGTGAGATCTTGCGTGGAGCCCCAGATCGAGGGAGATTATCAGTGGTCTTGTATGTCTTCCATTTCCTAATAATTGCTCCCACAGTTGATTTCTTCAAACCAAGCTGCTTACCTATTGCAGATTCAGTCTTCCCAGCTTGGTGCAGGTCTACAATTTTGTTTCTGGTGTCCTTTGACAGCTCTTTGGTCTTGGCCATAGTGGAGTTTGGAGAGTGACTGTTTGAGGTTGTGGACAGGTGTATTTTATACTGATAACAAGTTCAAACAGGTGCCATTAATACAGGTAACGAGTGGGGGACAGAGGAGCCTCTTAAAGAGGTCTGTGAGAGCCAGTTGCTTGTTTGTAGGTGACCAAATACTTATTTTCCACCATAATTAGTAAATTAATTCATTAAAAATCCTACAATGTGATTATCTGGATTTCTTTTCCTCATTTTGTCTGTCATAGTTGAAGTGTACCTATGATGAAAATTACAGGCCTCCCTCATCTTTTTAAGTGGGAGAACTTGCACAATTGGTGGCTGACTAAATACTTTTTTGCCCCACTGTAAATATACATTGATACAACACAGGTGTCAAACACAACAGATATGTTATAATGTATCTGGGACTAGAACCCACAACCCACCTGAGAGAGAATAACACACCTCGACACACACAAGGTCACCTTTACAAACAAAGTGTGACTTGTTTACTTTTACACCACAGCAGATGAAGGGATAGGGAAAGGGGGTACCTAATCAGTTGTATAACTGAATTCCTTCAACTGAAATGTGTCATCTGCATTTAACCCAACCCCTCTAAATTTCCAGCCGATGCTTGGCATTGCGCATGGTGATCTTAGGCTTAAGTACGTCTGCTCGACCATGGAAACCCATTTTATAAAGCTCCCAACGAACAGTTCTTGTGCCTATGTGTTTTTGAGCTAAATCAATTTGATCATGATAAATCATACATCATTGGGAATATGATTGAAGCTATGTTATTGTGTCACTCCCAAATCACTGTAAAGAGTCAGTCAATGCTTGACATACTCACAGCTGATATTGAGATGTAGAGGCTCAGTGGTTCCATTGAACTACACTAAGTCTCCTGTGTTGTTGGCCACCACTCTCACAGCAGAAACAGGTTCTCTGGGTGAGTTAGAGAGGGAGATAGAGAGAGAGGGAAACACTTAACAGAAACCAGAGGGAACACAATTCTGGGAAAGAACAAAGACAACCAGTTTTGATTACAAACGTGTCTATAACAATGGTGACTTGCAGAATTCTACCGATACAAGCTATGACCTTCAAATAACCATACTCAATTCACACAGCTTGATGTAGATGATTAAGGCCAACAGTCAATAATATAATAATATAATATATGCCATTTAGCAGACGCTTTTATCCAAAGCGACTTACAAGTCATCAGTCACCTGGCCCTGACAAAATGCCAACACAGACATTGTCATCAATTAAGTCAGCATTTCTATGCACCCACACAAAAGTACAAACAGAGACAAGGACACGCACAGGTGCACACTCAAACGAAACCAGTATCTCTACACCATATCAGACAGGGCAGAATTGTTGTATTACACTGCAAGTCATTGTACAACCAGGCTATCTTAACATTAGTTACAGTGTCTTGCAAAAGTATTCATCCCCCTTGGTGTTTTTCCTATTTTGTTGCATTACAACCTGTAATTTAAATGGATTTTTATTTGGATTTCATGTAATGGACAAACACAAAATAGTCCAAATTATAGTGAAATTAGAAAAATAACTTGTATCAAGAAATTCAAAATAATTCTACATGGAACAATGGTGCGTGCATATGTAGTCACCCCTTTGCTATGAAGCCCCTAAATAAGATCTGGTGCAAACCATTACCTTCAGAAGTCACATAATTAGTTATTAAATAAAGTCCACTTGTGTGCAATCTAAGTGTCACATGATCTGTCACATGATCTCAGTATATACATTCACTTGTTCTGAAAGGCCCCAGAGTCTGCAATACCACTAAACAAGGGCAACATGAAGACCAAGGAGCTCTCCAAACAGGCCAGGGACAAAGTTGTGGAGAAGTACAGATCAGGGTTGGGCTGTAAAAAATTATCCCAAACTTTGAACATCCCACGGACCTTATAAATTAGAAATTATATTCCATTACAAAAAAAATGAACGAATATGGCACCACAACAAACCTGCCAAGAGAGGGCCGCCCACCAAAACTCACAGACCGGGCAAGGAGGGCATTAATCAGGAGAGCAATAAAGAGACCAAAAATAACCCTGAAGGAGCTGCAAAGCTCCACAGCGGAGATTGGAGTATCTGTCCATAGCACCTCTTTAAGCTGTACACTCCACAGACCTGGCCTTTATGGAAGAGTGGCCAGAAAAAAGCCATTGCTTAAAGAAAAACACAAGTTAACAAGCTTGGTGTTTGCCTAAAAGCATTGTGGGAGACTCCCAAAACATATGGAAGAAGGTACTCTGGTCAAATAGAGCTTTTTGGCCATCAAGGAAAACGTTATGTCTGGCGCAACTCCACCATCTCGCATGGTGGTGGCAGCATCATGCTGTGGGGATGTTTTTCATCGGCAGGTACTGGGAAACTGGTCAGAATTGAAGGAATGATGGATGGGCGCTAAATACAAGGAAATTCTTGAGGGAAACCTGTTTCAGTCTTCCAGAGATTTGAGAGTGGGACGGAGGTTCACCTTCCAGCAGGACAATGACCCTAAGCATACTGCTAAAGCAACACTTGAGTGGTTTATGGGGAAACATTTCAATGTCTTGGAATGGCCTAGTCAAAGCCCAGACCTCAATCCAATTTGGGAATCTGTGGTATGAATTGCTGTACACCAGCGGAACCCATCCAACTTGAAGGACCTGGATCAGTTTTGCCTTGAAGAATGGGCAAAAATCCCAGTGGCTGGATGTGCCAAGCTTATAGAGACATACCCCAAGAGACTTGCAGCAAAAGGTGGCTCTACAAAGTATTGACTTTGGGGGAGGGTGAATAGATATGCACGCTCAAGTTTTCTGTTTTTTTGTCTTATTTGCTTCACAATAAAAATATTCTGCACCTTCAAAGTGGTAGGCATGTTGTGTAAATCAAATAATAAAAAAAAATCTATTTAATTTCAGGTTGTAAGGCAACAAAATAGGAAAAATGCCAAGGGGGTGAATACTTTCGCAACCCACTATATATCTATGGTCAAGGATTTGAAGTGTGTGATGAGTGGAACTTATTTTAGCATCAACTCTGCCATCTCAAATTAATCATAATTTATGACATGCTTTCAGTCAGCACAAAAAAAGGAGCATTAGTGATTGTTGGTATTGTTCTGTTAAAACATGTAACGTAGGAATTTAACAGTAACCTATTCCTTTATCCATACTACGCAGCTTTTATACATGAGGTGAGGTCCTCAGCACTAAGCTAAAGGTTCTTTGCATCAAGGAGTGGAGCATGGGAATCAGACAACAATATTAGGCTGCCTGGAACCTTTTACTGCCTACACGGAACCCTACCAATCCAATACAACTGGTCTGCCGACGTAACTGTCCAAGGGGGCTACAACAGTTTCGTCAAGACGTCCCACCTAAAGCCCTTCTGCTAGCCTGCTGTCCCCGGCCTGCTAGCTCTGAATCACCGTGTCTCCAGCTCGCCTAGCCTCCCACTGGTCCCTATGATCACTCGGCTATGCATGCCTCTCCCTAATGTCAACATGTCTTGTCCATTGCTGATTTGGTTAGTGATTATTGACTTATTTCACTGTAGAGACTCCAGCCTTGCTCAATAAGCCTTAGCTAGCCCGTTCGTTACACCTATATGATGTCTCTAGAGACAAAACCCCTCTCATCGTCACTCAATGACTACGTTTACCTCCAATGTATTCACATCCTTGTCTGTACATTATGCCTTGAATCTATTCTTCCGTGCCCAGAAACCTGTTCCTTTAACTCTCTGTTCCGAACGCACTAGACGACCAGTTCTTATAGCCTTTAGCCATACCCTTATCCTACTCCTCCTCTATTCTTCTGGTGATGTGAATGTCAATCCAGGCCCTGCAGCGCCTAGCTCCACTCCCATTCCCCAGGTGATCTCATTTGTTGACTTCTGTAACCATAAAAGCCTTGGTTTCATGCATGTTAACATTAGAAGCTTCCTCCCTAAGTTTGTTTACACACTGCTTTAGCACACTCTGCTAACCTGGATGTCCTAGCCTTGTCTAAATCCTGGCTTAGGAAGGCCACAAAAAATCCTGACATTTCCATTCCGACAAGAGGAGTTGCAATCTACTGCAGAGACAGCCTGTAGAGCTCTGTCATACTATCCAGGGCTGTTCCTAAACAATTTGAGCTTCTATGTGAATTGATTGCCCCCCATCTATCTTAAGAGCTCGTACTGTTAGGTGACCTAAACTGGGATATGCTTAACACCCCAGCCATCCTAATATCTAAGCTAGATGCCCTCAATCTCATACAAATTATCAATGAACATACCAGGTACAACCCCAAATCTGTAAACACAGGCACCCTCTTAGATGTCATCCTGACCAACCTGCCCTCTAAATATACTGTTGTCTTCAACCAGGATCTCAGCGATCACTGCCTCATTGCCTGCGTCCGTAATGGGTCTGCAGTCAAACGACCACCCCTCATCACTGTAAAACGCTCTCTCTTCAACCGAGCAGGCCTTTCTAATCGACCTCGCCCTGGTATCCTGGAAGGATATTGACCTCATTCCGTCAGAAGAGGATGCCTGGTCATTCTTTAAAAGTGCTTTCTTCACCATCTTAAATAAGCATGCCCCATTCAAAAAATGTAGAACCAGGAACATATATAGCCCTTGGTTCACTCCAGACCTGACTGCCCTTCACCAGCACAAAAACATCCTGTGGAGTACTGCATTAACATCAAATAGCCCCCGCGATATGCAACTTTTCAGGGAAGTTAGGAACGAATATACACAGGCAGTTGGGAAAGCAAAGGCTAGCTTTTTCAAACAGAAATTTGCATCCTGTTGCACAACTCCAAAAAGTTCTGGGATACTGTGAAGTTCATGGAGAATAAGAGCACCTCCTCCCAGCTGCCCACTGCACTGAGGCTAGGAAACACTGTCACCACCGATAAATCCACAATAATTGAGAATTTCAATAAGCATTTTTCTATGGCTGGCCGTGCTTTCCACCTGGCTACCCCTACCCCGGTCAACAGCCCTGCACCCCCCACAGCAACTTGCCCAAACCTCCCTCATTTCTCCTTCACACAAATCCAGATAGCTGATGTTCTGGAATAGTTGCAAAATCTGGACCCCTACAAATCAGCTGGGCTACACAATCTGGACCCTCTCTTTCTAGAATGATCTGCCGCAATTGTTGCAATCCCTATTACTAGCATGTTCAACCTCTCTATCGTATCGTCTGAGATCCCCAAAGATTGGATAGCTGCCGCGGTCGAGACACTCTAGACTCAAACTGTTACAGACCTATATCTATCCTACCCTGCATTTCTAATGTCTTTGAAAGCCAAGTTAACAAACAGATCACCGACCATTTTGAATCCCACCGTACCTTCTCAACTATGCAATCTGGTTTCCGAGCTGGTCATGGGTGCACCTCAGCCACGCTCAAGGTCCTAAACTATATCATAACCGCCATCGATAAAGCCTTGGTTTCTCAAATGACTGCCTCGCCTGGTTCATCAACTACTTCTCAGACAGAGTTCAGTGTGTCAAATCGGAGGGCCTGTTGTCCGGACCTCTGGCAGACTCTATGGGGGTGCCACAGGGTTCAATTCTCGGGCCGACTATTTTCTCTGTATACATCAATGATGTTGCTCTTGTTGTGTAGAACAGAGTAACTTACCCAAAAAAAACAGATCCTTGAAATAAAGAGATTCTCTCATCCACCTCTACGCAGACGACACCATTCTGTGTACTTCTGGCCCTTCTTTGGACACTGTGTTAACTAACCTACAGACAAGCTTCAATACCATACAACTCTCTACATGGCCTCCAACTGCTCTTAAATGCAAGTAAAACTAAATATATGCTCTTCGACCGATCGCTGTCCGCACCTGCCCGCCCATCCAGCATCACTACTTTGGACGGTTCTGACTTAGAATATGTGGACAATTACAAACCTAGGTGTTTGGTTAGACTGTAAACTCTCCTTCCAGACCCACATTAAGCATCTACAATCCAAAATTAAATCTAGAATTGGCTCCATATTTGACGAAAAAGCATTCTTCAATCATGCTGCCAAACATACACTCGTAAAACTGATTATCCTACCAATCCTTGACTTCGGCGATGTCATTTACAAAATAGCCTCCAATACTCTACTCAGCAAAGTGGATGCAGTCTATCACAGTCACCAAAGCCCCATATACTACCCACCACTGCAATCTATATGCTCTCGTTGGCTTGCCCTCGCTTCATATTCGTTCCCAGACCCACTGGCTCCAGGTCATCTACAAGTCTTTGCTCGGTAAAGCCCCGCCTTATCTCAGCTCACTGGTCACCATAGCGGCACCCACTGGTAGCATGCGCTCCAGCAGATGTATTTCGCTGGTCACCCTGAAAGCCTATTCCTCCTTTGGCCACCCTTCCTTCCAGTTCTCTGCTGCCAAAGCAAAGACTGGAACGAATTGGCAACATCGGTGAAGCTGGAGACTCAAATCTCCCTCAATAACTTTAAACATCAGCTGTGAGAGCTGCTCACAGATCACTGCACCTGTACATAGCCTATCTGTAAATAGCCCATCCAACAACCTCATCCCCATATTGTTATTTATTTGATTGTTTTACTCCTTTGCACCCCAGTATTTCTACTTGCACATTCATTTTCTGCACATCTATCACTCCAGTGTTTAATTGCTAAATTGTAATTACTTCGCCACTACGGCCTATTTATTGCCTTACCTTCCTAATCTTACCTCATTTGCACACACTGTATTTTTTTATTTTTATATTATGTTATTGACTGTACATTTGTTTATTCCATGTGTAACTCTGTGTTGTTGTTTGTGTCGCACTGCAGAATAGAATAGTACATACTGTAAATCAAGTATCATATATCGTGTCTGTGATATTGTAACATAAAACTTTAACATACAATACCTATATCATTGACGTTCCCATTTCACAATTTTCCCAAATATTGAGAAATCTCCCTCTGTTATTCCTGGCAGTGTTTGTATAACAAGGAAAACACATGCCTTTCACATCTCCCAGGTCAACACCTGTAGAATTGTCCAATCTGTGGGGACAGGTCCCTATCAGGGAACACCTGACTACACCTATGTGTGTCTAAGCCAGATCAGGTTTGATTGATGAACACTGGAGGAAATGTTATGCTCTCTGTCATTATCTCACGATCCAACCAAGGAGCATGAATAGAGGAGCAAACTGGTCATGTGAAAGACATTCAGCTATTCTATGAAACCAACATAAGTACCCACATGCTGTATTACAAAGCTCTCGGGTTGAGGGTAAGAGGTCATATTAACCAACATAAAGCCCTGAGAGAGAGAACAGGCACCCAATGATAACATCAAAGCATGAGAGCTGAGTTGAACAGTGGGATATTGTACTAATCTCTATTCAGAGCCTGAATGTTCTGCCTGCTCATGTAACAAGTGTTGTATTTCATGTCATTTAATTACACAACATCAGAACAGTTCCCATGTCTGATATTAGTGTACATTCCTTTTGGTGGTGTAAGTGCCTTTTTTAATGTCGCACACTTCCTTCTCCTTCTGTGTTCCCCCTCATAAACATCCCCTTCCCCCTTACTGTCACGCCCTGACCTTAGAGATCCTATTTATTCTCTATGTTTGTTAGGTCAGGGTGTGACTCGGGTGGGAAAGTCTATGTTTTCAATTTACTTGTGTTTGGCCGTGTGTGGTTCCCAATCAGAGGCAGCTGTCTATCGTTGTCTCTGATTGGGGATCACATATACATTGTCATTTTCCTTTTGGGTTTTGTGGGATCTTGTTTTTAATTTAGTGTCTGTACCTGATAGAATGGTGCGCTTTCGTTTTCATGTTTGTTATTTTGTTTGAGTGTTTTTTGAAAATAAAGATCATGAACACCTTCTACACTGCGCTTTGGTCCACTCCTTTCGACGAGAGCTGTAACACTTACCTCTTCCCTGTCTACTCTACACTGTTGTGGGAGAGGAAGGTTACAGTGAAATTATCCCATGGAAATCATAATCAATCCTTCTTAATATTGAGTTAAACCCCCTCAACCTTTGAATGCTCAGCTATGAAAAGCCAACTCACATTTACTCCTGAGGTACTGACCTGTTGGACCTTCTACAACCACTGTGATTATTATTTGAATTTGTTTGTCATTTTTATGAACGTTTGAACATCTTGAAGAACAATCTGGCCTTAATGGCAATGTACTCCTATAATAACCACCCGGCACAGCCAGAAGAGGACGGCCACCCTTCAAAGCCTCTATCATTTTCTACCTAGGTTCCTGCCTTTCTAGGGAGTTTTTCCTAGCCACTGTTCTTCTACATCTGCATTGCTTGCTGTTTTCGATTTTAGGCTGTGTTTCTGTATAAGCACTTTGTGACATCTGCTGATGTAAAAAGGGCTTCATAAATACATTTGGTTTGATTCTGCTTTCAGAACTAGGTCATCTCAACAACAACAATGTACAGAAATATGAATAATAATAATACAGTACGTACAGTGCCTTGCTGTCACGATCGTTTGTAGAATTACTGTACTTCCACTGAGGAAGTACAGTTCCCGCTCAGCCCAGTTAAAAATGTTCGCTGCTCTGGCCCCCCAATGGTGGAACAAACTCCCTCACGACGCCAGGACAGCGGAGTCAATCACCACCTTCCGGAGACACCTGAAACCCCACCTCTTTAAGGAATACCTAGGATAGGATAAAGTAATCCTTCTCACCCCCCCTTAAAAGATTTAGATGCACTATTGTAAAGTGGCTGTTCCACTGGATGTCATAAGGTGAATGCACCAATTTGTAAGTCGCTCTGGATAAGAGCGTCTGCTAAATGACTTAAATGTAAATACAATACAAGCTCAGATTTCTGACTTCCTGTTTAGATTTCAACTCAGGATTTTGCCTGCCAATATAAGTTCTGTTATACTCACAGACATCATTCAAACAGTTTTAGAAACCTCAGAGTGTGTTATATCCAATACTAATAATAATATGCAAATATTAGCAACTATGACTGAGGAGCAGGCCGTTTGATATGGGCACCTTTTCATCCAAGCTACTCAATACTGCCCCTGCAGCCATAAAAAGTGAAACATGTGGAACTCTACGCAACACTGCATTTAACATTACATTTAAGTCATTTAGCAGACGCTCTTATCCAGAGCGACTTACAAATTGGTGCATTCACCTTATGACATCCAGTGGAACAGCCACTTTACAATAGTGCATCTAAATCTTTTAAGGGGGGGTGAGAAGGATTACTTTATCCTATCCTAGGTATTCCTTAAAGAGGTGGGGTTTCAGGTGTCTCCGGAAGGTGGTGATTGACTCCGCTGTCCTGGCGTCGTGAGGGAGTTTGTTCCACCATTGGGGGGCCAGAGCAGCGAACAGTTTTGACTGGGCTGAGCGGGAACTGTACTTCCTCAGTGTATATTCACCAGAGTCCCCAATGAAATCCCCTTGAGATATGAATGATGTTGCACTGCCTAGGGGTTCCACTAGATGTCAGCCATCAATAGAATATTATAATGAGGCATCTATGTTGTTGTGGGAGTGAATGAGAGCAGAATATGTCAGCTGTCCATCAAGCAGCCATTTTGTGATCCCACTTTTTCCTCATGGTAGTCACTTGTGTTCCATTGCTCACGAAGACAAGAAAGAATACTCCGGTTGGAACTTTATTGAAGCTATATGTTAAAAACATCCTAATGATTGATTATGTACTTAGTTTGAAATGTTTCTTCGACTGGTAATATCACTTTTTGAATTTTTTGTCTGATATAACGCTGACCAGAATTAGCGTTTGCTCTTAACAAAAGAAGGTATTTGGACATAAATAACGGACATTTTCGAACAAAACAAACATTTATTGTGGACCTGGGATTCCTGGAGTGCTTTCTGATGTAGATCATCTAAGGTAAGGGGATATTTATCATGTAATTTCTTGTTTATGTTGATGCCATCTTTGCAGCTGTGGTGTTTTTAAATTGAGCGCTGTCTCAGATTATTGCATGCATTTCTTTTTCCGTAAAGTTTTTTTGAAATCTGAAACAGCGGTTGCATTAAGGAGAGGTATATCTATAATACCATGTGTATAACTATATTATCATCTACATTTATGATGAGTATTACTGTTGAATGATGTGGCTATGCAAAATCACTTGATGTTTTTGGAACTAGTGAATCTAACGTGCCAATGTAAACTACGATTTAAAAAATATATAAATATGAACTTTATCAAACAAAACATGCATGTATTGTGATTAATTTTCTTTATTTCTGGTTTTTGTGAAGGCTATATTTTGCTGGAAAATGGCTGTGCTTAACCTAACGTAATCGTTTGTAGTGCTTTCGCTGAAAAGCCTATTTGAAATCGGACACTTTGGTGGGATTAATAACAACGAAAATAGATTTAAAATGACATAAGACATGTATGTTTTAGGAATTGTAATTATGAGATTTCTGTGGTTTGAATTTTGGCACCCTCTATTTTCACTGATAGTTGTCATCGGGATTCCAGCCATAACAGGTTAATAAATGAAACTCACCAAAACAATACAGAACAAACTAACCGTGAAGCTAATGGCGTGCTCACAGGCAACTAACCAAAAAACAAGATCCCACAACAAACAGGTGGTCAATCCCCAATCAGAGACAATGATAGACAGCTGCCTCTGATTGGGAACCATACCAAGCCAACCTAGAAATAAAGAAACTAGATTGCCCACCCTAGTCACACCCCGACCTAACCAGAATAAAGGATCTCTAAGGTCAGGGCGTGACACTTGCAAAGGTATTCATCCCCCTTGGTGTTTTTCCTATATTGTTGCATTACAACCTGTCATTTAAATAGATGTTTATTTGGATTTCATGCAATGGACATACACAAAATAGTCCAAATTGGTGAAGTGAAATAAGAAAAATAACTTGATAAAAACATTTTAAAAAAAATGTAAACTGAAAAGTGGTGCGTGCATATATATTCATCCCCTTTGCTATGAAGCCCCTAAATCAGATCTGGTGAAACCAATTACCTTCAGAAGTAATAATTACAGAAATAAAGTCCCCCTTTGTGCAATCTAAGTGTCACATAATCTGTCACATGATCTCAGTATAGATTCTATATAGTACTTCCGGCGCCGACAGAGATGGCCGCCTCGCTTCGCGTTCCTAGGAAACTATGCAGTATTTACATTTTTTATGTGTTATTTCTTACATTGTTACCCCAGGAAATCTTAGGTTTTATTACATACAGTCGGGAGGAACTATTGGATGTAAGAGCAACGTCAACATTACGACCAGGAATACGACTTTCCCGAAGCGGATCCTCTGTTTGGTCCACCAGCCAGGACAATAGATAGGATCCCAGCCAGCGACACAAAACAACGGCGCCGCAGAAGGGGCAGATGGAGCGGTCTTCTGGTCAGGCTCCGTAGACGGGCATATCGCGCACCGCTCCCTAGCATACTACTCGCCAATGTCCAGTCTCTTGACAACAAGGTAGACGAAATCCGAGCAAGGGTTGCCTTCAAGAGAGACATCAGAGATTGTAATGTTCTTTGTTTCACTGAAACATGGCTTACTCGGCATACGTCATCAGTAGGTACAGCCACCTGGTTTCATCATGCATCGCACCGACAGAAACAAACATCTCTCTGGTAAGAAGAGGGGCGGGGGTGTATGCCTTATGACTAACGAGATGTGGTGTGATCATAACTACATACAGGAACTCAAGTCCTTTTGTTCACCTGACCTAGATTTCCTTACAATCAAATGCCGACCGCATTCGCTACCAAGAGAAATCATCTTCGATCATAATCACAGTTGTGTATATTCCCCCCAAGCAGACACATTGATGGCCCTGAACGAACTTCATTTGACTCTATGTAAACTGGAAACCACATATCCTGAGACTAAATTTATTGTAGCTGTGGATTTTAACTGGGCTAGTCTGAAAACAAGGCTCCATAAATTTTATCAGCATATCGAATGCGTGACCCGGGCTGGCAAAACCCTGGATCATTGTTATTCTAACTTCCGCGATGCAAATAAAGCCTTGCCTCGCCCTCCTTTCGGAAAATCTGACCACGACTCCATTTTGTTGCTCCCAGCCTATAGACAGAAACTAAAACAGGAAGCACCCGTGCTCAGGTCTGTTCAACGCTGGTCCGACCAATCGGATTCCACACTTCAAGATTGCTTCGATCACATGGACTGGGATATGTTCCGCATAGCATCGGACAATAACATTGATGAATACGCTGATTCGGTGAGCAAGTTTATTAGCAAGTGCATCGGTGATGTTGTAACTATTAAAACATTCCACAACCAGAAACCGTGGATTGATGGCAGCATTCGTGCAAAACTGAAAGTGCGAACCACTGCTTTTAATCAGGGCAAGGTGACAGGTGTCATTACCGAATACAAACAGTGTTGCTATTCCCTCCACAATGCAATCAAACAAGCTAAGTGTCAGTATAGAGACTAAGTAGAGTCGCAATTCAACGGCTCAGACACGAGAGGTATGTGGCAGGGTCTACAGTCAATCACAGACTACAAAAGGAAAACCAGCCCCATCGTGGTCCACGATGTCTTGCTCGACAGACAGACTAAACAACTTCTTTCCTCGCTTTGAGGACAATACAGTGCCACTGACACAGCCCGCTACCAAAACCTGCGTGCTCTCCTTCACTGCAGCCAACGTGAGTAAAACATTTAAACGTGTTAGGGCTTTGAGAGACTAGTCAAGGCCCAGATCACCTCCACCCAACCTGACACAATAGACCCACTCCAATTTGCTTACCGCCCCAATAGGTCCACAGACGACACAATCTCAATCACACTGCACACTGCCCTAACCCATCTAGACAAGAGGAATACCTATGTGAGAATGCTGTTCATCGACTCCAGCTCAGCATTTAACACCATAGTACCCTCCAAACTCGTCATCAAGCTCATGACCCTGGGTCTCGACCCCGCTCTGTGCAACTGGGTCCTGGACTTCCTGACGGGCCGCCCCCAGGTGGTGAGGGTAGGTAACAACATCTCCACCCTGCTGATCCTCAAAACTGGGCCCCCCCAAGGGTGCGTTCTCAGCCTGTACTCCCTCTTCACCCATGACTGAATGGCCATGCACGCCTCCAACTCAATCATCAAGTTTGCAGACGACACTACAGCGGTAGGCTTGATTACCAACAACGATGAGACGGCCTACAGTGAGGGCCCTCAGAGTGTGGTGTCATGAAAAAAACCTCACACTCAATGTCAACAAAACAAAGGAGATGATTGTGGACTTCAGGAAACAGCAGAGGGAGCATCCCCCTATCCACATCTACGAGACAGTAGTGGAGAAGGTGGAAAGTTTTAAGTTCCTCGGCGTACACATCACGGACAAACTGAAATGGTCCACCCAAACAGACAGCATGGTGAAGAAGGCGCAACAGCGTTTCTTCAACCTGAGGAGGCTGAAGAAATTTGGCTTGTCACCAAAAACACTCACAAACAGATGCACAATCGAGAGCACCGTGTCGGGCTGTATCACCGCCTGGTATGGCAACTGCTCCGCCCATAACCGTAAGACTCTCCAGAGGGTAGTGTAGTCTGCACAATGCATCACCGGGAGCAAACGACCTGCCCTTCAGGACACCTACACCACCCAATGTCACAGGAAAGCCAAAAAGATCATCATGGACAACAACCCCCCGAGCCACTGTCTGTTCACCCCGCTATCATCCAGAAGGCAAGGTCAGTACAGGTGCATCAAAGCGGGGATCGAGAGACTGAAAAACAGATTCTATCTCAAGGCCATCAGACATGCCATCACTGACATTGAGTGGCTACTGCCAACATACTGACTCATCTCAAGCCACTTTAAACAATGTCACTTTATTTTATGTTTACATAACCTACATTACTCATCTCATATGTGCAGTGGGGCAAAAAAGTATTTGTAATTTTCATCATAGGTACACTTCAACTATGACAGACAAAATTAGAAAAAAAATCCAGAAAATCACATTGTAGGATTTTTTAATGCATTTATTTGCAAATTATGGTGGAAAGTGTACCTATGATGAAAATTACAGTCCTCTCTCATCTTTTTAAGTGGGAGAACTTGCACAGTTGGTGGCTGACTAAATACTTTTTTGCCCCACTGTATATACTGTACTCTATACCATCTACTGCATCTTGGCTATGCCGTTCGTCCATCGCTCATTCATATATTTTTATGCACATATTCTTATTAATTCCTTTACACTTGTGTGTTTTAAGGTAGTTGTTGTGTAACTGTTAGATTACTTGTTAGATATTACTGCATGGTCAGAACTAGAAGCACAAGCATTTCGCTACACTCGCATTAACATCTGCTTACCACGTGTATATGACAAATAACATTTGATTTGATTCACCTGTTCTGAAATGCCTGAGAGTCTGCAACATCACTAAACAAGGGGTACCACAAAGCATGCTGCACCATGAAGACCAAGGAGATCTCCAAACAGGTCAGGGACAAAGTTAGGGAGAAGTACAGATCAGGGTTGGGTTATAAAAAAATATCCCATGGAGCAACATTAAATCTATTCTTTAAAAATTGAAAGAATATGGCACCACAACAAACCTGCCAATAGAGTTCCGCCCACCAAAACTCACAGACCAGGCAAGGAGGGCATTAATCAGAAGCCACAAAGAGACCAAAGATAACCTTGAAGGAGCTGCAAAGAGCCACAGCGGAGATTGGAGTATCTGTCCATAGGACCACTTTAAGCCGTACACTCCACAGAGCTGGGCTTTACAGAAGTGTCCAGAAAAAAGCCATTGATTAAAGAAAAAAAATAAGGAAACACATTTGGTGTTTGCCTAAAGGCATGTGGGAGACTCTCCAAACATATGGAAGAAGGTACTCTGGTCAGATGAGACTAAAATGTAGCTTTATGGGCATCAAGGAAAATGCTAACACCTCTCATCACTCCGAAATCACTTTTTTTTTCATCGGCAGGTACTGGGAAACTGGTCAGAATTGAAGGAATGATGGATGGGCGCTAAATACAAGGAAATTCTTGAGGGAAACCTGTTTCAGTCTTCCAGAGATTTGAGACTGGGACGGAGGTTCACCTTCCAGCAGGACAATGACCCTAAACATACTGCTAATGCAACGCTCGAGTGGTATAAGCGGAAACATTTAAATGTCTTGGAATGGCCTTGTGTAACTCAAATGATACAACCCCCCCCCAAAATCCATTTTAATTCCAGGTTGAAAGTCAAAAAAATAGGTCAAATGCCAAGGGCGGTGAATACTTTCACAAGCCACTTTATTGAAAACCAGAAAATATTACATAGAAAGTATAAATATGTTGGCTTGTTATTTATCCCATCATTATCCACTGCATGTGAATGATAACTGGATAACTTCCAACTGTCCTTATGCCATTACAGAGGAAACATTATTATGGAAATGAGTAATGAGCATTCTTTTTGGACAGGACTAAATTTCAAAATGTTTTATTGTTCATTCTGAATGTGAACCTGGCCTCATTCAACGTTCTCCTAAATCCTGCCAATCTGCTGCTGTCCAATAGCGTCCCCTCTAGGGATCCAGGGGGAACAGCAGTCCCATACAGATGACCAGCAGAAGAAACAACAGGTCTCATATAAAGTGCACCCCTTCAACAACCAGGTGTCGTGCATCCTGGGATGCGGTTGGAGGTACAGGTGAAGGTTGTCTTGAATTCAGCTCTCACCTTTTTATTTAATTTATTTTACCTTTATTTAACCAGTCAAGTCAGTTAAGAACATATTCTTATTTTCAATGACGGCCTAGGACCAGTGGGTTAACTGCCTGTTCAGGGGCAGAACGACAGATTTGTACCTTGTCAGCTCGGGGGTTTGAACTCGCAACCTTCCGGTTACTAGTCCAACGCTCTAACCACTAGGCTACGCTACCTGACCCACATTGGACAGGCCTGTTAAATCAGGTCAACTTTAGAGGGAGATTGATTTACTATACACTTCATTGTTACAGCATAATAACCACTGTCGCAATGTCATAACTAAATAGCAAACATATAACACAATGCCAAATACTATGTTACCAAACATATAGTAAAATGTGGCTCTATATAATTGGGAATTAACATAATTGTTTTGGTAGTAATGGTAAGAGATTAGAGGTGGTGTTTAATGGTTTTAGGTAGTTGGATACTGACTTGGATAAGGATATTGTAACGTCCGGGGTGTAGTGGGTGAGAAGTCAGGAGCAGGAAGCAGAGAGTTCAGGGTAGTGCTAATACCTTTTAATGCACAAAAACGGTGAACATACACCAACCCCACGGAACACGGGGCGCACACCAAAACAAATGCCCCAAACACGGGGGGACTTAAACAGTCCAGCAAAACCCAAGAACATGGGCAAACTGAGACACACAGACGTGTACACACGTACATCAAACAATCCCGCACAACCAGCAGGCCCGTAAATAAAGCCCAACCAATCAGCCTAAAACAAACACAGGTGAAACGAATAAACAGAAAAGGGGAAAAGGGATCAGTGGCAGCTAGTAGGCCGGTGACGACGACCGTCAAGCGCCACCCGAACAGGAAGGGGAACTACCTTCGGTAGAAGTTGTGACAGAGATGCTGTTGAGACACTGGTAGGATCAAGGCCCCGCAGAGAGAGAGAGAAAAAAGCATATATATATATATATATATATATATATATATATGCAGTGGGGCAAAAAAGTATTTTTTTGTCAGCCACCAATTGTGCAAGTTCTCCCACCTAAAAAGATGAGAGACCTGTAATTTTCATCATAGGTACACTTCAACTAAGACAGACAAAATGAGGGGGAAAAATCCAGAAAAGCACATTGTAGGATTTTTAATGAATTTATTTGCAAATTATGGTGGAAAATAAGTAATGATGCCATGCAAAACCATCCATTGCATGTCACCAGTGCTCTATTGTAACGGTGGCTTATACAGTGTTCTCCATGCTAACTTTACCTTGTCACCAATACCCAGTTTTCCCCTCCAAGGATTGTCTTTTCTATTCTTCAATTTATCTTTATTCAAAACATTGACACACCGCCTATATAAGTCTTTCCTATTCACCTCATCCAAACCCACCTCTTCCAACCCTCTCAAATTCAGTAATGTGTCACACCCTGACCGTAGAGATCTTTTTATTCTCTATGTTTGGTTGGTCAGGGTGTGACTCAGGTGGGAAACTCTATGTTCTGTGTTTCTATGTTTTGGCCGGGTATGATTCTCAATCGACGATGACGATCGTGACATAATGTCTTTCTTTCTGACTCTGGGATATTGGGTGTAATCCCTAGTCTTAGAAATGGTACTTTTCATCTTGTACCTTCTTCTTGTGATTATGAAGCATAAGCCACTCTTCTACTGACAGAGCCTCTTCCTGCAGCTTCCTGACAATTCTTTCCGACCTGACCCCCAAATGTTTAGCCACCCGTCCTCCATCCATTAAACAGATTCCTTTTTACCCCCTAAATAATTAATGCAGTGGGCTAAATCAGGTGTTTCTTGGTGGTCTTCAACAAATCTACTACGAAACAAAAGCGTACACTTTACACACATGCTTATTGACTTAAAAATAGACACCAGTAACATGTAGTTATAGTTTAAAATATATTCATTTTTGAGTTTGCAACCCAATATGCCACTTTAAATACATCACAGAAGACTAAAATGTTACAAAATGCCAATTGAACTGTACACTGAGATGGTCAATATTCCCCCTCGAGTGATTCCCCAACATCTTGTCAACGTGTCCCCCAAAAATGGAACAGATATCTCATACCAATCCATCTTTATAGACATTTGTCCTTAACAAGGTCTATTTTAAGCATCTTTATTTTCATGCATATAACTAGTCAACAATTATTTTTATGACAAAATTCACATTCTTTAGTGTAGACATCATAAAAAAATGGATTTCATGACTGTTTGGTAATAGATCCCTGAATGGTCAAAAATCTCTTAAAATAGAAGTATGTTGGTAGCACAAAATATCTTACAGGTAGGCCCTCTTTGACTTTCTCATTGTGTCACAAGCTGACAGGCTCCCAGAGGCAGGGCCATAAAATGCCCCAGCACACTCAACTGCCCCTCCCCTCTACAACAGCCAACAGCCCAGAACAGCATGAAGACAGAACATCTAAAAGATCATCTGGGAATCCTTCCTTCCTCATGGAGATTTTTGAAGGTGAGTTGAATATTCAATGTGATGTTTGTAATATAGATATATATTATTTAAGAATGATATGACTTAATTGTTTTCATTGACATGTATGTTTTTTAAATGAAGGCTATTTATCCATTGAACCATTGTTTTTATTCATACTGTTTGTAAACAATAGCTTCTAACCTCTTAGGGTCTATTTGACCCTCTTCTTATATAAAACCTCTCAGACTAGAAAGTATGATTAGAAAGTATGATTAGAAACCATGGCCAACTGTGTTCAAACTGTGATTAGAAATGATAATTAGAAACTTTGACAAACTATGATCAAACTATGAACAACTATGAAGACATGTCTGTGTGTGTGAGTGATGATCTATTATTTAATTGTATAATATTACTCTCTTTCTCTCTCAATGTATACCAATTCACTCAATAATTTTTAAGGTGTCTAGTATTGATATGCATTTGCAATTACTCAACTTTGTTCAGTGTGGTCATAGAATGAGTAAACATGTTGACGGCAACAATAGTGACCGGAGGGATAACACAGGGCATCCAGGTGTACACACTTATACACATACATAGTTCTTGTTCTACCTGACTTTCTACTCTGTTCTTTCTTTTAGTTTCACTTTGAGTCAAGTTCTGGATATGTTGGATCTAGGTGACTGCCCAGACAAGGCATGCAACATTGCAGTTATCCCTCAAAATGAGAAAAATGCTGTCCTCTGTGATTGTGATAGCGATGGGTCAGATATGGACTATGAGGGGGAGACAGGCCATTTGCCTGCCAGGATTTTGAATGCATATGCTGAACCTATGCAAACAGATCATGACAGGAACAACGTTATCAGTGATGATGACCCACCCATCACCACCACCTCCTCCCCCATCCACCACCCTCCCTCCCCCACCACCTCCACTGTTGATAATGAAGAGCCAACGGCCACTACCCGCCAGAGGGTCCAGTCCGAAGAGCCAAGGGCAAAGCTGCATGTGGTCAAAAATAAAGATTGAGTGTTCAAATGATCGAAGAGGCCTGCCACTGCTGTGATTCCAAAACACATAGTATACAGCCCAAATGCTGTGATTCCAGAACACATAGTATACAGCCCCAATGCTGTGATTCCAGAACACATAGTATACAGCCCCAATGCTGTGATTCCAGAACACATAGTATACAGCCCAAATGCTGTGATTCCAGAACACTTAGTATACAGCCCCAATGCTGTGATTCCAGAACACATAGTATACAGCCCCAATGCTGTGATTCCAGAACACATAGTATACAGCCCAAATGCTGTGATTCCAGAACACTTAGTATACAGCCCCAATGCTGTGATTCCAGAACACATAGTATACAGCCCAAATGCTGTGATTCCAGAACACATAATATACAGCCCAAATGCTGTGATTCCAGAACACATAGTATACAGCCCCAATGCTGTGATTCCAGAACACTTAGTATACAGCCCCAATGCTGTGATTCCAGAACACATAGTATACAGCCCAAATGCTGTGATTCCAGAACACATAGTATACAGCCCCAATGCTGTGATTCCAGAACACTTAGTATACAGCCCCAATGCTGTGATTCCAGAACACATAGTATACAGCCCAAATGCTGTGATTCCAGAACACTTAGTATACAGCCCAAATGCTGTGATTCCAGAACACATAGTATACAGCCCAAATGCTGTGATTCCAGAACACATAGTATACAGCCCCAATGCTGTGATTCCAGAACACATAGTATACAGCCCAAATGCTGTGATTCCAGAACACTTAGTATACAGCCCCAATGCTGTGATTCCAGAACACATAGTATACAGCCCCAATGCTGTGATTCCAGAACACATAGTATACAGCCCAAATGCTGTGATTCCAGAACACTTAGTATACAGCCCCAATGCTGTGATTCCAGAACACATAGTATACAGCCCAAATGCTGTGATTCCAGAACACATAGTATACAGCCCAAATGCTGTGATTCCAGAACACATAGTATACAGCCCCAATGCTGTGATTCCAGAACACTTAGTATACAGCCCCAATGCTGTGATTCCAGAACACATAGTATACAGCCCAAATGCTGTGATTCCAGAACACATAGTATACAGCCCCAATGCTGTGATTCCAGAACACTTAGTATACAGCCCCAATGCTGTGATTCCAGAACACATAGTATACAGCCCAAATGCTGTGATTCCAGAACACTTAGTATACAGCCCAAATGCTGTGATTCCAGAACACATAGTATACAGCCCAAATGCTGTGATTCCAGAACACATAGTATACAGCCCAAATGCTGTGATTCCAGAACACATAGTATACAGCCCAAATGCTGTGATTCCAGAACACATAGTATACAGCCCAAATGCTGTGATTCCAGAACACATAGTATACAGCCCAAATGCTGTGATTCCAGAACACATAGTATACAGCCCAAATGCTGTGATTCCAGAACACATAGTATACAGCCCAAATGCTGTGATTCCAGAACACATAGTATAGAATGCTGTATACAATACACATGTAAAACAATGCTGCCCCAACCAAATGGATGTTTTCCTATTAATGTATTAATGTATCCATCCACCCTAACTTTGCAACTCTAAAACTACTTCCAGCCTGGACAATAAAAACACAATAATGCTGTGGAAAAGTAACAGCAGCAGAATGTTTTTTTTTTTAAACATACAGGAGCACTATAAAATAAAATGCATTGCAGAACTTACGCAGTATGTTATTTACAGACAGCTACAATGGACAAGTCAACTTCGGCAGCACATGTGAATGTACTTTATTATTTTTGTGGCCAGTGGGCCTACTCAAAGTATACTTTATTATTTTTGTGGCCAGTGGGCCTACTCAAAGTATACTTTATTATTTTTGACAAGCAGGATGCTTTAGCTCAGATTATAAAATACATGAATCAGCATTAATGCATTATGCAGAGGATTGTCTGCTGTCCATGGTTAGATCCCATCCCAAGTGCATATTCCTCGCATATTCCTTCTCAAAAGCCATTAGATGAGAAAGCCAGAGGTCCATCCCCTCTGACCTTTTTCTCCAATTGGTTTTGAGAAGGAGCGAGGACACGAGTATACAATTTTCTCCCTGTAAAATGGACTGAATAAAATGAACCTGTGAATAAAATATTGTACATAGTCACTTATATTAAAATCTAATAATAGATTATTTATTTACTTGTTTTAGTTTGTGTACTACTGATTGAGACAGTGATATTTTCCAACAAGAAGTATACTTACAGAATATTTAAATTCACTTTGCAACATGATTTGTCAAGGCACACCTGATCATCTTATTTTCAACTTCCATTTTGTATCTTTTAAATGTACATACAGTATTACAATATTATTAAGTACTGATCACAACAGGATTAAGTAATTTTTTTCCATGACAGCAAATTACAAATGCAAATGACGGCTTTAGCTTATTATAGCAGTCAATCAAAGCATCAACAATACTGGATTTCAAGCAAGTAGAACATAAAATAAAATAAAATGTTATTTGTCACATGCACCAAATACAAGTGTTGACCTTACAGTGACATTTTTACTTACAAGCCTTTAACCAACAATGCAGTTTTTTAAAATAAAAGTAACAAATAATTAAAGAGCAGCAGTAAAATAACAATAGTGAGGCTATATACAGAGGGTACCGGTACAGAGTCATGGCACGGAGGGCACATTTACAAGAGATTCAGTTCCTCTCTGTTTCTATGTGTGTGGGTATGCATGATGTCAGTACTTTTACTACATTGAACTTTGTTTAATGTCCTGGAAACAGGCTGCTGCCAGGGCAACGCGTGTCCTCTAACCCTATCCTTAAGTCATTAAGTAATAGGTCTAATATGTCGGTGTATTGCTGATTTGAGACAGTGATATTTACCAACAAGAAGTATACTTAAAGAATACTTTAACTTTGCAACATGATTTATCAGCGTATGTCTGATCATCTTATTTCCATTTTCCTCTGCATCTTTTAAATATACATACAGTATTACAATATTATTTAGTACAGAATAGGATTACATTTGTTTTTTTCCATGAGCAAATTACAAAAGCCCACCAAAAATGAATTAAGCATATTATAGCAATCAATCAATGCATAGACAATGCTGGATTCAAGCAAGTAGAAAATCATGGCACAGAGAACATATTTACAAGAGATTCAGCAGATGACTTCGTCAACCATTTTGAAAAGAAGGTCGACGACATCCGATCCTCGTTTGCTAAGTCAAACGACACCGCTGGTTCTGCTCACACTGCCCTACCCGGTGCTCTGACCTCTTTCTCCCCTCTCTCTCCAGATGAAATCTCGCGTCTTGTGACGGCCGGCCGCCCAACAACCTGCCCGCTCGACCCTATCCCCTCCTCTCTTCTCCAGACCATTTCCGGAGACCTTCTCCCTTACCTCACCTCGCTCATCAACTCATCCCTGACCGCTGGCTACGTCCCTTCCGTCTTCAAGAGAGCGAGAGTTGCACCCCTTCTGAAAAAACCTACACTCGATCCCTCCGATGTCAACAACTACAGACCAGTATCCCTTCTTTCTTTTCTCTCCAAAACTCTTGAACGTGCTGTCCTTGGCCAGCTCTCCCGCTATCTCTCTCAGAATGACCTTCTTGATCCAAATCAGTCAGGTTTCAAGACTAGTCATTCAACTGAGACTGCTCTTCTCTGTATCACGGAGACGCTCCGCACTGCTAAAGCTAACTCTCTCTCCTCTGCTCTCATCCTTCTAGACCTATCGGCTGCCTTTGATACTGTGAACCATCAGATCCTCCTCTCCACCCTCTCCGAGTTGGGCATCTCCGGTGCGGCCCACGCTTGGATTGCGTCCTACCTGACAGGTCGCTCCTACCAGGTGGCGTGGCGAGAATCTGTCTCCTCACCACGCGCTCTCACCACTGGTGTCCCCCAGGGCTCTGTTCTAGGCCCTCTCCTATTCTCGCTATACACCAAGTCACTTGGCTCTGTCATAACCTCACATGGTCTCTCCTATCATTGCTATGCAGACGACACACAATTAATCTTCTCCTTTCCCCCTTCTGATGACCAGGTGGCGAATCGCATCTCTGCATGTCTGGCAGACATATCAGTGTGGATGACGGATCACCACCTCAAGCTGAACCTCGGCAAGACGGAGCTGCTCTTCCTCCCGGGAAGGACTGCCCGTTCCATGATCTCGCCATCACGGTTGACAACTCCATTGTGTCCTCCTCCCAGAGCGCTAAGAACCTTGGCGTGATCCTGGACAACACCCTGTCGTTCTCAACTAACATCAAGGCGGTGGCCCGTTCCTGTAGGTTCATGCTCTACAACATCCGCAGAGTACGACCCTGCCTCACACAGGAAGCGGCGCAGGTCCTAATCCAGGCACTTGTCATCTCCCGTCTGGATTACTGCAACTCGCTGTTGGCTGGGCTCCCTGCCTGTGCCATTAAACCCCTACAACTCATCCAGAACGCCGCAGCCCGTCTGGTGTTCAACCTTCCCAAGTTCTCTCACGTCACCCCACTCCTCCGCTCTCTCCACTGGCTTCCAGTTGAAGCTCGCATCCGCTACAAGACCATGGTGCTTGCCTACGGAGCTGTGAGGGGAACGGCACCTCAGTACCTCCAGGCTCTGATCAGGCCCTACACCCAAACAAGGGCACTGCGTTCATCCACCTCTGGCCTGCTCGCCTCCCTACCACTGAGGAAGTACAGTTCCCGCTCAGCCCAGTCAAAACTGTTCGCTGCTCTGGCTCCCCAATGGTGGAACAAACTCCCTCACGACGCCAGGACAGCGGAGTCAATCACCACCTTCCGGAGACACCTGAAACCCCACCTCTTTAAGGAATACCTAGGATAGGATAAAGTAATCCTTCTCACCCCCCTTAAAAGATTTAGATGCACTATTGTAAAGTGGCTGTTCCACTGGATGTCATAAGGTGAATGCACCAATTTGTAAGTCGCTCTGGATAAGAGCGTCTGCTAAATGACTTAAATGTAAATGTAAATGTAATTCAGTTTCTCTCTCTGTCTTTGTATGTGTCTGTGTGTGCATAATGTCTGTACGTTTACTACATTGAACTTTGTTTCATATCCAGGAATCAGGCTGCTGCTAGGGCAAAGTGTGTCCTATTGGCCAGCTTAACGAGCCCCACAAAGGCTGACTCTTAAAAATTAGTGATTTTGTTCCCTCCAAGATCCAAAATGTGCAGGCATTTGAGTGAATGGAATGTCTTGTTGAAAATAACAACTATCTGATTGTTACGTAGGTTAAGTATTTCCAGGCTATGCAGATCTTCAAAGCTATCCTTGTACAGATCGGCCAGGGGGTTATTGTCCAGACGCAGTGTGACAAGACTAGTCAGCCCACTGAAAGCCTTATGGTCCAGATAGGCAATTATGTTTATGTTGAGTTGTAGGGTCTTCACATTTGGTGTGTGGTGGAAAGCAAAATAATACACATTGAGTACGCGATTGTAACGGTAGCTCAGATCTGTCAGATTTGGGAAAGAGAGGTTCTGTCTGTTGCAGGACATTAGGGAGGTGAGGTGGTTTTTCTCTGCTGTGAAGTTCTTGATTTGATCCTGTCCTTTGAGAAAGTGGAGGCATCTTACCTTCTTCAACTGGTTGAAGGAAAGGTCCAATAAACCTCGGATTGGTGGACAGTTTGAAGTGTGTTCTTTTGCAATGACAGAATCCCATTGCTTCCCAGACAAATTTGACCGTTGTGCTCAAAAGGCTGCATAACTCCATGAGGAGATTGTGAGTCTTCAACCCCATACCAGAGAAGTCTATGTTCCCAGCTCTAACATTGCTGACATTCAAAAGTTCTGGCACTGTAACATTGGTTGAACGCAAACGCATGTCGTTTAGCTTCTGCAAGTCCACACCTTGGAAAGCCCTTGAAGGGAGCTGGTCATTGTAGGAGAGATCCAGCAGTAGTACATGGCTGAGGAATCCCCACTCACATGCTAAAGTGACCAGTTTGTTTTTACAGAGATAGAGGGTGGTGAGGGACTCTGGTAGGTCTGTATGGTTAGAATGATGGAGGGACGTTAGATTGTTATTGCACAGATCTAGTTTTGTCAGCTTTAGTAAGTGAGTCACAGATTCTGCCACGCAGAGAAGTTGTTCAGTTAGTTCTGCCGTAATATGAGGACATCCAGATTGGAGAGTGAGGAGAAAATACCTGGAGGGAGCCTAATCACTGAGTTATTATTTAGTGACAGGTTGACAAGGTTTTTGAAGTCTTGAAACACAGAGGAGCTGAGATTTTATATTTTGTTCAAGGACAGGTTTAGGCTCTTCAGTTGGTGGCAGGTCACCTACAATGGCAAATATGTTCTTTGCCTGGTGACGGATGCAAATGAATATTGTGTGGTTTGAGGTTGGATCCTCAGTGCAATTCCTGAAGCTGTAGCCAACTGTGACCTGGACAATGTGAAGGACAATTGCCACTGATGCCAATATTTTATATTTTAGCCCGGCCATGTTGTCTGACGTGTGCAGCAGGAGAGTAATAAGGTGAGTAAATGTTCTATATCTCCTCCATTGGTTCTGAACTCTTTCCAAGGGGAATCTTGTCCTTTAAAATCACAGTACGTTAATTTTAAGTTCCAGGAAATGCATGCATTGGGAAAATAAAGCTGTTGATTTTCTTTCTTCAAAAGAGTTGTATGGATGTGATAATCATCCTGAATTATACTCCTTTATTCTCCATGGTTGAGAATGCTGATAAGAAAGCCAGCTAAATGGAAGAAGGGAAAAACATTTTAGCAACTTTACAATACATTTCTCAGTGACTTCATTGGAAAACAAGTCTTAATTCTCGTGGCTTTCAGGTTCCTCTTTTCCATTAGGTACAGTGGCTTGCGAAAGTATTCACCTCCTTGGCATTTTTCCTATTTTGTTGCCTTACAACCTGAAATTAAAATGTATTTGTATAATTTGATTTACACAACATGTCTACCACTTTGATGATGCAGAATAGTTTTTATTGTGAAACAAATAAGAAATAAGACAAAAAAACAGAACTTGAGAGTACATACCTATCCTAACATGTTTCCTTGTTTTCTTTCTTTACGCAAGGTTATCTTTGGTCTCTTTGTTGCTTCTGATTAATGCCCTCCTTGCCTGGTCTGTGAGTTTTGGTGGGCGGCCCTCTCTTGGCAGGTTTGTTGTGGTGCCATATTCTTTCCATGTTTAAATAATGGATTTAATCTTGCTCTGTAGGATGTTAAAAGTTTCAGATACTTTTTAGAACCCAATCCTGGTTTGTACCTCTCCACAACATTTTCCCTGAACTGTTTGGAGAGCTCCTTGGTCTTCGTCATGCCGCTTGCTTGGTGATGCCCCTTGTTTAGTGGTGTTGCAGACTCTGGGGCCTTTCAGAACAGGTGAATATATATATATATATACTGAGATCATGTGACACTTAGATTTCACACAGGTGGACTTTATTTAACTAATTGTTTGACTTCTGATGATAATTGGTTGCACCATATTTTTTTTAGGGGCTTCATAGAAAGGGAGTGAATACATATGCATGCATCTCTTTTCCATTTCTTATTTTTTTTCTAATTTCACACAAAATAGTCCAAATTGGATGAAATCGAAATAAAAATCAATTTAAATTACAGGGTGTAATGAAACAAAATAGGAAAAACGCCAAGGGGGATGAATACTTTTGTAAGGCACTGTACTTTCCTTCACCTTATCATGATACACCTCAACCTTACCTCAGACATCTCACAATGGCGTATTTTAAATTGGACAGAGTTAATAGTTTTGTTATTAAATCTTTTATTAATTTACATTTTTTTTATGGACAGTCATAGTCAGAAATGTGGAGGGGAGGCAGATGCAGAGAGGATGGGGAAAAGAAATCTTAAAGCTAGGGGGGCAGAATTTTCACTTTTGGATATTTTCAACTTCCTGCTACTCATGCCAAGAATATAAGATATGCATATTATTATACATGTTACATAGATTTGGATAGAAAACACTCTGAAGTTTCTAAAACTGTTTGAATCATGTCTGTGAGTATAACAGAACTTATGTAGCAGGCAAAACCCAGAGGACTAACTGTTCAGAATTATTTTTTTCCCCTCTCTGTTCACTATATTGTCTTTGCCCTTGGATATTTAATAGGAACCTATTGTCAGTTCCTGCCGCTTCCACACGATGTCGCCAGTCTTTGGAATATGGTTGAGGTTATTCCTTTGTGCTATGAAGATGTAGGCCAACTCGGAACTGGGTACACGCTTGTGAGTTGCGCAAGACGTGAAAAGCAGTGCTGGTTTCTTTTTGTTCCTGTATTGAATACAGATTGCCCCGTCTACAATTTGATCGATTATTAACGTTTAAAAATACCTAACATTGTATTACAAAAGTAGTTCGAAATATTTTGGCAAAGTTTATAGGCAACTTTTGAAATATTTTGTAGTGCCGTTGGGTTTTTGTAAGTTATTTTTTTTCTGGATCAAACGTGCTTTATAAATGGACATTTTCGATATATATGGACGGAATTAATCGAACAAAAGGACCAATTGTGATGTTTATGGGACAAAAGAAGCTCATCAAAGGTAATGCATGTTTTATATTTTATTTCAGCGTTTTGTGCAGCGCCTGCTATGCTAGTTCCTTTGTTTACTCCTAGTGCAGATGTTCCAGGCCAACAGATAATAGCTTCTTATGCTCTCCCCGAAAATCATTTTTAAAATCTGACATGTTGGCTGGATTCACAACGAGTGTAGCTTTAATTGTATCTGTCCATAGAGTACCGAGACAGGATTGTGTTGAGCCACAGATCTGGGTAAGGGTACCAAAAATTGTCTGCAGCATTGAAGGTCCCCAAGAACACAGTGGCCTCCATCATTCTTAAATGGAAGAAGTTTGGAACCACCAAGACTCTTCCTAGAGCTGACTGCCTCGCACAACTGAGCAATCGAGGGGAGAAAGTCCTTGGTCATGGAGGTGTATACTTATGTAAATGTAAAATGTCCAGGTTTTATTTGTAATAAATTAGCCAACATTTCTTAACCTGTTTTTGCTTTGTCATTATGGGGTGGTGTGTGTAGATCTGATGAGGGGAAATAATTATTGCATACATTTTAGAATAAGGCTGTAACCTAACAAAATGTGGAAAAAGTTAAGGGGTCAGTATACTTTCCGAAGGCACTGTAACTTGTGAACACTGCATGCGCTATCACAACAGTTGATCGTCACTTGACTATCATTCAGAAATGTTCTTCCTGATGATGTGGGAAAATGTCAAAATGTAGGCTAATTAAACAGCTTGTACCCTAGTTTATAGAAAGACCCTCAACCACTGTGAAATCAAAGCATTGACTTTTGTACTGCTGCATGCAGCAATTTTCATAATCTGACAAATTAGTTCAATTTCATTCATCATAATCCATAGCAAATTCTACAGCTTTCATTTACCTATCATAATCCATCATAACATCATTTAATGAAGGGTTATCAAACACATTTCAAGAGTTATTTTACAAATCACATTAAAATAAAGCAAAATCATATCTCAAGTCCAATTTGATCTTTAATTAAAAACCTCGAGTCCAGCCTTACCTCGGTTCTAGGGGCTGTATCATGTCTGTATCATGTCCTTTCTGCTACATTATGAAAGCTAGGCTCTTAATCATTGTTTGACTGCCTCGCTTAGGTTGTACAGAAAGAGGAAGGAAATGGACATGGAGTCATGGGACATGATCAAATGAAAGTTGTTCTCCATTAATTGTTCTTCATGTACATGTTGAGGGAGAGGAAAACCCAGGGACTCCAGTCAACAATGTTCCAAACACAATATACACAGATTCAACAGCATATACAATCTCTTTATTCTGCTGGGGAAGGTTTTCATTTTTAAATCTCTCAGTAAACAAATATTTGTTTATTGAATCATTTCAAAATAACTGTGAAACACTATTATACACTAGAAGGATTGATTGCAAAAGAAAGTTGGCGTTCTCAATATTCTACTGATAAATTGGACCGAATAACCCTTTAAGAGGGATGGGTCTTATTTCATATAAAAAGGAAAGGTGTTCCTGATCGGCAGTTATGACAATTCAAGTTTTTGTTTGTCTGTTTTGTTTGTATTTCTAAAATATATTTTTTTATCTATATATTTTTTTAACATAATTCCTGTTTGTGTTTTTGTAGTTGGTTGGATTAATTGTGTCCACCACACCGAGGTAGTTGGCTGAAGAGGGTGTGGCGGGTAGTCTGGGGGACCATGAACCTTTAGCAAGGCTTTATTTACTCAGGTAATCAGGTACTTTTCAGACAAACAAATACACACATTTCTTAACTGAATCATGATATAAAACAACACTATACAAAGTACATCCTATGAGTAAACTGTAAACTGGCCATCTGACAGATTCTGCAGAGAGGCAGGCAGGCCATGACGAGCCAGCATTGGTGGAAAGAGTATCCAATTGTCATACAGTACTTGAGTAAAAGTATCGATACCTTTTAATAGAAAGTTACTCAAATAAAAGTGAAAGTCACCCAGCAAAATAGGACTTGCGTAAAGTCAAAGTAAACTCAGCCAAAAAAGAAATGTCCCCTTTTCAGGACCATGTCTTTCAAAGATGATTTGTAAAAATCCAAACAACTTCACATATCTTCATTGTAAAGGGTTTAAACACTGTTTCCCATGCTTGTTCAATGAACCAAAAACAAGTCATGAATATACACCTGTGGAACGGTCATTGTTGAATCTAGGGGTAATTTTTTTTATTTTTGGAAAAATAACATTCCCAAAGTAAAAGGGCTATTTTTCAGGACCAGAAAATAGAATATGCAAATAATTGACAGCTTAGGATAGAAAACACTCCAAAGTTTCCAAAACTGTAAAGATATTGTCTGTGAGTATAACAGAACTCATATTGCAGGCACAAGAATGAGACGGTAGGCAATTAAGGTCAAAGTTATGAAACCTTAGGACATTAAAGATGCCTTTCTACTGACTGAAAAACAACAAAATAAAGATGCCCAAGGGTCCCTGCTCATCTGTGTGAACGTGACTTAGGCATGCTGTAAGGAGACATGAGGACTACAGATGTGGCCAGGGCAATACATTTCCATGTCTGTGCTGTGAAACATCTCAGACAGTGCTACAGGGAGACAGGACAGACAGCTGGTTGTCCTCGCAGTGGCAGACCACATGTAACAACACCTGCACAAGATCGGTACATCCGAACATCACACCTGCGGGACAGGTACAGGGTGGCATCAACAACTGCCCGAGTTACACCAAGAACACATAACCCCTCCATCAGTGCTCAGACTGTCCACAATAGGCTGAGAGTGGCTGGACTGATGGCTTGTAGGCCTGTTGTAAGGAAGGTCCTCACCAGACATCACCGGCAACAACGTCGCCTATGGGCACAAACCCACCGTCGCTGGACCAGACAGGACTGGCAAAAAGTGCTCTTCAATGACGAGTCACGGTTTTGTCTCACCAGGGGTGATGGTCGTATTTATCGTCGAAGGAATGAGCGTTACAACGAGGCCTGTACTCTGGAGCGGTATCCATTTGGAGTTGGAGGGTCTGTCATGGTCTGTGGCCATGTGTTACAGCATCATCGGACTGAGCTTGTTGTCATTGTATGTGGTACCTTTCCTGCAGGCTCATCCTGACATGACCCTCTAGCATGACAATACAACCAGCCATACTGCTCATTCTGTGCGTGATTTCCAGGAATGTTATTGTTCTGCCATGGCCAGCAAAGAGCCCAGATCTCAAACCCATTGAGCACATCTGGGACCTGTTGGATCGGAAGGTGAGGGCTATGGCCATTCCCCCAAAAAATGTCTGGGAACTTGCAGGTGCCTTTCTGTAAGTCACATGTCTGTGGAACTTGTTCTGTTTATGTCTCAGTTGTTGAATCTTATGTTTATACAAATATTTACACATGTTAAGTTTGCTGAAAATAAAAGCAGTTGACAGTGAGAGGACGTTTATTTTTTTGCTGAGTTTATTTGGTTTAAAATATACTTAAGTATCAAAAGTACATGTACGTGGTCCTTCTGTGGCTCAGTTGGTAGAGCATGGCGCTTGTAACGCCAGGGTAGTGGGTTCGATTCCCGGGACCACCCATACGTAGAATGTATGCACACAAGTCGCTTTGGATAAAAGCGTCAGCTAAATGGCATATATTATTATTATATTATTATATTATGTCATTTCTAAAATATACGTAAGTATCAAAAGTAGAAGTAAAAGCATAAATAATTTCAAATTCCTTATATTAAGCAAAGCAACCTGCACCATTTTCTTGTTTTTAAAATGTACGGAAAGCCAGGGGCACACTCCAACATTATTTACAAAAGATGCATTTGTGTTTAGTGAGTCCGCCAAACTATAGGCTGTAGGGATGACCACGTGTTCTCTTGATAAGTATGTGAATTTCACAACTTTCCTGTCCTGCTAAGCATTCAAAATGTAATGAATACTTTGGGTTGTAAGGAAAACTGTATGGAGTAAAAAGTACAATATTTTCCTTAGGAATGTAGTGAAGTAAAAAATATAAGTAGTGAAGTACAGATACCCCAAAAAAATACTTAAGTGGTACTTTAAACTATTTTTACTTAAGTACTGTACACCACTGGTACCTAGTCATCACGCATGGATCCCTGGGTAAAAAGAAATAGGTTAACATATATCATGACATCACACACTATGAAAACACTTATAGATAGGGCCTTGACTTTTTCTTGGCTAAGTGACCTTAAAGAGAGAGCTCTCAGCCAGGCTGCAGTTTTAGGCTGTAAATACGGTCAGAATTTTCTTTGTCAACATCTCTTGGCCCTAAAATAAAGGACGTCTATAAAGGAGGGTGAAGACACAGAGACAGACACTTGCCACAGCAGCAAGATCCATATGACATTGAAAGGAGCCATTTTCCTCATCCTCATCTGCTCCCACCCACTATCCACTAGACAGTCATCAGCTCTACCCTTTCTATCGCTTCAACCACCACCCCCAATCAGCCCTGTAATCTCCAGGTCCCACCTTCCTGACATGACCTACTATCCCCCTCCCACATGCTAGAGAGTGGCCTGTTCCCTCGGGTCCCTGCCTGCTTTCCCCAACCCTGAACACTGGTCTAATTGTTTACAATTACAACTGACTTGATATTTTATTTCTCTGTTGAATAGTGTCAGGCCATTTGGTTGGCAGGAAGACAAAGTGCCAGCCAGGAAATGTTTGCATTTTTTATTTTGAAATATTTTCTTTCATATGTTTCACATACTCTAAAACTACTTACAGTCTGGACAATAAAAGCACAATTATGCTGTGGAAAAGTAACCGCAGCAGATTGTATTTTTTACTGCATGAATACTTCTAATTTAAACGTGTGCATGCAAAAACATACAGAAGCACTATAAAATAAAATGTATTGCATAACTTTTACAGTATGTTGTTTACAGACAGCTACAGTGAGAACTTTGGCAGAACACAAATGTGTCCCTCAGGTTTTTTTTGCCACTGGGCCTACTCAAAGTATATTTGTAATTATTTTTGACAAGCAGAATTCTTTAGCACAGAAGATCAAAGACATAAATCAGCATGAATGCGTTATGCAGAGGACTGCTGTCCATGGGAAGATCTCAATCGCATACTCCTCACATCTCTTCTCAGAGGTCCCTCCCCTCTGACCTTTTCCTCTGGGTTTTGAGGAGGAGAGAGGATGTGATTATGTAATTGAGATTCTCACCATTTAAGATGGACTGAATCAAATGAAACCTGTGAATATAATACTGTACATAGTAACACACTGTTTTATATTAAAATCTAATAATAGATCATGAATTAATTTGTTTTATTTTGTGCATTCTTCATTGAGAAAGTGATATTTACCATCAAGAAGTATACTTATAGAATATGTAAATTAACTTTGCAACATGATTTGTCTGATCATCCTATTTCTCATGTCCATATCCATTTTCCGGTAATACATACAGTATTACAATATTATTAAGTACTGATCACAGCAGGATTAAGTTTGTTTTTTTCCATTACAAAAGCAAATGACAAAATCAAACAAATTATGACTTTCACTTATTATTGCAATCGATCAAAGCATAAACAATGCTGGATTTCAAGCAAGTAGAATGTTATGGTAATGAAGGCACTTTCACAAGATATTCAGTTCCTCTCTGGATTTGTATGTGTGTGGGTAGGCATAATTTCACTACTTTTCTACATTGAACTTAGTTTCATATCCTGGAATCAGGCTGTTGCCAGGGCAAAGTGTGCCCTCTAACCATTCCCTTTAGTCATTAAGTAATACATCTCGTCTGTAACGGCGTTCTTCGTTTGTCGAAAGAGAGTCGGACCGAAATGCAGCGTAGTGGTTACTCATGTCTTTAAATGAAACAAATGACGATACATGAAATAACTTAATAAATACAAAAACAACAAACGGAACGTGAAAACCTAATACAGCCTGTCTGGTGAACAACAACACGGAGACAGGAACAATCACCCGCGAAATACACTGTGAAACCCAGGCTACCTAAATATGGTTCCCAATCAGAGACAACGAGAATCACCTGACTCTGATTGAGAACCGCCTCAGGCAGCCAAGCCTATGCTACATCCCTACTCAGCCGCAAACCCAATGCCTACAAAACCCCAATACGAAACACAACATATAAACCCATGTCACACCCTGGCCTGAACAAATAATATAACGAAAACACAAAAATACTATGACCAAGGCGTGACAGAACCCTCCCCCCTAAGGTGCGGACTCCAGGACGCACCTCAAAACCATAGGGAGGGTCCGGGTGGGTGTCTGTCCATGGTGGCGGCTCCGGTTCGGGACGTGGACCCCACTCCATTAATGTCATAGTTCCTCCCCTTCGCGTTTTGGGATAATCCACCCTCGCCGCCGACCATGGCCTAATAGTCCTCACCCAGAACCCCACTGGACTGAGGGGCAGCTCGGGACTGAGGGGAAGCTCGGGACTGAGGGGCAGCTCGGGACTGAGGGGCAGCTCGGGACTGAGGGGCAGCTCGGGACTGAGGGGCAGCTCGGGACTGAGGGGAAGCTCGGGACTGAGGGGAAGCTCGGGACTGAGGGGCAGCCCGGGACTGAGGGGAAGCCCAGTACTGAGAGGAAGCCCAGTACTGAGATGAAGCTCAGGCAGGTAGTAGGCTCCGATAGATCCTGGCTGGCTGGCGGATCTGGAAGATTCTGGTTGACTGGCAGATCTGGAAGAGACTGGTTGACTGGCAGATCTGGAAGAATCTGGTTGACTGGCAGATCTAGAAGATCATGGCTGACTGGCGGATCTAGCTGCTCTATGCAGACTGGCAGCTCTGGCTGCTCCATGCAGACTGGCAGCTCTGGCTGTTCCATGCAGATTGACAGCTCAGGCTGCTCCATGCAGACTGACATCTCAGGCTGCTCCATGCAGACTGACAGCTCTGGCTGCTCCATGCAGACTGGCAGCTCTGGCTGCATCATGCAGACTGACAGCTCTGGCTGCTCCATGCAGGCTGGCAGCACCTTGCAGACTTGCAGCTCCTTGCAGACTGACAGCTCTGGCTGCTCCATGCAGGCTGACAGCTCCTTGTAGACTGACAGCTCCTTGCAGACTGGCAGCTCCTTGCAGACTGGCAGCTCCGTGCAGACTGACAGCTCTGGCTGCTTCATGCAGACTGACAGCTCTGGCTGCTTCATGCAGACTGACAGCTCTGGCTGCTCCATGCAGGCTGGCAGCACCTTGCAGACTGGCAGCTCCTTGCAGACTGGCAGCTCCTTGCAGACTGACAGCTCTGGCTGCTCCATGCAGGCTGACAGCTCCTTGTAGACTAACAGCTCCTTGCAGACTGGCAGCTCCTTGCAGACTGGCAGCTCCTTGCAGACTGACAGCTCTGGCTGCTTCATGCAGACTGACAGCTCTAGCTGCTTCATGCAGACTGACAGCTCTGGCTGCTTCATGCAGACTGGCAGCTCAGGCTGCTCCGAACAGGCAGGAGGCTCCGGCAGCGCTGTAGAGGAGAAAGGCTCTAGAAGCGCTGAACAGGCGGGAGACTCCGACAGCGCAGGAGGGAAGGAAGGCTCTGGCTGTGCTGAACAGGCGAGGCGCACTGAAGGCCTGGTGCGTGGTGCTGGAACTGGTGATACTGGATCGAGGACACGCACAGGAAGCCTGGTGCGGGGAGCTGCTACCGGAGGACTGTTGTGTGGAGGTGGCTCTGGATAGACCGGACCTTGCAGGCGCACTGGAGCTCTTGAGCACCGAGCCTGCCCAACCTTACCTGGCTCGATGCCCACTCTAGCCCTGCCAATACGAAGAGCTGGTATGAAACGCACCGGGCTATGCACCCGCACTGGAAACACCGTGCGCTCCATAGCATAACACGGTGCCTGCCCGGTCTCTCTAGCCCCCCGGTAAGCACAGGGAGTTTGCTCAGGTCTCCTACCTGGCATAGCCATACTCCCTGTAAGCCCCCCCAATACATTTTTGGGGCTGACTCTCAGGCTTCCATCCGCGTCGCCGTGCTGCCTCCTCATACCAGCGCCTCTCCGCTTTTCCGCCTCCAGTTCTTCCTTGGGACGGCGATATTCTCCAGGCTGAGCCCAGGGTCCTTTCCGTCTAATATCTCCTCCCAAGTCCAGAAGTCCTTTGATCGCTGCTCCTCACGATAAACAGGGAGAGTTGGCTCAGGTCTGACTCCTGACTCTGCCACTCTCTCCCTGAGCCCTCCCCCAATACATTTTTGGGGCTGACTTTCGGGTTTCTTTCTGCGCCGCCGTGTCTTTCACTTCGACTCCATTCTAGTATAGCCCTCTTCGCACTGCTCCAGCGAATCCCAGGCGGGCTCCGGCACTCTCTGGGTCGACCGCCCACCTGTCTATTTCATCCCACGTTGTATACTCCATACTTCTGCTGTCCATAACGTCCTCCCTTCGGTGCTCCTGCTGTCGCTGCCTGTAACCACGCCACTCGGTCCGTGTGTGGTGGTTGATTCTGTAACGGCGTTCTTCGTTTGTCGAAAGAGAGTCGGACCGAAATGCAGCGTGGTGGTTACTCATGTCTTTAATGAAACAAATGACGATACATGAAATAACTTAATAAATACAAAAACAACAAACGGAACGTGAAAACCTAATACAGCCTGTCTGGTGAACAACAACACGGAGACAGGAACAATCACCCACGAAATACACTGTGAAACCCAGGCTACCTAAATATGGTTCCCAATCAGAGACAATGAGAATCACCTGACTCTGATTGAGAACCGCCTCAGGCAGCCAAGCCTATGCTGCACCCCTACTCTGCCGCAATCCCAATGCCTACAAAACCCCAATACGAAACACAACATATAAACCCATGTCACACCCTGGCCTGAACAAATAATATAACAAAACACAAAAATACTATGACCAAGGCGTGACAGAACCCTCCCCCTAAGGTGCGGACTCCAGGACGCACCTCAAAACCATAGGGAGGGTCCGGGTGGGTGTCTGTCCATGGTGGCGGCTCCGGCTCGGGACGTGGACCCCACTCCATAAATGTCATAGTTCCTCCCCCTCGCGTCCTGGGATAATCCACCCTCGCCGCCGACCATGGCCTAATAGTCCTCACCCAGAACCCCACTGGACTGAGGGGCAGCTCGGGACTGAGGGGCAGCTCGGGACTGAGGGGCAGCTCGGGACTGAGGGGCAGCTCGGGACTGAGGGGCAGCTCGGGACTGAGGGGCAGCTCGGGACTGAGGGGAAGCTCGGGACTGAGGGGAAGCTCGGGACTGAGGGGCAGCCCGGGACTGAGGGGAAGCCCGGGACTGAGGGGAAGCCCAGTACTGAGAGGAAGCCCAGTACTGAGATGAAGCTCAGGCAGGTAGTAGGCTCCGATAGATCCTGGCTGGCTGGCGGATCTGGAAGATTCTGGTTGACTGGCAGATCTGGAAGAGACTGGTTGACTGGCAGATCTGGAAGAATCTGGTTGACTGGCAGATCTAGAAGATCATGGCTGACTTGCGGATCTAGCTGCTCTATGCAGACTGGCTGCTCTGGCTGCTCCATGCAGACTGGCAGCTCTGGCTGTTCCATGCAGATTGACAGCTCAGGCTGCTCCATGCAGACTGACATCTCAGGCTGCTCCATGCAGACTGACAGCTCTGGCTGCTCCATGCAGACTGGCAGCTCTGGCTGCATCATGCAGACTGACAGCTCTGGCTGCTCCATGCAGGCTGGCAGCACCTTGCAGACTTGCAGCTCCTTGCAGACTGACAGCTCTGGCTGCTCCATGCAGGCTGACAGCTCCTTGTAGACTGACAGCTCCTTGCAGACTGGCAGCTCCTTGCAGACTGACAGCTCTGGCTGCTTCATGCAGACTGACAGCTCTGGCTGCTTCATGCAGACTGACAGCTCTGGCTGCTCCATGCAGGCTGGCAGCACCTTGCAGACTGGCAGCTCCTTGCAGACTGGCAGCTCCTTGCAGACTGACAGCTCTGGCTGCTCCATGCAGGCTGACAGCTCCTTGCAGACTGACAGCTCCTTGCAGACTGGCAGCTCCTTGCAGACTGACAGTTCTGGCTGCTTCATGCAGACTGACAGCTCTGGCTGCTTCATGCAGACTGACAGCTCTGGCTGCTCCATGCAGACTGACAGCTCTGACTGTTCCGAACAGGCAGGAGGCTCCGGCAGCGCTGTAGAGGAGGAAGGCTCTAGAAGCGCTGAACAGGCGGGAGACTCCAACAGCACAGGAGGGAAGGAAGGCTCTGGCTGTGCTGAACAGGCGAGGCGCACTGAAGGCCTGGTGCGTGGTGCTGGAACTTGTGATACTGGATCGAGGACACGCACAGGAAGCCTGGTGCGGGGAGCTGCTACCGGAGGACTGTTGTGTGGAGGTGGCTCTGGATAGACCGGACCTTGCAGGCGCACTGGAGCTCTTGAGCACCGAGCCTGCCCAACCTTACCTGGCTCGATGCCCACTCTAGCCCTGCCAATACGAAGAGCTGGTATGAAACGCACCGGGCTATGCACCCGCACTGGAAACACTGTGCGCTCCATAGCATAACACGGTGCCTGCCTGGTCTCTCTAACCCCCGGTAAGCACAGGGAGTTTGCGCAGGTCTCCTACCTGGCATAGCCATACTCCCTGTAAGCCCCCCCCAATACATTTTTGGGGCTGACTCTCAGGCTTCCATCCGCGTCGCCGTGCTGCCTCCTCATACCAGCGCCTCTCCGCTTTTTTCCGCCTCCAGTTCTTCCTTGGGACGGCGATATTCTCCAGGCTGAGCCCAGGGTCCTTTTCCGTCTAATATCTCCTCCCAAGTCCAGAAGTCCTTTGATCGCTGCTCCTCACGATAAACAGGGAGAGTTGGCTCAGGTCTGACTCCTGACTCTGCCACTCTCTCCCTGAGCCCTCCCCCAATACATTTTTGGGGCTGACTTTCGGGTTTCTTTCTGCGCCGCCGTGTCTTTCACTTCGACTCCATTCTAGTATAGCCCTCTTCGCACTGCTCCAGCGAATCCCAGGCGGGCTCCGGCACTCTCTCTGGGTCGACCGCCCACCTGTCTATTTCATCCCACGTTGTATACTCCATACTTCTGCTGTCCATAACGTCCTCCCTTCGGTGCTCCTGCTGTCGCTGCCTGTAACCACGCCACTCGGTCCGTGTGTGGTGGTTGATTCTGTAACGGCGTTCTTCGTTTGTCGAAAGAGAGTCGGACCGAAATGCAGCGTGGTGGTTACTCATGTCTTTAATGAAACAAATGACGATACATGAAATAACTTAATAAATACAAAAACAACAAACGGAACGTGAAAACCTAATACAGCCTGTCTGGTGAACAACAACACGGAGACAGGAACAATCACCCACGAAATACACTGTGAAACCCAGGCTACCTAAATATGGTTCCCAATCAGAGACAATGAGAATCACCTGACTCTGATTGAGAACCGCCTCAGGCAGCCAAGCCTATGCTGCACCCCTACTCTGCCGCAATCCCAATGCCTACAAAACCCCAATACGAAACACAACATATAAACCCATGTCACACCCTGGCCTGAACAAATAATATAACAAAACACAAAAATACTATGACCAAGGCGTGACAGAACCCTCCCCCTAAGGTGCGGACTCCAGGACGCACCTCAAAACCATAGGGAGGGTCCGGGTGGGTGTCTGTCCATGGTGGCGGCTCCGGTTCGGGACGTGGACCCCACTCCATTAATGTCATAGTTCCTCCCCTTCGCGTTTTGGGATAATCCACCCTCGCCGCCGACCATGGCCTAATAGTCCTCACCCAGAACCCCACTGGACTGAGGGGCAGCTCGGGACTGAGGGGCAGCTCGGGACTGAGGGGCAGCTCGGGACTGAGGGGCAGCTCGGGACTGAGGGGCAGCTCGGGACTGAGGGGCAGCTCGGGACTGAGGGGAAGCTCGGGACTGAGGGGAAGCTCGGGACTGAGGGGCAGCCCGGGACTGAGGGGCAGCCCGGGACTGAGGGGAAGCCCAGTACTGAGAGGAAGCCCAGTACTGAGATGAAGCTCAGGCAGGTAGTAGGCTCCGATAGATCCTGGCTGGCTGGCGGATCTGGAAGATTCTGGTTGACTGGCAGATCTGGAAGAGACTGGTTGACTGGCAGATCTGGAAGAATCTGGTTGACTGGCAGATCTAGAAGATCATGGCTGACTTGCGGATCTAGCTGCTCTATGCAGACTGGCTGCTCTGGCTGCTCCATGCAGACTGGCAGCTCTGGCTGTTCCATGCAGATTGACAGCTCAGGCTGCTCCATGCAGACTGACATCTCAGGCTGCTCCATGCAGACTGACAGCTCTGGCTGCTCCATGCAGACTAGCAGCTCTGGCTGCATCATGCAGACTGACAGCTCTGGCTGCTCCATGCAGGCTGGCAGCACCTTGCAGACTTGCAGCTCCTTGCAGACTGACAGCTCTGGCTGCTCCATGCAGGCTGACAGCTCCTTGTAGACTGACAGCTCCTTGCAGACTGGCAGCTCCTTGCAGACTGACAGCTCTGGCTGCTTCATGCAGACTGACAGCTCTGGCTGCTTCATGCAGACTGACAGCTCTGGCTGCTCCATGCAGGCTGGCAGCACCTTGCAGACTGGCAGCTCCTTGCAGACTGGCAGCTCCTTGCAGACTGACAGCTCTGGCTGCTCCATGCAGGCTGACAGCTCCTTGTAGACTAACAGCTCCTTGCAGACTGGCAGCTCCTTGCAGACTGGCAGCTCCTTGCAGACTGACAGCTCTGGCTGCTTCATGCAGACTGACAGCTCTAGCTGCTTCATGCAGACTGACAGCTCTGGCTGCTTCATGCAGACTGGCAGCTCAGGCTGCTCTGAACAGGCAGGAGGCTCCGGCAGCGCTGTAGAGGAGGAAGGCTCTAGAAGCGCTGAACAGGCGGGAGACTCCGACAGCGCAGGAGGGAAGGAAGGCTCTGGCTGTGCTGAACAGGCGAGGCGCACTGAAGGCCTGGTGCGTGGTGCTGGAACTGGTGATACTGGATCGAGGACACGCACAGGAAGCCTGGTGCGGGGAGCTGCTACCGGAGGACTGTTGTGTGGAGGTGGCTCTGGATAGACCGGACCTTGCAGGCGCACTGGAGCTCTTGAGCACCGAGCCTGCCCAACCTTACCTGGCTCGATGCCCACTCTAGCCCTGCCAATACGAAGAGCTGGTATGAAACGCACCGGGCTATGCACCCGCACTGGAAACACCGTGCGCTCCATAGCATAACACAGTGCCTGCCCGGTCTCTCTAGCCCCCGGTAAGCACAGGGAGTTTGCTCAGGTCTCCTACCTGGCATAGCCATACTCCCTGTAAGCCCCCAATACATTTTTGGGGCTGACTCTCAGGCTTCCATCCGCGTCGCCGTGCTGCCTCCTCATACCAGCGCCTCTCCGCTTTTCCGCCTCCAGTTCTTCCTTGGGACGGCGATATTCTCCAGGCTGAGCCCAGGGTCCTTTTCCGTCTAATATCTCCTCCCAAGTCCAGAAGTCCTTTGATCGCTGCTCCTCACGATAAACAGGGAGAGTTGGCTCAGGTCTGACTCCTGACTCTGCCACTCTCTCCCTGAGCCCTCCCCCAATACATTTTTGGGGCTGACTTTCGGGTTTCTTTCTGCGCCGCCGTGTCTTTCACTTCAACTCCATTCTAGTATAGCCCTCTTCGCACTGCTCCAGCGAATCCCAGGCAGGCTCCGGCACTCTCTCTGGGTCGACCGCCCACCTGTCTATTTCATCCCACGTTGTATACTCCATACTTCTGGTGTCCATAACGTCCTCCCTTCGGTGCTCCTGCTGTCGCTGCCTGTAACCACGCCACTCGGTCCGTGTGTGGTGGTTGATTCTGTAACGGCGTTCTTCGTTTGTCGAAAGAGAGTCGGACCGAAATGCAGCGTGGTGGTTACTCATGTCTTTAATGAAACAAATGACGATACATGAAATAACTTAATAAATACAAAAACAACAAACGGAACGTGAAAACCTAATACAGCCTGTCTGGTGAACAACAACACGGAGATAGGAACAATCACCCACGAAATACACTGTGAAACCCAGGCTACCTAAATATGGTTCCCAATCAGAGACAATGAGAATCACCTGACTCTGATTGAGAACCGCCTCAGGCAGCCAAGCCTATGCTGCACCCCTACTCTGCCGCAATCCCAATGCCTACAAAACCCCAATACGAAACACAACATATAAACCCATGTCACACCCTGGCCTGAACAAATAATATAACAAAACACAAAAATACTATGACCAAGGCGTGACAGAACCCTCCCCCCTAAGGTGCGGACTCCAGGACGCACCTCAAAACCATAGGGAGGGTCCGGGTGGGTGTCTGTCCATGGTGGCGGCTCCGGTTCGGGACGTGGACCCCACTCCATTAATGTCATAGTTCCTCCCCTTCGCGTTTTGGGATAATCCACCCTCGCCGCCGACCATGGCCTAATAGTCCTCACCCAGAACCCCACTGGACTGAGGGGCAGCTCGGGACTGAGGGGCAGCTCGGGACTGAGGGGCAGCTCGGGACTGAGGGGCAGCTCGGGACTGAGGGGCAGCTCGGGACTGAGGGGAAGCTCGGGACTGAGGGGAAGCTCGGGACTGAGGGGCAGCCCGGGACTGAGGGGCAGCCCGGGACTGAGGGGCAGCCCAGTACTGAGAGGAAGCCCAGTACTGAGATGAAGCTCAGGCAGGTAGTAGGCTCCGATAGATCCTGGCTGGCTGGCGGATCTGGAAGATTCTGGTTGACTGGCAGATCTGGAAGAGACTGGTTGACTGGCAGATCTGGAAGAATCTGGTTGACTGGCAGATCTAGAAGATCATGGCTGACTGGCGGATCTAGCTGCTCTATGCAGACTATATAATATAACAATAATATACAAAACACAAAAATACTATGACCAAGGCGTGACACGTCTGTCAGTGTATTACATTTTGAGCCAGTGATATAATTATTATAGAATATTTAAATTAACTTTGCAACATGATTTGTCAGGGTACGTCTCACAAATGTAATACCCATTTCCATTTCCCTCTACATCTTTTAAATGTACACACATTATTACAATATTATTAAGTACTGATCATGACAGGATTAAGTTTGTTTGCCATGAGAGAAAATTAAAAAAGGAAACAAATCATGACAAGCTTATTATAGCAATCGATCAAAGCAAGTAGAACATCATTGTACTGAGGGCACATTTACAAAATATTCAGTTCCTCCCTCTGTGTATGTGTGCATCATTTTGGTACTTTTACAACATTGAACTTTGTTTCATATCCAGGAATCAGGCTGCTGCCAGAGCAAAGCGTGTCCTCTAACCCTTTCCTAAAGTCATTAAGTAATACTTAGCATCATCGTCGGTGGCTAAATTAAATATCCTTCCCACCCCTCTTCCTCATCTTCCTCTTCAAAACTGCTACCCTGGCTCCTTAGCTCTCTCCTCAGATGGTTCCAAAACAGTTCCTGGGCCTAGACCGGCTCAGTGCAGTCTGGCCCCGGCCACTGCAGGTAGGTCTCCTTCAACATTACCTTTCTCATACGGTGGTAAACCAACAGCTGCCTTTCAGCGATGGGGTCCAGGAATATGAGCAGGGGCACATCCTGGAGCTTGAGGAAGAGCCTGTAGCTGGCCTGTTAATCACGCAGATGGTCTTGCGGCTGCTGTACACGGCGGAGACGATGTTGTCCACAATGTTGCGGCCCAGCTCAAAGTCATGGTGATGCAGGCACAGCCGGAAAGAGGCTCCGTTGCTCTCCAGGTTGGGAAGTAGCTGGTCTACTAAACTGGATTATAGTCAGCAGTAAAATAACAGTGGTTGTGGTGGCATAAATTTGTAAGTCGCTCTGGATAAGAGCGTCTGCTAAATGACTTAAATGTAAATGTAATAAAGGTACTCACCCAGGTCCAGGTAGAAGACATTGGTGTCAAAGTTGTCAAAGTTGTATAAGTTGTATATGGTTTGTTGGATTTTTTTCTGGGCAATGTAGTCAATAGAGTAAGACTAACTGGACTCTGGTTTGTCAAAGTCCAGTTCTGAAGATCCCTGTTGAGGCAGTTACATCTAAGAGGAATATTACGCAGAGCCTCCAGCACATTCTCATCTAACGATTACATTACGTTTTGGTTGAGAAGCAAGATCTCCAGCTCCGTCAGATCCCTGAAAACCTCCTTTTGAGAATAACTGGACACGCATGTTCCTTGCGCTGAGCTTGCTCAACTTCCGCAGATTTTTGAAGATGCCCGACTGCAGCTGCATCACCCCGGCACAGGAGTTGTCCAAGGAGAGGAAAGTCAACTTGGTCAGATTGTCAAAAGTGTCCGCTGCGAGTTGTAGGGTCTTCACATTTGGTGTGTGGTGGAAAGCAAAAGAGTGCGATTCTTGATTTGATCCTGTTCTTTGAGAAAGTGGAGGCATCTTACCTTCCTCAACTGATTGAAGAAAAGATCCAATAAACCTCTGATTGTTGGACAGTTGGAAAGTGTGTTATTCCGCAATGACTGTATCCCATTGGTACCCAGACACAGCTTTTTAAAAATGTAACCTTTGTACTCAAAAGGCTGCATAACTCCATGAGCAGATTGTGAGTCTTCAACCCCATACCAGAGAAGTCTATGTTCCCAGCTCTAACATTGCTGATGTTCAAAAGCTCTGGCACTGTGACATTGGTTGAATGCAAACGCATGTAGTTTAGCTTCCGCAAGTTCACACCTTGGAAAGCCCTTGAAGGGAGCTGGTCATTGTAGGAGAGATCCAGTAGTAGTATATGGCTGAGGAATCCCCACTCACATGCTAACGTGGCCAGTTACAGAGATAAAGGGTGGTGAGGGACTCTGGTAGGTCTGTATGGTTATAATGCTGGATGGACGTTAGATTGTTATTGCACAGATCTAGTTTTGTCAGCTTTAGTAAGTGAGTCACAGATTCTGCCACCGCAGAGAAGTTGTTCAGGTATTTCTGCTGTAATATGATTGTAGAGTGAGGAGAAAATAAGTGGAGGGAGCATAATCAGTGAGTTATTATTTAGTGACAGGTTGACAAGTTTCTTGAGGTCCTGAAATACAGAGGAGCTGAGATTTTATATTTTTTTCAAGGTCATTTTTAGGCTCTTCAGTTGGATCAGATTTTGGGATGTCTGGTTGTCTATGGTCTCCAGATGATTATTGTCAATCTGAAGCGTCCTGAGGTTTGGAAGATGGTCGAAGGTATTTACATTACATCTTTTAGCCCGGCCATGTTGTCTGACGTGTGCAGCAGGAAAGGGAAAAGGTGAGTAATGTTCTACATCTAGTCTGAACTTTTCCAATGAGAATCTTGTCCTTTAATTAAAAGCACATTACCATCATTTTAATTAAGTTCCAGGAAATGTTTGCATTGGGAAAATAAACGTGTTATTTTTGTTTCTTCAAATGAGTTAGACTATATTCTCCATAGGTATGCATGCCAATAAACCAGCTCAATTGGGAAGGGAAAAAACACATTTTAGTGACTTTACAATACATTTCTCAGTGACTTCATTGGAAAATAAAAAAATAACTGTGCCATTGATAATTGTTAGTTCTTTTGCGGTTTTATGTTCCTCTTTTCCATTAGGTATTTTCCTTCACCATATCATGATACACCTCAACCTTATGGTGCCATTTTTCTGCTTTACCAAATGAGGAGAGTTACAAACTACACACCAGTCAGAGTTACACTTAAACTGTATATTTTTATTAAGAGCTTTGCAATAGCCCTTTTTGACTTTCAATGATGCGCTACCTCTAATGAACCATTGAAAAGTGAATACAGAAAAGTAAAAAGATCTTTTATAGCCAAGATACACCCCGCTCAACTTACATGACGAACCACAGATCTTAGGAACAATTCACAAAGGTGTGAAAGATATTTATAAAACATAGCAGACAGTTACTGCTGTGTCAACAGTTCTCATTGTAAAGACCAGTGTCTGTCCACCTCCTACTCCAAACTGGAACCCGTCTCACCCTGGTACGGTATAGCACAAAAACATTACCTTTACTATCTGGAATGTTCTTTAGGCTTTATTACCCAAGGACATCGTAAATCTCCTCTGTCAGTGCTATCTCATAGAGGCCCATCCTCAGTGGAACACACACACACACAATAGTTAACAGAATACTCTATTCTGTCGAATAAAACAACCATTCTAATGCAATACAAAGATTGTGATCTTACAAGCACTATAATATAATGTTGCAATTTTCCACAACATCCTCACCTCAGACATCTCCCAATGATGTCTTTGTAAATTGGACAAAGATCACAGTTTAGTTTTTAAATAATAGTTTTTTTGTTGTTATTGTTTTATGGACAGTGATAGTCGAAGATGTAGAGGGGAAGCAGATACAGAGGGAGACAGAGAGGACGGGTTGAGAGGGAATTGTTTCCACATCACCAGGTGTATACAGTGAGAGACAGAATAACAACAAAGAAATCCAGAAAAACGCATGTCAAAAATGTTATAAATTGATTTGCATTTTAATGAGGAAAATAAGTATTTGACCCCCTCTCAATCAGAAAGATTTCTGGCTCCAAGGTGTTAATTGCAATGATCATGAGAATGGAATCAGCCCAGAACTACACGGGTGTAAGGGTTTTCTTCTGGTGAAAGAGAGGCGGACCAAAATGCAGTGTGGTGGTTATTCATGTGTTTAATAAAGACGACTATACACGAACAGACGATACAAAACAAGAAAAGTGAAAACCTAAACAGTCCTATCTGGTGCAAACATAGAGACAGGAACAATCACCCACAAAACCCAACACAAAACAGGCTACCTAAATATGGTTCCCAATCAGAGACAATGACTAACACCTGCCTCTGATTGAGAACCATATCAGGCCAAACATTGAAATAGACAAACCAGACACACAACATAGAATGCCCACCCAGCTCACGTCCTGACCAACACTAAAACAAGGAAAACACATACGAACGATGGACAGAACGTGACAACGGGAGGATCTTGTCAATGATCTCAAGGCGGCTGGGACCATAGTCACCAAGAAAACAATTGGTAACACACTACGCCGTGAAGGACTGAAATCCTGCAGCGCCCGCAACGTCCCCCTGCTCAAGAAAGCACATATACATGCCCGTCTGAAGTTTGCCAATGAACATCTGAATGATTCAAAGGACATCTGGGTGAAAGTGTTGTGGTCAGATGAGACCAAAACGGAGCTCTTTGGCATCAACTCAACTTGCCGTGTTTGGAGGAGGAGGAATGCTGCCTATGACCCCAAGAACACCATCCCCACCGTCAAACATGGAGGTGGAAACATTATGCTTTGGGGGTGTTTTTCTGCTAAGGGGACAGGACAACTTCACCGCATCAAAGGGACGATGGACGGGGCCATGTATGTTTAAATCTTGGGTGAGAACCTCCTTCCCTCAGCCAGGGCCTTGAAAATGGGTCGTGAATGGGTATTCCAGCATGACAATGACCCAGAACACACGGCCAAGGCAACAAAGGAGTGGCTTAAGAAGAAGCACATTAAGGTCCTGGAGTGGCCTAGCCAGTCTCCAGATCTTAATCCTATAGAAAATCTGTGGAGGGAGCTGAAGGTTTGAGTTGCCAAACGTCAGCCTCGAAACCTTAATGACTCGGAGAAGATATGCAAAGAGGAGTGGGACAAAATCCTTCCTGAGATGTGTGCAAACCTGGTGGCCAACTACAAGAAACGTCTGACCTCTGTGAATGCCAACAAGGGTTTTGCCACCAAGTACTAAGTCATGTTTTGCAGAGGGGTCAAATACTTATTTTCCTCATTAAAATGCTAATCAATTTCTAACATTTTTGACATGCATTTTTCTGGAATTGTTTGTTGTTATTCTGTCTCTCACTGTTCAAATAAACCTACCATTAAAATTATAGACTGATCATTTCTTTGTCAGTGTCTTGGGGGCTAACCATTACACCAGACTGCCACAGTTTTGTGACATGTCATTTTAGTGTGTACCGTATATTGTAATTATAGTTTTTTTTACTTTTTACTTTATATTTTTATTTCACCTTTATTTAACCAGGTAAGCTAGTTGAGAACAAGTTCTCATTTGCAACTGCGACCTGGCCAAGATAAAACGTAGACGTTCGACACATACACATACACATGGAATGAACAAAACATACAGTCAATAATACAGTAGAAAAAGAAGAAAACAAAGTCTCTATACAGTGAGTGCAAATAAGAACAAATAAGGGAGTTAAGGCAATAAATAGGCCATGGTGGCGAAGTAATTACAATATGGCAATTAAACACTGGAATGGTAGATGTGCAGAAGATGGATGTGCAAGTAGAGATACTGTGGTGCAAAAGGAGCAAAATAAATAAATACAGTATGGGAATGAGGTAGATAGATGGGCTGTATACAGATGGGCTATGAACAGGTGCAGTGATCTGTGAGCTGCTCTGACAGCTGGTTCTTAAAGCTAGTGAGGGAGATAGGAATCTCCAGCTTCAGTGATTTTTGCAGTTTGTTCCAGTCAGTGGCAGCAGAGAATTGGAAGGAAGGGCGACCAAAGAAGGAATTGGCTTTGGGGGAGACCATTGAGATATACCTGCTGGAGCGTGTGCTACGAGTGGGTGCTGCTATGGTGACCAGCGAGCTGAGATAAGGTGGGTCTTTACCTAGCAGAGACTTGTAGATAACCTGTAGCCAGTGGTTATGAAGCGAGGGCCTGCCAACGAGAGCGTACAGGTCGCAGTGGTGGGTAGTATATGGGGCTTTGGTGAAAAAACGGATGGCACTGTGATAGACTACATCCAGTTTGCTGAGTAGAGTGTTGGAGGCTATTTTATAGATGACATCGCCGAAGTCGAGGATCGGTAGGATGGTCAGTTTTATGAGGGTATGTTTGGCAGCATGAGTGAAGGAAGCTTTGTTGCGAAATAGGAAGCCGATTCTAAATTTAATTTTTGATTGGAGATGCTTAATGTGAGTCTGGAAGGAGAGTTTACAGTCTAGCCAGGCACTTGTAGTTATCCATGTATTCTAAGTCAGAGCCGTCCAGAGTAGTGATGCTGGATGGGCGGGCAGGTGCGGGCAATGATCGGTTGAATAGCATGCATTTAGTTTTATTTGCGTTTAAGAGCAGTTGGAGGCAACGGAAGGAGAGTTGTATGGCATTGAAGCTCATCTGGAGGTTAGTTAACACAGTGTCCAAAGAAGGGCCTGAAGTATACAGAATGGTGTCGTCTGCATAGAGGTGGATTAGAGAATCACTAGCAGCAAGGGAAACATCATTGATGGATACAGAGAAGAGAGTCGGCCCGAGAATTGAACCCTGTGGCACCCCCATAGAGACTGCCAGGGGTCCGGACAACAGGCCCCCAGAGTTGACACACTGAGCTCTATCAGAGAAGTAGTTGGTGAACCAGGCGAGGCAATCATTTGAGAAACAAAGGCTGTTGAGTCTGCCAATAAGAATGTGGTGATTGACAGTCGAAAGCCTTGGCCAGGTCAATGAATACAGCTGCACAGTAATGTGCCGATGGCGGTTATGATATCGTTAAGGACCTTGAGCGTGGCTGAGGTGCACCCATGACCAGCTCAGAAACCAGATTGCATAGCGGAGAAGGTACGATGTGATTCAAAATGGTCAGTAATCTGTTTGTTAACTTGGCTTTCAAAGACCTTAGAGATGCAGGGTAGGATAGAAATAGGTCTGTAGCAGTTTGGGTCTAGAGTGTCTTCCCCTTTGAAGAGGGGGATGACAGCGGCAGCTTTCCAATCTTTGGGAATCTCAGATGATACAAAAGAGAGGTTGAACAGGCTAGTAATAGGGGTTGCAACAATTTCGGCAGATAATTTAAGAAAGAGAGGGTCCAGATTGTCTAGCCCGGCTGATTTGTCAGGGTCCAGATTTTGCAGCTCTTTCAGAACATTAGCTATCTGGATATGGGTGAAGGAGAAATGGTGGGGGCTTGAGCGGGTTGCTGTGAAGGGTGCCGGGCAGTTGACCAGGGTAGGAGTAGCCAGGTGGAAAGCATGGCCAGCCGTAGAGAAATGCTTATTGAAATTCTCAATTATAGTAGATTTGTCAGTTGTAACAGTGTTTCCTAGCCTCAGAGCAGTGGGTAGCTGAGATGAGGTGCTCTTATTCTCCATGGACTTTACAGTGTCCCAGAACCTTTATGAGTTTGTACTGTAGGATGCAAATTTCTGTTTAAAAAAACTAGCCTTTGCTTTCCTAACTGTCTGTGTATATTGTTTCCTAACTTCCCTGAAAAGTTGCATATTACGGGGGCTATGCGATGCTAATGCAGAACGCCACAGTTTTTGTGCTGGTCAAGGGCAGACAGGTCTATATCTATTCCTGGTTCTACATTTTTTTAAGGCACTTTTAAAGAATAACCAGGCATCCTCAACTGTCGGGATGAGGTCAATGTCGTTCCAGGATTTATTTCAGCTTTTGTTTTTTTCATCACAGTCCCAGTTGGTCAGAAGTTTACATACACTCAATTAGTATTTGGGTAGCATTGCCTTTAAATTGTTTAACTTGGGTCAAACGTTTCGGGTAGCCTTCCGCAAGCTTCCCACAATAAGTTGGGTGAATTTTGGCCCATTCCTCCTGACAGAGCTGGTGTAACTGAGTCAGGTTTGTAAGCCTCTTTGCTCGCACTCGCTTTTTCAGTTCTGCACACAAATTGCCTATAGGATTTAGGTCAGGGCTTTGTGATGGCCCTCCAATACCTTGAATTTGTTGTCCACAACTTTGAAGTGTGCTTGGGGTCATTGTCCATTTGGAAGACCCAGCAGTTGCTTCTTCCTTGCTGAGCGGCCTTTCAGGTTATGTCGATTTAGGACTTGTTTTACTGTGGATATAGATACTTTTATACCTGTTTCCTCCAGCATCTTCACAAGGTCCTTTGCTGTTTTCGCACTAAAGTAGGTTCATCTTTTGGAGACAGAACACGTCTCCTTCCTGAGCGGTAGGACGACTGCGTGGTCCCATGGTGTTTATACTTGATTACTATTGTTTGAATAGATGAACGCAGTACCTTCAGGCATTTGGAAATTGCTCCCAAGTATAAACCAGACTTGTGGAGGTCTAAACATTTTTCTGGAGGAGGTCTTGGCTGATTTCTTTTGATGTTCCCATGATGTCAAGCAAAGAGGCACTGAGTTTGAAGGTAGGCTTGAAATACGCCATGCCATCATTTTCTGGAATTTACCAAGCTGTTTAAAGGCACAGTCAACTTAGTGTATGAAAACTTCTTACCCACTGGAATTGTGATACAGTGAATTATAAGTGAAATAATCAGTCTGTAAAACATTGTTGGAAAAATTACTTGTGTCATGCATAAAGTAGATGTCCTAACCGACTTGCTATAGTTTGTAAACAAGACTTGTGTGGAGTGGTTGAAAAATGTGTTTTAATGACTCCAACCGAAGTATATTTAAACTTCCAACTTCAACTGTACATGTAGGTAGAGTTATTAAAGTGACAATGGTTTAAAGAGGGGAGGGGGCAATGCAAATAGTCTGGGTAGCTATTTGACTAGATGTCCAGGAGTCTTATGGCTTGGGGGAAGAAGCTGTTTTAGAAGCCTCTTGGACCTAGACTTGGCTGTGCGGTAGCAGAGAGTATAGTCTATGACTAGGGTGGCTGGAGTCTTTTGCCATTTTTAGGGCATTCTTTGACCCAGCCTTGTGTAGAGGTCCTGGATGGCAGGACGCTTGGCCCCAGTGAAGTACTGGGCATTTCGTACTACCCTCTGCAGTGCCTTGCAGTCAGAGGCCAAGCAGTTGCCATACCAGGCAGTCATGCAACCAGTCAGGATGCTCTCGGGTGCAGTTGTAGAACCTTTTGAGGGTCTGAGGACCCATGCCAAATCATTTCAGTCTCCTGAGGGGGAATATGTTTTGTCGTGCCCTCTTCACAACTGTCTTGGTGTGCTTGAACCATGGAGTTTGTTGGTGATGTGGACGCCAAGGAACTTGAAGCTCTCAACCTGCTCCACTGCAGCCCCATTGATGAGAATGGGGGCGTGCTCTATCCTCTTTTTCCTGTAGTCCACAATCATCTCCTTTGTCTTGATCACATTGAGGGAGAGGTTGTTGTCCTGGCACCACATGGCCAGGTCTCTGATCTCCTCCCTATACGCTGTCTCGTCGTTGCCTATGATCAGCCCGATGTTGGAGTCGTGCCTGGTCGTACAGTCATGAGTGAACAGGGAGTACAGGAGGGGACTGAGCACGCGCCCCTTCACATGAATTATTAGAATATCACTTACTATTCTGTATTTATATCAGTTTTGTAGTGGTAAAAAAAATGAAAGGTTATGGGTAACCTATAATATCCGGTGGTCGATGGAGATAAGACAAACAAACATTGATATAAACAAAAACGTTTTACATTGTTAGAACTGTATTGTTAGCATGTTGCTTGCATTTTAAATAGGCCTATAGGGAAGATAGGCCATGTGGATATGTTCATATTTAAATATATCTCCTTTTTTAAAGTTCTTAACTTGTTCGATAAGATTAGTACATATTTTTTCAGGAGACCCCACATGGGGCCCCACCCCAAGTTTGGGAACCATTGTACTAACCTCTCTCTCTGTCTCTTCTGCTTCTTTCTGCATGCATTGCAGCCTGCCTCACTCAGCCTCACCACTGACGCTTCCATCACACCAACAGCGTCATTGCATTTTGGATCAGAATTACACCAGAATAACATTCATTTCCAATGAAACGCTGCGTTTGCCTTGCAGCATTGTGCGTTCAACTTTTGTTGCATACATATCCAGATGATGCTGCACACTATGGTGTGTTCGAAGCGTGAGAGCTACATCACGGGTCTGTGTCAGTAGCCTACTCTCTGTAAAGAAAAGTTATTGTGAGAATTTAGTAGTCTATTTGTTGCTCAGTTTAGGCACTGTTTGAAGCTGCAATATGTAACTTTTTGGGCCACCCGATCAAATTCACGTAGAAATGTGATTTGTTGTTTTATACACCAGCTTAAAACAGCTGAAAATACAATATTTTTGGTTATGGAAAATATTTTTCACAGTGGTTTACAATTATTCTCTACACTATACTTCCTTGTTTTGTCACATAAACTGGGATTAAGCTAACTATTAGAATTTTAGCAACCAGGAGATGGAGGAGCAATACATTTCTGCATATTTCACTTTAACGTTAGCTTCTTACTTCCTCTTAGCTGGCTAAGGAATACTATCCAGAGGCCATCAATGTTACTGCAATAACAGTCTGCTGCCAGCTGACTGATCTATGAAAAACTATTTACAAGTTGTGCACTCATTGTCATAGAGTCGACGCAACCTAATGTGATCATTGACAGCTGCCTTAAAGGACACAAATAAAAAGTGTGTGCACACTCACGCGAAGGGGGGATTCTGGCAGGGGGAGATTTTCGGCACAACACCTGCTCTGAGCTGGGGTAGTCCGTTTCATGTCTCAGGCCCTTGGCCTGTGCTGCGTGAGGGCGGAGTTGGCCGTTTTAGGGAGTGGTGAATGTGCTGCTAAAAAGAAAAAATCCGAGGGACACAAGCAAACATAACGAACAAACCACTGTTAATGATTCCACTTGTTCACAGAGGCAGGCTGATTAGAACTCTGTCAGATCAAGAAGATAAATAAGCCGTCTGAGCTTTGATCAACACTGGAAGCAATATTTAGAAGTTGAACAACTTGCATAATCGACAACTTTCATTAACCTTTCATAATCCATCATAACATCATTTGATTATGAGTTATCAAATACTTTTGTTATTTTTAGGTTAAGAGAGTCTATATATAAAATTAAAATAAAGCAAAATCATATCTGAAGTCCCATATAATCTTATTGAAAAGCCTCCAGTCCCGCTTTACCTGTGCTCTGAGGGCTGTGTCATGTTGGTCCTTTCTGCTACGTTATGAAAGTGTGTCTTGATTAATGACTGACACGATTTTCACTTTGGTTGTACAGAAAGAGGAAGGACAACTGACCCGAAGTCATGGGACACATTCAATTGATAGTTGCTCTCCATTTATTGTTCTTTATTTACATCGAGAGGGAGAAGAAAACCCAGGGACTCCAGTCAAGAATGTGCCAAAAAAAGCTTTGGTAGAAAAGCACATTCTTGACTTTTCTACCCCTGGATTTTCCTCTCCAACTCTATGGAAATGAAAAAAAGTGGAGAACAACTTTATTTTGAATGTGAAAATTGTGCTTTATTGAAATCTGAAACATCTCAGTCAGGTCATCTTCCGACAAGCAAATACACACCATTGGATAATGATAAAAAAAACACCACTATATAAAGTACCTCATAGTAGTAAACTATAATGTATAGTTTAAGGTACGGTTCTTTAGTAGTATAATGATATTATAAGAGTATTGCACAGCCCATAATAAATATAGGATGGACTGGCCACAGTCAAGGCAATACTTCAACAAAGTTGTGTTCAAAGCATAGGATATTCCAACCAGGCTGTGACATCGTAGAAGGTACACTGTGTTTTTTTCCCCTGGACTGGATGCATGATTGTCATTAAGCCTGTACCTATTCCCCTCATTTAACCAATCAGCCTCTCATCTTCTGCTCCCTGGCCATCTGACAGAGTCCACAGAAAGGCAGGCAGGTCATGACTACCCAGTCGTCACACACGGAACCCTGAGTAAAAACATAAAAGATTAACATGTCAAGCATAACATAAACACCATGACAACACTTATAGGTAGGGCCTTGATGTTTGCTTGACCACATGACCTGAAAAGTAAAATCTTAGTCAGGTCGCAGTTAGGCTACAAATAGGGTCAGAGTTTTTCTTGGTCGGGTCATGTTGTCAGAAAAAACTCCTGACCCTATTACAGGGGAGTTCTATAAAGGAGGGTGGAGAGAGAACAGGGGGGGGGACCCATAAGGTTGACTTGTCTAAACTCTCATTGTGGCTAACTGTAAACTTGCACATCCTTGACTGCATTGTTTTTTAATAGGAATAGCCAACTGTTGACTCCTTCAGTCTTGACTACTAGACTAAGGCCAGTATTCAATTAAATCGGAGGTTATAGGCATAGGCATAGGTTATAGGCATTGCAGCTCAGGCAATGGCAATGTCCCTGTGTTCACAGAGATCCCACTCACGGTAAATGCTACATATATTGTCTCAATTGGATTGCCTTTAAAAAACGCAATGCCTATCAACCCGAGATCGGATTGATTCCAAGCCTTACACTATATACTATACTCGCTAACATTCAGTTAGAGTGATAAAGGAAATGTTTAAATTACAACTCTTTGAGGAGGCTTAGAATTGTATTTTTCCCATTATATTTAGGTCCTGGACATAGGTTTTGTATTGAGGATGTAGTAGGGTCACTCACAGAGATGCTGTATTTGCTCCGGATGCTTGTCCTCAGGGCGATCAAGGCTCCAGGGAGGAAAGGCACACAGCAACTGTCCCCATTGTCCTGTGCAACTTTACAGCCCAGGATACAGGGCACGAAGATCGCACACAGACCTGGAAGAAAAAAACATTTAAAGTCACACACTGTCTCCACCATTAATTGTTGGTGTGGCCGTTTGAGGTCATCACGGTTACATTAGTTGTGCAGAACTCCTGATACCGAATAACCTCACCCAGTCAATGGATTTTTAAACAGTGTACTCAACACAATGCAAACATTGTGCATGCATAACTTTACACACACAGAGGGGGACTCACAGATGCCGCAGTCATCGCAGCAGTCACAAACGTTGGAGCTCCAATCTGAGGACCCAGAGGAGGTCACGGTGTAGTTGTTGATGGTGACCTGAGGCTGGGAGCTGATCACCATCTCACTCTGATAAGCCATTACTATCAGGGAGAAGAAGAAGACATTTGGACAAAGTTCTACATCCGTTTACACCTCCACACACTGATACCATTCAATATTCATATTCAAGCCGACTAGAGTCCCAATGGTTATCTCCTGCCACTTACCTGCTGGTGCTCAGTCCCTGTCAGTCTCCACTGGGGCCTTAGATATCCTGGGTGAGCTTTGGGAAAAGCTGTGAATGGGAGCGCCACGGGGCCCTTTGCTCTTATACACATGGTGACATCATCATATGGTGACAATGCCATTTCCATGAAATATGGCAAGACTAAGAGTACCTGCGTTCTGCCCACCAATTTGGAACTGTCAGAACACCTCATAGGGAGAAATGTCAAATGTTTGGTTTCTGGGCGTAGAAGTTTCAGTCCTTTCAACCTCTTTATTTGGTTGTTATCAGTATGGTAAATGGGCCAAAGCAGGAACATAGTGCGTCACCTTGTACTTCAGCCACTCAGGTGTGTGCATGTGTGTGTTTAATGATGAATGTACAAGCCTAGGTTCGTGTTGTTTACGCTCTCTTAAAAAATACATAGACTGGGTGAGGAGAATCAAGACCAGCAATTCTGTACATCTAATGCAAGAGCGATGGCCATTAACAGACCCAACGGACCCATCCAATATCAGAAATTGAACAAATTATCAGGGCAACAACACTACTGACAGGGCATTTTGGGGGGCCACCCACATTGCGGCAAAACATTTTAGTGGCTCCCCTCTTGATGACGGAGAGACAAATGTATGTTTATTTCTTGCAATTCCACACATTTTGCCATGGGGGGGGAAGATAATTGTTTTGCAATTTTGTAACAAAATTCATGCAATTGTCTCATGGGGCAGAGGTTTAAAAAATTCTGTTTTACAGGTAATTTCATGCAATTCTACCCATTTTGGCATGGGGTGGAGAGACATTTTTACAGTTTTAAAGAGAATTTGCTGCAATTCTACACATTTTGCCATACTTATGCCACATTAATATGATATCTGAGTGAGAATGATAGAACATATATGGGGTCTCCCTGGCTATTGACATTTGTGTGGTGGCTGTCAAGAAAACAATGATCTTCACAATTAAATCTCATACTACCCACTGAGGTCATTTTGACCAGGAGGCACATTTTTTTTTCATAGCCCATTCAGTTCTTCAAAATATTAATGACTTTGTCAATCAATTTATCAATCGATCAATTTATCAATCGATTAGGCCTACTTCTAGGATGCCTTTTAAATTCAGAAAGGATGTTCATGAAATGTCCATCAAATCAGCATTGGAAAAAGGCGCAAGTTTAAATTTGTTCAGCCTGAGCGAGTCTGACCACAAGTCGGAGACCACTATGATGACACACCAAATCGGTTTGATGGATTGCGGGAAAAGAGCAGGAATAGGCTTGTAGGCTACAGTCCAAAGTACTGTATGTCTTCCAATGGTGCAACTGCTGTTGGTATCCAAAGATTATCCAACTTGAATAAACGCTTGGAGGTAAAAGACGACAGCAGTGGTGTAGCCACGGGCGATACGGATATCGCTTATTGATATCTACATAGCTCATTGATGTCAATCACAATTCTGCTCTCATTTAGCTTATTGCACTTTACAGTTTGTGGTTGTTGTGGATGACTTTTCACAAATGTAGACTATATGTGTATTTTAATGGTTGAATTGAAGAAGTTTAAACTGCCTATCAAGCTTGTGTTTGCGACCAGTGGAGAGTCAGTGAAAAATAAGCTCTTACAGCAGCTGCCTAGTGCGAACCCCAGTCTTTGGAAAACAAGTTTGAGGGAGTTCCTGGTATTGTGCTCCATACTGTCAAAAATTACTTTAATTTAAGAAGACCACGAGTGGGGCTTTTATTGCTTAATCTACAGTAATTCGTGCTGATAAAAAAACATGTCATAGGCCTACACTGTAAGCCTACACAGAAAGACTTAAAACACCATGATTATGTAGTGAAAGTAGTTTACCCAGGCCCTGCAGCACCTAGCTCCTCTCCCATTCCCCAGGCGCTCTCATGTGTTGACTTCTGTAACCGTAAAAGCCTTGGTTTCATGTATGTTAACATTAGAAGCCTCCTCCCTAAGTTTATTTTATTCACTGCCTTAGCACACTCTGCCAACACGGATGTCCTAGCCGTGTCTGAATCCTGGCGTAGGAAGGCCCCGAAAAATCACGAAATTTCCATCTCTAACTATAACATTTTCCGACAAGATAGAACTGCCAAAGGGGGCGGAGTTGCAATTTACTGCAGAGATGGCCTGCAGAGTTCGGTCATACTATCCAGGTCTGTGCCCCAAAAATTCAAGCTTCTACTTCGAAAAATCCACCTTTCCAGAAACAAGTCTCTCACCGTTGCCGCTTGTTATAGACCACCTTCTGCCCCCAGCTGTGCCCTGGACACCATATGTCAATTGATTGCCCCCCCATCAATCTTCTGAGCTCGTACTGTTAGGTGACCTAATCTGGGACACCCCGGCCGTCCTACAATATAAGCTAGATGCCCTCAATCTCACACAAATTATAAATGAACCTCCCAGGTACAACCCCAAATCCGTAAACACGGGCACCCTCATAGATATCATCCTGACCAACCTGCCCTCTAAATACACCTCTGCTGTCTTCAAGCAGGATCTTGGCGATCACTGCCTCATTGTCTGCCTCTGTAATGGGTCTGTGGTCAAACGACCACCCCTCATCACTGTCAAACACTCCCTAAAACACTTCAGCGAGCAGGCCTTTCTAATCGACATGGCCCGGGTATCCTGGAAGGATATTGACCTCATTCCGTCAGAAGAAGATGCCTGGTTATTCTTTAAAAGTGCTTTCCTCACCATCTTAAATAAGCATGACCCATTTAAAAAATGTAGAAACAAATATAGCCCTTGGTTCACTCCAGACCTGACTGCCCTTGACCAGCACAAAAACATCCTGTGGCGTATTGCATTAGCATCGAATAGCCCGCGCGATATGCAACTTTTCAGGGAAGTTAGGAACCAATATACACAGGCAGCTAGGAAATCAAAGACTTGCTTTTTCAAACAGAAATTTGCATCCTGTAGCACAAACTCCAAAAAGTTCTGGGACACTGTAAAGTCCATGGAGAATAAGGGCACCTCCTCCCAGCTGCCCACTGCACTGAGGCTAGGAAACACTGTCACCACCCATAAATCCACGATAACTGAGAAATTCAATAACCATTTTTCTATGGCTGGCTGTGCTTTCCACCTGGCTACCCCTACCTTTTGTCAACAGCCCTGCACCCCCCACAGCAACTTGTCCAAACCTTGCCCATTTCTCTTTCACCCAAATCCAGATAGCTGATGTTCTGAAAGAGTTGCAAAATCTGGACCCTGACAAATGAGCTGGGCTAGACAATCTGGACCCTGTCTTTCTAAAATGATAAGCTGCAATTGTTGCAACCCTTATTACTAGCCTGTTCAACCTCTCTTTCGTATTGTCTGAGATCCCCAAAGAATGGAAAGCTGCCGCGGTCAACCCCTCTTCAAATGGGGAGACACTCTAGACCCAAACCGTTACAGACCTATATCTATCCTACCCTGCCTTTCTAAGGTCTTTGAAAGCTAAGATAACAAACAGATCACCGACCATTTCGAATCCCACCGTAACTTCTCCGCTATGCAATCTGGTTTCCCAGCTGGTCATGGGTGCACCTCAGCCAAGGTCAAGGTCCTAAACAATATCATAACCGCCATCGATAAAGACAATACTGTGTAGCTGTATTCATCGACCTAGCCAAGGCTTTAGACTCAATCACCACATTCTTATTGGCAGACTCAACAGCCTTGGTTTCTCAAATGACTGCCTTGCCTGGTTCACCAACTACTTCTCAGACAGAGTTCAGTGTGTCAAATCAGAGGGTCTGTTGTACAGACCTCTGGCAGTCTCTATGGGGGTGCCACAGGGTTCAATTCTCGGGCTGACTCTTTTCTCTGTATACATCAATGATGTCGCTCTTGCTGCTGGTGATTCTCTGATCCACTTCTACGCAGACGACGCCATTCTGTATACTTCTGGCCCTTCTTTGGACACTGTGCTAACTAACCTCCAGACGAGTTTCAATGGCATACAACTCTCCTTCTGTGGCCTCCAACTGCTCTTAAATGCATGTCTAATTAAATGCATGCTCTTCAACCGATCACTGCCCCACCTGCCCGCCCATCCAGTATCACTACTCTGGACGGTCTGACTTAAAACATGTGGACAACTACACATACCTAAGTGTCTGGTGAGACTGTAAACTCTCCTTCCAGACTCACACTAAGCCTCTCCAATCCAAAATGAAATCCAGAATCGGCTTTCTATTTCACAACAAAGCAACCTTCACTCCTGCTGCAAAACATACCCTTGTAAAACTGACTATCCTACCGATCCTCGACTTCGTCGATGTCATATACAAAATAGCCTCCAACATTCTACTCAGCAAATTGGATGTAGTCTATCACAGTACAATCCGTTTTGTCACCAAAGCCCCATATACTACCCACCACTGTGACTTGTATGCTCTCGTTGGCTGGCCCTCGCTTCATATTCGTCGCCAAACCCACTGGCTCCAGGTCATCTATAAGTCTTTGCTAGGTAAAGCCCCAGATTACCCTTCAGCTGTCAGAGCAGCTCACAGTTCGTTGCACCTGAACATAGCCCATCGGTAAATAGCTCATCCAACTACCACATCCCCATATTGTTATTTTTTTTTTTGCTCCTTTGCACCCCAGTATCTCTACTTGCACATTCATCTTCTGCACATCTCGCTCCAGTGTTTAAATGCTAACTTGTAATTACTTCGTCACTACGGCCGATTTATTGCCTTACCTCCCTTATCTTACCTAATTTGCACACAATGTATAATGATTTTTTACTATTTTGTTATTGACTGTACGTATGTTTATTCCATGTGTAACTTTGTGTTGTTGTTTGTGTCGCACTGCTTTGCATTATCTTGGCCAGGTCGCATTGGAAATGAGAACTTGTTCTCAACTGGCCTACCTGGTTAAACCAAGGTGAAATAAAAAATAAATAAAAACTTTGTAGGCCTCCTTGCTCGCACCCGCACAATATGATGCTGCCATTCCCGTGCTTCACGGTTGGGAAGGTGTTCTTCGACTTACAAGCCCCCCCTTTTCCTACAAACATAACGATGGTCATTATGGCCACACAGTTCTATTTTTGTTTCATCAGACCAGAGGACATTTCTGCAAAAATTACGATCTTTGTCCTCATGTGCAGATGAAAACCATAGTCTGGCTTTTTTAGGGCGGATTTGGAGCAGTGGCTTCTTCCTTGCTGAGCTGCCTTTCAGGTTATGTCGATATAGGACTTGTTTTACTGTGGATATAGATTATTTTGTACCTGTTTCCTCCAGCATCTTCACAAGGTCCTTTGCTGTTGTTCTGGTATTGATTTGCACTTTTCGCACCAAAGTACATTCATCTCTAGGAGACAGAATGCATCTCCTTCCTGAGCGGTATGACGGGTGCGTGGTTCCATGGTTTTTATACTTGCGTACTATTGTTTGTACAGATGAACGTGATACCTTCAGGCGTTTGGAAATTGCTGCCAAGGATGAACCGTATTCGTATTACCCTCTGTAGTGCCTTGCGGTCGGAGGCCAAGCAGTTGCCATACCAGGCAGTGATGCAACCAGTCAGGATGCTCTCGATGGTGCAGTTGTAGAACCTTTTGAGGATCTGAGGACCCATGCCAAATATTTCAAAATGTTTAAAGTCACAGTTAACTTAGTGTATGTAAACTTCTGACCCACTGGAATTGTGATACAGTGAATTATAAGTGAAATAATTTTTCTGTAAACAATTGTTTGAAAAATGACTTGTGTCATTGCACAAAGTAGATGTCCTAATCGACTTGCCAAAACTATAGTTTGTTAACAAGAATTTGTGGAGTGGTTGAAAAACGAGTTTTAATGACACCAACCCAAGTGTATGTAAACTTCCAACTTCAACTGTAAGTGTTAGGATACAGAGAAATTAAATTAAGTACTCTATATCACCCAAAGTGGTTCTTCAATCTGAATCTTCATGTTTTTAAGAGAGTAGTTGGAAAACACGTTTTTGTGTTTCTGTGCACGTAAAAATCTGTGTCAAAACACAAAAAGAATGCTTTGGCATACTGTGTCACTCATAGAATCAAATGGTGAAATACAAATAGTTTACTGCTATCTATTGATTGATACTGATTTTTTAATAAATATTTAATAAATATTTTCCCACAATTTTCAAAAATATGTTCACACTTTAAAGGACACTGGGAACTAAACCATTTTCCAAGGGTAGTCTAATTATTGTGTATGCTACAGTTCACAGGCCCATTGTGAGATTACATACTACGTTACAATCAAATTGTAGTTGATATGTGCATTTCGAAATGTGTTTTTTTGCATATCCCGCTCCTACAGATAGTCTTGTCAAAGCCATTACTAACTTAAATTGTGATTATGTGCCTTGCTCAAGGACACAACCATTTTTCTGCACCAGGATGCGAACCATCCACCTTCCGGCTAATGGACCATCTTTCTAACCTCAATTATATTTTCCACCCCAAATGTGTAGAGAAGGGTAACATTATGAAGAGGAAGTGAGACATGACACTCCCTCATTTTATTTCTGGTTCTAAGGAAGTCAATGAGCTAAGACAATGAGATGGATAGAGGCCTCTAGTGGCCAAAAGGCAGATTAGCATGAGCAGTGTCATCAATAGCAGTGCGTGGGTAAAATCACTAGGGAAGCCAAGCTAGAAAAGAAATCCATATTACAATCTGTGTGTTGCAATAATTGCGTTGTTTGCCCTATAACCCGTTAGTTCATATGCCTTTTCACCGTGTTATATAGGCCTAAGGACGAGACAATAAGACACTGTGGCAGAATCATTTCAACCGGAGAGCAACATCTGTCCGGTGAAGTCCACAAAGTATATTGCATTTAACAAACCATTACACGGCCTACAGCATGGTCAAGCAAGTTAATGTTTCCGACATTTTCAGACTGTTAAACAACTATTGATTTAAAACCACAGAGAGTTACCGTAAATCGCAAAGGATCTGCCTACATTATTCCAGCACCATTTCAACTTCAACATTTCAACATCAAATCACCTACAGTATGCAAAAGATAGTGGGGGTGCAAGTAGAAAAAAACATGTTGACTCACCCTACTGGTAGAGAAACGCCAATGTCATCCTCCTCTCTTTCATGTTAATGAAACGGTCTATGACTGTCATACAGTACACGCTTTTAGTTTTTGTTGTTCTAGGCTACCAAGTTAAAATGCTTCCTTGCTTCCACAAATTCCTTTTATGATCAAAAATGAGCCAGCTAATCAACATTAGCCTACTACATCTAGCTAGCCTACATGTTGAACTTCCATCCACTCAGGCCAGGGGTGCAATGTATGAATTTACAGTTGGATCAGAATCACCATTATAATCATTGGCCAGTATGGAGAATTAAGTAAAATCACAAGTCCAAATCCCTATCTCCATCCATGTCCCCAAAAAATTAAATGGGCCAAATTTAGCTAGCTAGCTAGCCACCAGAGAACAACGACAAAGGGAGATGCAACAATTCAAGTTCTGTCAGTAACGTTTTGCTTTTGATGTGATTGGCCTGAACACTGATCCAACCTGGCTATTCTTGTCACTTTTGTTTTGATGCTCACTCAGTTTAGCTCAACGCTAATTGGCTGGGCTTTTTTTTTTTATCAAAGGAGGCCAAATGCTCGGTGGCTTCCATTGTATTCAATAGAAGGGCAGCCACAATATCATACTCTTTTTGACCTGACAGCATTAGATACAATGCCTTCGGAAAGTATTCAGACCCCTTTACTTTTTCCACAGTTTGTTAGGTTACAGCCTTATTCTAAAATGTACTCAATAGTTTTTTTCCCCTCATCAATCTATGCACAATACCCCATAATGGCAAAGCAAGAAAATATTTTTTAGAAACGTTGGCAATTTTTTATTTTGAATATCACATTTACATAAGGATTCAGACCCTTTACTCAGTACTTTGTTGAAGCACCTTTGGCAGAAATGATAGCCTCGAGTATTCTTGGGTATGACGCTACAAGCTTGGCACACCTATATTTGAGGAGTCTCTCCCATTCTTCTCTGCAGCTCGTCTCAAGCTCTGTCAGGTTGGATGGGGAGCGTTGCTGCACAGCTATTTTCAAGTCTCTCCAGAGATGTTCGATCGGGTTCAAGTCCGTGCTCTGGCTGGGCCACTCAAGGTCATTCAGAAACTTGTCCCGAAGCCAGTCCTGCGTTGTCTTAGCTGTGTGCTTAGGGTCATTGTCCTGCTGAAAGGTGAACCTTCACCCCAGTCAGGTCCTGAGCGCTCTGGAGCAGGTTCTCATCACGGATCTCTCTGTACTTTACTCCATTCATATTTCCCTCAATCCTGACTAGTCTCCCAGTCCCTGCCGCCGAAAAACATCCCCACAGCATGATGCTGCCACCACCATGCTGGGGATGGTGCCAGGTTTCCTCCAGATGCAACGCTTGGCATTCAGGTCAAAGAGTTCAAACTTGGTTTCAACAGACCAGAGAATCTTGTTTATCATTATCTTAGAGTCCTTTAGGTGCCTTTAGGCAAACTCCAAGCGGGCTGTCTTGTACCTTTTACTGAGGAGTGGCTTCCGTCTGGCCACTCTACCATAAAGGCCTGATTGGCGGAGTGCTGCAGAGATGGTTGTCATTCTGGAAGGTTCTCCCATCTCCACAGAGAAGCTCTAGAACTCAGAATGAGTTCGGGTTCTTGGTCAGAGATGTACCCTTCCCCAGATCTGTGCCATCGACACAATCCTGTCTCGGAGCTCTACGGACAATTCCTTCAACCTCATGGCTTGGTTTTTGCTCTGACATGAACTGTCAACTGTGGGACCTTATATAGACAGGTGTGTACCTTTCCAAATTATGTCCAATCAATTGAATTTACTGCAGGTGGACTCCAATTAAGTTGAATAAACATCTCAAGGATGATCAATGGAAACAGGAGTCACTTGAGCTCAATTTCGAGTCTCATAACAAAGTCTCTGACTACCTATGTAAATAAGGTATTAGTCATTTTATTTAATACATTTCAGAATAAGGCTAATGAGGCTAATGATACTTTTTGTCATTCCATGAAATGTTGTCTCTTTCATCATGTTGAAGTTAGTACTGTACTTCTTGTTTGTTTATGCAAACGTGTGTATAGATGATGTAATGTACCAATAATGTATATATGATATAATGTATTATAGATGATGCCAAAGGAAATACTGTACCATGTTTGACTGTGATGGTTTTTAGTTTTAGGAACGGTGGCCCGTTCCTGTAGGTTCATGCTCTACAACATCCGCAGAGTACGACCCTGCCTCACACAGGAAGCGGCGCAGGTCCTAATCCAGGCACTTGTCATCTCCCGTCTGGATTACTGCAACTCGCTGTTGGCTGGGCTCCCTGCCTGTGCCATTAAACCCCTACAACTCATCCAGAACGCCGCAGCCCGTCTGGTGTTCAACCTTCCCAAGTTCTCTCACGTCACCCCGCTCCTCCGCTCTCTCCACTGGCTTCCAGTTGAAGCTCGCATCCGCTACAAGACCATGGTGCTTGCCTACGGAGCTGTGAGGGGAACGGCACCTCAGTACCTCCAGGCTCTGATCAGGCCCTACACCCAAACAAGGGCACTGCGTTCATCCACCTCTGGCCTGCTCGCCTCCCTACCACTGAGGAAGTACAGTTCCCGCTCAGCCCAGTCAAAACTGTTCGCTGCTCTGGCCCCCCAATGGTGGAACAAACTCCCCCACGATGCCAGGACAGCGGAGTCAATCACCACCTTCCGGAGACACCTGAAACCCCACCTCTTTAAGGAATACCTAGGATAGGATAAAGTAATCCTTCTCACCCCCCCTTAAAAGATTTAGATGCACTATTGTAAAGTGGCTGTTCCACTGGATGTCATAAGGTGAATGCACAAATTTGTAAGTCGCTCTGGATAAGAGCGTCTGCTAAATGACTTAAATGTAAATGTAAAATGTAGTTTCTCACAACTCTTTGAGCAGTCTGCAATCTGTGTGGGTTTTTTTTCGTTCTGTATTTTGTATAGTCAATTGATGTACCATTGTGGAGTAACACTTTAACTCTGATAGTGTTCAGGGGTTTTGAAGAGGAAACATCACCAAAATAAAAGGGTTCCTGTTCTGCAGTAAACAGAACTTGTAACACCAAAATAGTGCTCATGAGCTTTAGAGAGAGGAAACACCAAAAAAGGTTTCAATTCCTCACTAAGGGAGCGAAAATAGTTGGGGGTCATGTTTTTTCAATTTCAGCCAGGGTGAGGGTTTAGTATTTGTTTTATTTAGTCCAGGGGAGGGTCATGTAATTTGTCATTTAAATGTTATTTTGATCAGCGTTTGAGAATGAGTTGCTTATTATAGTATATTGATGTGTGTCCGATAATTCCCCCATCCCTGATTCTCTGCTGGGCAAGCAATATCAAGTGTGCCTAGTCTGGTCTCAATAAAATTATCCATAGCCTATTCTATAGACTTTATGCCTAGACTATACGAAGAGGATGCTCGGAGAAGCACTGGGAAAAGTTGTATTTATAAGAAAATGTACTTCCTTCCCGAGTGTAGGCGCGAATGGGATAGTGTATATAAAACTAGGTTCCACTGCATTCATTACACATTGCAATGGATAGGCGTTCCCAATCATGAGCCCCGGCCAGCCCTGGTCTTGCTGATGTAAACCCTTGTGTGCTGCCTAAACAACGACTGTGCTGTGCACGGTGGCACTTCCGGAGGCGAGTCAAAGGTTTCTTCTGAAAATAATTGTGTATTTGTCCAAAACATTCTGTATCGGTGTGTGGATTAGGCCTACTGAGAGAGAGAGTGCGAAGATGAGGAGGACCAGCGGTAAGCTATCTAATGCTATAATATATTTGAATTAAAAACATTGCCCATAATAAAGATTTGTATCCGAGATATACAGATATTGACCTCAAAATAAGCCATATTTGAGTAATTTACATAACTTACATTACTATGAATTGGCAGCCACAGATATGGACAGAGCATGGGTGTTGAAAGTAGGCTCATTTTAATTTGACTTTAGCTACTAACAACAAGAGGCCTTTGTGTTGGAGCCTATTTATTCCTATTCAAGAAATAAGAGGTATTAGCTACCTGTTAGACAGATGAAATTATAGTCTACTTTTCATTTTGTCAGCAAATTCCTTCAATCAACATGCACTCTTTAAATATCTAGTTTCAGGTGAAGAGCTTGGTGTGTTAAATTAAAAACCAGGGCTGTAATTGGGAGGGTATGTGAGGGTATTGTAGCTTTTGCTAAAGAAAATGGCTAAAAACATAGGCCTTGTTAGCATAAGATTTTGAATTAAATTAAATGGACCTGATTATATAAAACAATCTACAATGACGCTTTAGTCTACAATGCTTTATGCTAGAAACAAGCTGTAAAATACAAGGGAAAGACGTGACTCCAATGCAAATAGGATATATTTGGTTTGTCTCTATGATGTTCAGAGGCTGCGCTACAACCGAGGACAGAATACATGTACTTTGCTTGGGAAGTAATGTGTGATTCTGTCACTTTCAATTGACATTCAACATTTCAACAGAATATTAAACAACATAATAACTCTAAATCAGTCAGGAACAAGCCAGGTAGTTATTATTTCATTTGTGACACGCTACAGGCTCCCAGGAGCGCTCAGCATTTCAACAACAGCACGTCAACAACATGCATATAACTGTTGCATTTAGGCTCTATAAATTACATAAGTAAAAAATAATAATAATACTTAGAATTAAATAACAATGAAACGAAAAAAGCCTTATTAGGATATACTGTACAGTCAGTGCCTTTGAATTAACTTTTAGAAACACGAGTTTGGCCAGTCTTTGGTTTGAGGGTCTGCGGTGAGCTATACATGCCTAATTTGTTAATTTAGCCCAGCAGGTGCTCTTATATTCCCATGCACTAATCACAGTCAAAATAAGTATATTATGTAACAACAATATCATGGAAAAACTTTTATACAGTAGAAAATGAGAGTTTCCTAAATGAAAGAAGTTACAAGTGCATATAGACCTAGCTGATGATATGTGGCTGCTGTGTTAAACAATGAATGACTTTTTCTTTAATTCATTGATGACCAGATACTTCAGTCGTAACTGGATCTGTTGCACTACATTTTTATAGTTGATATAAAACTTTAGCACTTTTCCAAACTTAGACTATCCTCTTTTTTAACATTAGTCTGTATAGAAATCAAAACACATCCGGTGCTGCGCATGCACTCATTCATTGGCATGCTCTGTTGTGGTATTAAAAGAGATTCTGCTTGTCTCCAGTCATGTAAAATGACGTAGAATTGCATGAAATGCCTATATAAAAGCAATTTTTTTCTCTGAACGCAAATAAGATGATAGATTCATGCAGTGCTTTATTATAATGGATATCTTTTCACCCTTAACCTTGTCCACGGTGGTCTGTGAATCCACAACCTTCTGGCTACTTTGCCATGTATTGCTTACAAAATGAAGAACAGTTTCTAAAACTGCATATCTAAGTCTATGGTCTGTCCTAAAGGACACATGTCAAACTCACACACTTTTGATAGAAGTAAACAACTGCAAATTATCAAGATATCAAAGTGTCACCAACAAAATCATAAACAGTAGGCCTATAGCAAATGCAGCATATGGCATTAAGTTTTCACATGCAAAGAGTACTTTTTTGTAGTGCTCAAAGCCTCCCGCACCTCAGACTTCTGGAGTGGACCAGCCACCACTGGCCTGAGGAGAGACACATGGAACGACGGGTTAATGTGATAATCAGGGGGGAGTTGCAACCTATAACAAACCTTGTTCAGTCTCCTCATGGCCCCACAAACCGCAGACCCAGTTTCCGGCAGGGCAGGTGAAGGGGCAGGTTTCGGGTCGAGAGCCAGACGCGATCCCCCGGTGCATACACCGGGGCCTCACTGCGGTGGGGGTCAGCACTCGCCTTTTGCCTCCTGACGGCCCTTTGTAGCCGCACATGGGCAGCGTTCCATGTCTCCTCTGACTCCTCTGAGTGCCTAAACCATTCATCCACCACAGGAGCCTTGATCTGGCTCTGATGCCATGGTGCCAGGACCAGCTGATAACCCAGCACACACTGAAATGTTGATAGGTTGGTAGAGGAGTGGCGGAGGGAGTTTTGGGCCATCTCCGCCCAGGGGATGTAAACCGCCCACCTTGCCTGGCGAGGATTCAGTCTCCTCACTGCCCGGATGTACTCCAGATTGCGGTGGTCAGTCCAAATGAGAAAAGGGTGTCTAGCCCCCTCAAGCCAATGTCTCCACGCTTTCAGAGCCTTGACAACAGCCAACAACTCCTGGTCCCCCACATCATAGTTTCGCTCCGCCGGGCTGAGCTTCTTTGAAAAGAATGCACATGGGCGGAGCTTTAGTGGCCCCTATCCCTGCCTCGGACGCGTCCACCTCAACTATGAAAGCTAAGAAGGGATCAGGATGAGCCAACACGGGAGTGGCAGCGTAGCCTAGTGGTTAGAGCGTTGGACTAGTAACCGTAAGGTTGCGAGTTCAAACCCCCTAGCTGACAAGGTACAAATCTGTCGTTCTGCCCCTGAACAGGCAGTTAACCCACTGTCCCCAGGCCGTCATTGAAAATAAGAATATGTTCTTAACTGACTTGCCTGGTTAAATAAAGGTAAAAAAATAAAAAAATATATATATATTTTTTAAAACAGAGCCTTCAGGTGACCAAAAGCCCTGTCCGCCACAGCTGTCCACTGCAGTCGCACCTTCAGCAGTGAGGTAATGGGAGCAGCGACCTGACCAAAACCCCGGATAAATGTCCGGTAGTAGTTGGCAAACCCTAAAAACCGCTGCACCTCCTTTACCATGGTTGGAGTTGGCCAATTACGCACGGCTGAAATGCGGTCCTTCTCCATCCCTGACGCTGAAAAGCGGTACCCTAGGAAGGAGACGGACTGTTGGAAGAACAGACATTTCTCAGCCTTGACATACAGGTCATGTTCCAACAGTCTACCAAGCACCCTGCGTACCAGGGACACATGCTCTACACCACTACACTGAAAATCTCCTCTACAAAGGATTGGAAGACTGATGGAGCATTCATTTGTAACGCATGACGAGGTACTCATAATGCCCAGAAGTAGTGCTAAATGCTCTCTTCCACTCATCTCCCGCCCGGATACGCACCAGGTTGTAAGCGCTCCTGAGGTCCAATTTTGTGAAGAAGCACGCCCAGTGTAGTGACTCATACACGGGCGCAAACCTCCATCCTTCTTCACAAAAAAGAAACTCGAGGAGACAGGTGAGATGGAAGGTTGAATGTATCCCTGTCCCAAAGATTCGGTGACATATGTCTCCTCCTGTGACAGAGGATACAGTGACTCCTGGGAAGTGCAGCTTCTACCAAGAGATCTATCGCACAATCCCCCTGTCGATGGGGTGGTAATTGAGTCGCCTTCTTTTTACAGAAGGCAAGTGCCAAAATCGGCATAGTCGGGGGGAATGTGCATGGTGGAGACCTGGTTTGGACTTTCCACCGTAGTGGCACCTAAGGAAACACCAACACACCTCCCTGAACACTGACAGGACCAGTCCTTGAGAGCCCTCTGTTGCCACGAAATAATAGGATCATGAGAGGCCAACCAAGGAAGACCCAATACAACAGGAAATGCAGGGGAGTCGATCAGGAAGAGACTAATTCTCTCCTCGTGACCCCCTGCGTTCTCATAGCAATGGGTGCTGTGACCTCCCCAATTAGCCCCGACCCCAAAGGACGACTATCTAAGGCATGTACAGGGAAGGGACCGTCAACAGGAACAATAGGGATCCCTAATCTAAGTGCTAAGGAGCGGTCAATAAAGTTCCCAGCTGCGCCTGAATCTACTAGCGCCTTATAAATGGGAATGTGGGGAGAACTCAGGAAATTCTATAGGTAACCACATGTGTGCAACAGAGGGCTCTGGGTGAGTTGTGTGCCTATTCACCTGGGATGACCCACCAGTGCTCCGCCTGCAACCTCGACCTCCTGGAGAACCACCCCAGCACCGACCAGCAGTATGTCCTCTGCGGCCCCCCTCCGGTCCCCCTCATAGCAGCCCCTCCTAACTCCATCGGTGTGGGATCCAAGGTGCTGGGAAATGGAACGGGCGGACCCCGATCCAGACGTCCGCGGGAGGCCAACAGGTTATCCAGCCGGATAGACAAGTCTACCAGCTGGTCCAGGTTGAGAGTGGTGTCCCTGCAGGCTAGCTCCCTACGAACGTCCTCTCATAAACTACACCTGTAGTGGTCGATCAGGGCTCGCTCATTCCATCCCGCACCAGCTGCCAGAGTTCTGAAGTCCAGTGCGAACTCTTGAGCGCTCCTCATCCCCTGTCTCAGATAAAACAGTCTCTCTCCCACCGCTCTTCCTTCAGGTGGATGATCAAAAACTGCCCGGAAGCGGCGGGAGAAGTCCTATAGTCATCCAGAGTCGGGCCTTCCCTTCCCCAGATGGCGTTGGCCCATTCCAGGGCTTTTCCAGTCAGGCAGGAGATGAGGGCGCTCACTCTCTCGCGTCCGGAAGGGGCCGGCCGAACAGCTGCTAGGTAGAGCTCCAGCTGGAGTAGAAACCCCTGATCCCAAAATATACTTTTTGGGTAGAATTTTCCATTAAGGGGAAAGTAATCTAAAAGTCACTAGATTAGTAATCAGATTACGTTACTGAGTTTGGGTAGGTCAAAAGTTACGCTACTGATTACAATTTTGGACAGGTAAGTAGTAACTGTATTGGATTACATTTAGAAAGTAACCTACCTAACCCTGGCTAACAATGTTCAGTCATCTAAGGCCAAGGCGTTTATTTAAGGCCATTTTTACTGGGCCCTAGGCTACTAAAAATAGTCCCCATGTGTGCAAACTCCTGTAAGCGCCTCTACTCTACTTCTTCATGCCAACACGCAAATGCGATGACATGCATGCAATGTCTTGTAATAAAGGTACCTCAGTGCTCCCCAGGTCACCCCCCTCTCGCTTCACTTTTGCTAAGGCACCTCCTGATTAAAAACTTAAGCACTGAACAACGTAGTCTAGACTATAGCTAAAATATCAACACAAGCCACAAGCCAGCCAGCCATATACAGTGGCATGCAAAAGTATTTACCCCCCTTGGCATTTGACATATTTTGTTGCCTTACAACCTGGAATTAAAATGTATTTGGGGGGGGTTGTATAATTTGATTTACACAACATGCCTACCGCTTTGAAGATGCAAAATATATTTTATTGTGAAACAAACAAAAAATAAGACAAAAAAATATATACTTCAGCGTGCATGTAAGGGAATTCTTCGTGCTCCTCTGACTAGGAGTGTAAAATGTCGGACCAATGTGCAGCGTGGTATGTGTTCATGATGATTTATTTTACTGAACACTGAAAGTACAAAATAACAACGTGAAAATAAACGAAAACCGAAACAGTGCGTAAAACACTAAAACAGAAAATAATCACCCACAAAACACAGGTGGGAAAAGGCTACCTAAGTATGATTCTCAATCAGAGACAACGAACGACACCTGCCTCTGATTGAGAACCATACCAGGCCAAACATATAAATACAACATAAAAAAAAGATCAGACTACCCACGCCAACTCACGCCCTGACCATACTAAAACAAAGACATTAAGGTCAGAACGTGACAGTGCATAACAATTCACCCAGAAAGTCATTACTTTGTAGTATCAAATCTCTGAAAGACTGAAACAGGTTTCCTTCAATAATTTCCCTGTATTTAGCGCCATCCATCATTCCTTTAATTCTGACCAGTTTCTCAGTCCCTGCCTATGAAAAACATCTCCACAGCATGATGTTGCCACCACCATGCTTCACTGTGGGATGGTATTCTCGGGGTGATGAGAGGTGTTGGATTTGCGCCAGATATAGCATTTTCCTTGATGGCCAAAAAGCTGAGTATTAGTCTCATCACCCCAGAGTACCTTCTTCCATATGTTTGTGGATTCTCCCACATGCCTTTTGACGAACACAAAACAGTTTGCTTTTTTTTTTCTTTAAGCAATGGCTTTTTTTCTGGCCTCTTCCGTAAAGCCCAGCTCTGCGGAGGGTACAGCTTAAAGTGGTCCTATGGACAGATACTCCAATCTCCGCTGTGAAGCTTTGCAGCTCCTTCAGGATTGTCGTTTGTCTCTTTGTTGCCTCTCTGATTAATGCCCTCCTTGCCTGGTCCGTGAGTTTTGGTGGGCAGCCCTCTCTTGGCAGGTTTTTTGTGGTGCCATACTCTTTCAATTATTTATAATGGATTTAATGGTGCTCCGTGGGATGTTCAAAGTTTTAGATGTGTTTTTATAACCCAACCCTGATATGTACTTCTCCACAACTTTGTCCCTGACCTGTTTGGAGAGCTTCCTGGTCTTCATGGTGCCGCTTGCTTGGTAGTGCCCCTTGCTTAGAGGTGTTGCAGACTCTGGGGCCTTTCAGAACAGATGTATATATATTCAGATCATGTGACAGATCATGTGACACTTAGATTGCACACAGGTGGACTTTATTTAACTAATTATATGATTTCTGAAGGTAATTGGTTGCACCAGATCTTATTTAGGGGCTTCTTAGTAAAAGGGGTGAATACATATGCACGCACCACGTTTGTTATTTAAATGTTGTTTTTTAAACAAGTCATTTTTTTCATTTCACTTCACCAATTTGTACTATTTTGTGAATGTCCATTACATGAAATCCAAATAAAAATTTAAATGACATGTTGTAATGCAACAAAATAGGAAAAACGCCAAGGGGGATGAATACTTTTGCAAGGCACTGTACCATGAGTTAGAAGATTATGAATGTTAGACGTTAGTGAGCATTGAAGATAAATCACAATCAATAAAACAAAATATTTAGCTAGCTAACTACCAGATTCACATCAATCATTAACATCAATGACCAGCTTATAGCCTACCCTCTTTTCCCGATGTCAATCATGTCTTTAGGAGGCACTGTAACCATAGCAGGGGGAAGTAGAGGTGCTGAGGATGCTACAGCACCCCCTGAATAAGAATACCATATTTTTTAAATAAAATGTCAATAACAAAACAATCGCACCAAATTAGTATGCTGGGCCTTTATTACTCCTGTATGAGCAGACAAAAATATTTGTCAGCATCGTGGAGAGAAAGAATTGTACCAGCACCCAGTGTTCCTCGGCACCCCCACCCCGAAATATCTTCCCTCTGCCATGATTGTAACTAGCTTGCTTACAATTTGTGATTGTAAGTGAGGGTGTTGTTGCAGAAATAATCAGTTCTATGCTTAAATACAAATTAAAGTAGATTTTTCTTTTAAATAAGGGGGGAGTGCCCTTTTTTCATTTTGAGCACTTGCCCCCTGAAAGGTCTGTGCATGGCCCTGTGCACAGCTCATAGTACTAATGCAAACATTTGAATAGGATGATAAATGAGAACTCAGCTGTGCAACTTCTGTGAGGGCTTAACTGCAGTGAGTTTTTGTCACGTGCCACTGAAAACACATCGAGCAGGAGCATGTGGTGGCCTCTTTCATTCTCCCTCTGACTCATTCTAAATATATTTTCGCTAAAAGGCTCTCTGTGTGGCCTTATCTATCCGAATATTGTTTGTGGAGATATGCTCTGATGAAGGTCGACTGACCGAAAGCTCAGCTATTAATTAAAATACATTTGCATTTGATTGGAAGTGTGCAGTGACTTTTTCGTCTTTCTTTTCCGTAGAATTAAGGATGTGAAATCTTACACTATTGTGTGTGCAATGTGTGTGCAATGTAGTTGCAATGTAGTTGCTTTCCGGTTGGTTTCCTTAAACAAATAGTAGTCTATGTTGATACACCATTAGATCAAGCAAAAAGCTTTCTTTCAATTGGAGTGCCCAACAATCTGTTTCCTTTTTCCATTGACTAACATCTCACCTCTCTGAGTCACAGAGTGTAGAGGAAGGAAACAGCAGCTATGAAGTTGCAGTTGTATAAACCACCACTCCAAACAGTAACAACCTCAACATGCTATAATGTCCCTCTCAAATTCAGCCTTGTCTCTGCAGTGCTTTAAAAATAAGAAGGTCTAATTTTTTGTATGCTATGTAATGGGTTTCTACTAAGATTAAGAGCAAAGGTGTTGCAGGTATTATCAGATTATTGCTTCTTCCATTTGTGCTCCTGTTTAGTGTCTCTACAACCAAGAGTAAAAACGTTGTAGCGTATTTATTCTTTACCCAAGTGAATAAAGAAAACCTGACAGCTCCACCACCTAACATAATGTATCTGAACACCTAGGACATCCATCCACATCTGATTAAACTGAATTGCACAAAAAGTATCTATGTGGATTGAGAACGTTACCCTCAGTTAGAGGTTGTTGTTACACATGGTGACGTGCTGCTTTGATACCCCAGCTGTGGTAAAATATATAAATAAAGAAGGTGTGACATTTTCTTCACACTGATGCGCACTACATGGTGTGGTTGTGGACAGAAAAAATTAACATTTCCTTGCCCCTGGATAATAGTTGCTCTATGACTATTTACGATCACACCATCTGAATAAGGCCAGATTCTAGATAACAGATTTACATGCAGTATCTATGCTTAAGGGAAATAGTGAGTAAACCAGCAAATGGCTGATCTATTCCAGTTCCCTGGGGCGTTGCATGGGTGACACAGTGTGAAAGCACATCAGAGGTAACTATGTGACCTGAAAAAGAGGTACATCTTCTTCCTCACCTAACTGCAAGCGATATCAAACTTGCTCAATCTCCTCAGGGGGTCCAGGTCCCCAACACGTCAACACTCCGACAGTGAGCAGGTAAGAGGCTTTTACATCAGTAATGATATAATACAACATCTTTGCATTTAGTTATGTGTAAAGACTTTAACAGTTTGTTCTATGCTAGACACTGTCTTTTTCACTATCCTGTTTTTGCAATGGTTCCACAGTGGGGAATATCTTTAGAATGATTTTCATGCTCTTGGAGACTGTATCGAAGACTGTATCGCATTGCCGCAAGGTTTAGAAATAACTGGATATCAATGTGAGCTCAGAGAAATGCTTACAGAAATCAAAGAATGTCTGATTGTATCTATCCAACAGATTCATATCCACAAACAATGCAAATGTTTGTCTGGTTTTAGCCGCAATAGACAGGGTCGAAACTGAATAATAATACCACAGTACAGACAGTAAAAACCCAACTCCTGCAAAACACAGATTTCACTTCCCCAGATGGGGCAAGTTCAAAACATTTCCCAATGTTATGGGAATGTGTGCCAGACATTCAGTCTCTCTGTACTCAATTAGATTGACAAGCAGTCAGGGATTTGTCTATCGGTTTCTGCATCTAGTCCGCTCATAGACATTTGAATACACTTTCCTTCGGGGGGGTCTCAATGTTTGTGTGGGTTTTTTCTTAGAATGTAGGCTACTGCACTGCACATAAAAACATACAGTTTGTTACGTTACAGCTTTATTCTAAAATGGATTAAACAGTTTTTCCCCTTATCAATCTACACACAGTACCCCATAATGACAAAGCAAAAAACAGGTTTTTAGACATTTTTGCAAATGTATTAAAAACAGAAATATCACATTTACATAAGGATTCAGACCCTTTATTGAGTACTTTGTCGAAGCACCTTTGGCAGCGATTACAGCCTTGAGTCTTCTTGGGTATGACACTACAAGCTTGGCACACATGTATTTGGGGAGTTTCTCCCATTCTTCTTTGCAGATCCTTTCAAGCTCTGACAGGTTGGATGGGGAGCATCGCTGCAAAGCTATTTTCAGGTCTCTCCAGAGATGTTCGATCGGGTTCATGTCCGGGCTCTGGCTGGGCCACTCATGGACATTCAGACTTGTCCTGAAGCCACTCATGCAATGTATTGGCTATTTGCTTAGGGTCGTTGTCCTGTTGGAAGGTGAACCTTCGCCCCAGTCTGAGGTCCTAAGAGCTCTGGACCAGGTTTTCATCAAGGATATCTTTGTACTTTGCTCCATTCATCTTTCCCTCATACCTCACTATTCTCCCAGTCCATGCCACTGAAAACTATCTCCACAGCATGATGCTGCTACCACCATGCTTCACCGTAGGGATGGTGACAGGTTTCATTCAGATGTGACACATGACATTCAGGCCAAAGAGTTCAATCTTGGTTTCATCAGACCAGATAATCTTGTTTCTCTTGGTCTGATTCCTTTAGATGCCATTTGTCAAACTCCAAGCGGGCTGTCATCTACCTTTTACTGAGGAGTGGCTTCCGTCTGGCCACTCTACCATAAAGGCCTGATTGGTAGAGTACTGCAGAGATGGTTGTCCTTCTGGAAGGTTCTCCCATCTTAACAGATAAACTCTAGAGCTCTGTCAGAATGACCATTGGATTCTTGGTTACCTCTGTGACCAAGGCCCTTCTCCCCCAATTGCTCAGTTTGGCCGGGCGGCCAGCTCTACGAAGAGTCTTGGTGGGTCCTGTCACGTTCTGACCCTAGTTCTTGTGTTATTTGTTTGTTTTAGTTGGTCAGGACATGAGTTGGGTGGGCATTCTATGTTTTGTGTTTCTAGGTTGGTTTTCTGTGTTCGGCCTAGTATGGTTCTCAATCAGAGGCAGGTGTCGTTAGTTGTCTCTGATTGAGAATCATACTTAGGTAGCCTGGGTTTCACTGTTGTTTTGTGGGTGATTGTTTCCGTGTCTGTGTTTGTTCGCCACACGGTACTGTTTCGGTTTTGTTCACGATTATTGTTTTGTATATCATTGAGTGTTCAGTTTATGTTTTTTAAATAAACAACCATGGACACTTACCACTTGCCGCATCTTGGTCCGATCCTTGCTACACCTCTTCAGACAAAGAGGAGGAAAACCTTTACAGTTCCAAACTTCTTCCATTTAAGAATGACGGAGGCCATTGTGTTCTTGGGGACCTTCAATGCTGCAGACATTTTTTGGTACCCATCTCCAGATCTGTGCCTCGACACAATCCTGTCTCGGAGCTCTGCTGAGAATTTCTTCGACCTCATGGCTTGGATTTTGCTCTGACATACACTGCCAACTGTGGAACCTTATATAGACAGGTGTGTGCCTTTCCAAATTATGTCCAATCAATTGAATTTACCACAGGTGGTCCAGTTGTAGAAACATCTCAAGGATGATCAATGGAAACAGGATGCACCTGAGCTCAATTTCGAGTCACATAGAAAATAGTCTGAATACTTATGTAAATCATGTATTTCTGTTTTTTAGTTTTTATAACTTAACAAAATGTTTTAAAAAGGTAAGGGGTCTGAATACTTTCCGAAGGCACTGTGTGTACTGTACATGTGCAATGTACTACATATCGCCAATATAAGCCAGGAATAACAGCTAGAGAGAGTGCATAACTAGAAAAACATTTCTGTCTGTCTGTCTCTGAGTAAGCCACATACATTTAGGTTTTTTTTACCTTAATGTCACAATCCCCTTTGGACAGTCACCGGTTCCTAACAGCTGTCCTTGAATAGGTCTGCTTGGCCTAAAATATATGAGAGGATTCGGTTCCTGAATTACTAACTTCTCCTTTTTATTTGGTTCAGAGTGGCAAATGAAGAGAGGAACGTGGGTGAGACTACGAGAAGAGTGTCCTGAGTCTGTGAAGGTGTTTCAGGTGTTCCGCTGTTTCGTTGGTAACAATGGATCACGTCAAGGCAACCACAGATTACTATGTGAGTAACGGTCTTGTTATGCCACATACTGATGAATGTAGTTCTTTATGACTACAAGAGCAATAGATGCTGCAAGAAATAATTGGGAGTAGCAGACTAAAAAAAAATATTAGCCAGGTAAGTCAAATAAGACATTATATTTTATAACATGGTTGGTCAAGAAATGAACAGAATAAAATGAAATATGTATGAGACAATTTAAAACAATCTGTACATTAAAACTTGTATTTTAAAACAATGGTTAGAGAATCTGAAGCCATTTAAAATATTGTTCAAAATCATAGAAGCTACAAGTGTATGATCTTAATTTGATCATGCTTTTGTTGCTGAGAATTTTCCTGCACCACAGGAAATGCAGATAAGCTTTGTAATTTACATAATTTCACTGAAAACCTACACACGGTTATATTGACATTACTTTTCATGTAGACTACTTTTGTCCAGCTAATATTCTAACCACCAATCAAGCACCCTTATGGACTAAATGTTCATATCCTGTGGCTTCAGGACTATTTTGCTGTGACTATATACAGTGGTGCAAAAAAGTATTTCTTCGGCCACCAACTGTGCAAGTTCTCCCACTTAAAAAGATGAGAGGCCTGTAATTTTCATCATAGGTACACTTCAACTATGACAGACAAAATGAGAGAAAAAATCCAGAAAATCACATTGTAGGATTTTTTATGAATTTATTTGCAAATTATGGTGGAAAATAAATATTTAGTCACCTACAAACAAGCAAGATTTCTGGCTCTCACAGACCTGTAACTTCTTCTTTAAGAGGCTCCTCTGTCCTCCACTCGTTACCTGTATTAATGGCACCTGTTTGAACTTGTTATCAGTATAAAAGACACCTGTCCACAACCTCAAACAGTCACACTCCAAACTCCACTATGGCCAAGACCAAAGAGCTGTCAAAGGACACCAGAAACAAAATTGTAGACCTGCACCAGGCTGGGAAGACTAAATCTGCAATAGGTAAGCAGCTTGGTTTGAAGAAATCAACTGTGGGAGCAATTATTAGGAAATGGAAGACATACAAAACCACTGATAATCTCCTTCAATCTGGGGCTCCACGCAAGATCTCACCCCGTGAGGTCAAAATGATCACAAGAACGGTGAGCAAAAATCCCAGAACCACACGGGGGGACCTAGTGAATGACCTTCAGAAAGCTGGGACCAAAGTAACAAAGCCTACCATCAGTAACACACTACGCCGCCAGGGACTCAAAATCCTGCAGTGCCAGACATGTCCCCCTGCTTCAGCCAGTACATGTCCAGGCCCGTCTGAAGTTTGCTAGAGAGCATTTGGATGATCCAGAAGAAGATTGGGAGAATGTCATATGGTCAGATGAAACCAAAATATAACTTTTTGGTAAAAACTCAACTCGTCATGTTTGGAGGACAAAGAATGCTGAGTTGCATCCAAAAAACACCATACCTACTGTGAAGCATGGGGGTGGAAACATCATGCTTTGGGGCTGTTTTTCTGCAAAGGGACCAGGACAACTGGTCCGTGTAAAGAATGAATGGGGCCACGTATTTTGAGTGAAAACCTCCTTCCATCAGCAAGGGCATTGAAGATGAAACGTGGCTGGGTCTTTCAGCATGACAATGATCCCAAACACACCGCCCGGGCAACGAAGGAGTGGCTTCGTAAGAAGCATTTCAAGGTCCTGGAGTGGCCTAGCCAGTCTCCAGATCTCAACCCCATAGAAAATCTTCGGAGGGAGTTGAAAGTCTGTGTTGCCGAGCAACAGCCCCAAAACATCACTGCTCTAGAGGAGATCTGCATGGAGGAATGGGCCAAAATACCAGCAACCGTGTGTGAAAACCTTGTCAAACGTTTTCTGTAAGTCTTCACCTCTGGCATTGCCAACAAATGGTATATAACAAAGTATTGATAAACTTTTGTTATTGACCAAATACTTATTTTCCACCATAATTTGCAAATAAATTCATAAAAAATTAAAATTCTCATTTTGTCTGTCATAGTTGAAGTGTACCTAAGATGAAAATGACAGGCCTCTCATCTTTTTAAGTGGGAGAACTTGCATAATTGGTGGCTGACTAAATACTTTTTTGCCCCACTGTAGGTCAAATTAAGATGTGTAATAGGTACACACATCTGTATGAATTTAGCACTGCATCATCTTGAGTTTAGTCAGAGATACAAATGCGCTCTGTCCTATGAGGAGAATCCAGGGCCTGTATCCATAAAGCGTCTCAGAGTAGCAGTGCTGATCTAGGGTCAGTTTGACCTTTTTGATCATAATGAACAAGATTATATGGGCAGGGGGAATGCTTCATGCATACGGACCCAGAACATTGTTGTAGTTAGCTAATTTTCCTTCCTCAAATTCTCTTTTCCTCTCCTATGTCTCCAGATTTATGAAGACAACTACAGCTTTTCACCAGAAACAGGCAGTAGCCAATCCAGTGGCGTGCCCTGCAACCAGGATGGCATCATGGACTTCACCCGGAGCTACTCTCCTGTGGTCTACAGCCTGGTGTTTGTGCTGGCGCTGGTGGGTAACATCCTGGTGCTGTGTGTGCTGATGCGCTACCGCACCTCTCAGACAGGCGGGGCCTGCTCCTTCTCCCTCACCGACACCTTCCTGCTCCACCTGGCCGTGTCCGACCTCCTGCTGGCCCTCACGCTGCCCCTGTTCGCCGTCCAGTGGTCCCACCTGTGGCTGTTCGGTGTGGCCGCCTGCAAGATTTCCGGAGCCCTGTTCTCTCTGAACCGCTACAGCGGCATCCTGTTCCTGGCCTGCATCAGCTTCGACCGCTACCTAGCCATCGTCCACGCCGTCAGCACCGGCTGGAAACGCAACACCTGCCATGCCCAGATTGCCTGTGCCCTCATCTGGACAGTGTGCTTTGGCCTGAGTGGGGTGGACATCGCCTTTAGACAGGTGGTGGAGATGGAAGTGGGGCGCTCGGAGGATCATCAGGGCCTGCTGGTGTGCCAGACGGTGTTCCCCCACAGCTCAATGCAGTGGCAGGTGGGGATGCCGCTAGTCAACTTGGTGCTGGGTTTTGGGCTGCCCCTGCTGGTCATGCTCTACTGCTACATCCGTATCTTCCGCTCCCTTTGCAACGCCTCGCGTCGCCAGAAGAGGAAGTCCCTTCACCTCATCGTCTCCCTGGTGTCTATGTTTGTGCTCTGCTGGGCACCCTACAACTCCTTCCAATTGGCCGAAAGCCTGAAGAAGCTGGGCGTGATTAGTGGAGGCTGCCAGTTTGGCCGCACGGTGGACATCGGGATCCTGGTGTCTGAGAGCATGGGCCTGTCACACTGTGCCCTGAACCCGCTGCTGTACGGCTTTGTGGGGGTGAAGTTTAGGAGGGAGCTGACCAGAATGTGTAAGGGACTGCTGGGACAGAGGTTCTATCCAGGGATGAACAGAAGGGGAGGACAGAGGAAAACACGGAGGACCACTGGGTCCTTCAGCTCAGTAGAGAGCGAGAATACCTCCCACTTCTCTGTCATGGCGTGAGACAGCCACATGCACAGAGAGGGGTCTACCTGTACCCGAGCACCTTTTTGTTGTTGTTCTGAACCCACAAGACATCGTAAAGTCGTCAAGTTCACCACCCCCAACCCCAACCCCCCATCCCATTGGTCTGCCCTGTACAGAGCTTGCGTGTGCCTGGTATCCAAACATGCATGGCTTGGGATGCAGTCACCGGTCGAGTCTGTGTAGCAAGCTACCTAGATTAAATATCAACAGTACTGCCACAGCAGCATAACATTTGATCTACATCATCATCATCAATATTTTGTTTGGTCTACATAGCCTACGCGCAGCACATAGGCAGAAGACAGAGAGGAGCAGCTGCATTCAGGCTGTACGACCCTCTACGACCCTCTGACCCATCTCCATCCCTTCATCAGTCGGGTGTTGCACATGTGTGTCAGGGCAGCAGCAACACAGGTAGTCTGGACTTTAGCTAACCACCATATACTAAAATATCCACACAGGCCACCAGCCAACCATATACCGTAGCATGAGTTAGAAGAGTATGAATATTATAGTATATAATGAAGTTATTATTTAAGAGCATTGAAGAGAAATCACAAAAAATGCTAGTTAACTCTCAGGTTTACATCAATCATCAACACAATGATCAGATGATAGCCTATTGTCTTTACCCAATGTCAATCATGCGTTTAGGAGGCACTAACTAGCGTGCTTACAATTTTTGATGAGTGAGTGTGTTGTTGCAGAAATAAATAGGTTTATGTTTGTTTTTTTATCTCTACAAAGGCAGGTAGTATGTTATGAATTTAGAGATGTACTTTTTTTAAGGTGGTTGTCACTAGTTATCACAGCCAAAAAGGCAAAATTGGCTCTAATGTAAAAATGTATGAAAACAAAAAATAACTTTTTGGTCTTAATTTAAGGTTAGGGTTAGGCATAAGGTTAAAAGTGTGGTTAGGGGTAAGGTTAGGTTTCAAATCAGATTTGAAGAAGAGAGAGGGAGAAAGAGGGAGAGGGGAATATGGAGAATGACTGAAAAAGAGTGGGGAAGAGAGAATACAAGACAAAAGGGGGACAGGGAGTCATGAAAAGAGAGAACAGAAATTGGAATGATTGTGAAAATGACAAAATGGGGAAGAAATACAGATGTGCACATTGTGTCAAAATGAGGAAAAAACAGATGTTATTTTGTTGTGATTCGTTCCTCTGGTGCTTCCTGATAGTTGCCTAGCTCAAAATTATGGTGCTTTTAAAGACCACACCTTCTCAGGACGGGGAATTTTTCATATAGTAGTCTACTTTCGCTATCTTCTTGTAAATACAATTTTGGGGTCATTTTTGTTCATGAGATTCTACAGTCCATCCAATCGCATAGCCTACCATGTTAACTCCATCTGCCTCTATTGTTTGGCTTTATGATAAATTGATGACTAATTTCAAGGAACTGCTAAATAGATTTTTTAAAATGTTTGATACCCACTCCCTCAAAAGGGCCAAGTCATCACTACATGTGTTACTCATATATTGCCTTGTAGTTTTGAAGGCAGCAAATACTTATACATTTCAAATCCTCGCAGCAATCATTTTTTCTTTGGTTGATTGCTTCATTTTGTCACTTGCTGAAGAGGGGAAACAACGGTGTTAAGTCATGATAGACATGCAGCTTTACCTATGGCAAACTGTCCACGTGTCCTTTGGTACCAGACTGTTGTTCAACATTTGCTAATTTACCTATTTAGATGAGATTGTTATCAATCAGTTTTTATGCATGTATTTCTATGTTGTAGAAATTTGAGGAAGTAGAATAAAACATTGGGGGAAATGTAATTTTCATATCAATAAATAAATTATATGCAAATATCTTGTTACATCTCTAGATATTTTTGGCTATACAACATTTCAAGGTTAATTTACCTGCATTAATGTAGCAAGTAGTATCAGGAAACATTCCAGTAGTACTTACCAAAAAAGGCCAATCTCGCCATCTGGTGGACAACATAAAACAATTTATGTTATATTTCTTTCCTTATCCTCTTAATCTGTAAAATACGTTATCTCTACTTCGAAACAACATGGCAGGTGAAAACAAATTCCCAGGCCATTTAACCTCAGAGCATTTCGTATTATTCTGTATGTAAATCCGAGACACTCCATTTAGTATGATATGTTGTGTTTGGTATGGGTACCAGTGGAGGCCCCTCGGAGGAGGAAAGGGAGGACCATCCTCCTCAGTGAATTTCATATAAATAAAACATTTTAGAAGTGATTATTTTCAGATAAAACTATACTAAATATATTCACATGTCACAAATTTTTTTTATTCAAACACACTGTTTTGCAATGAAGGTCTACAGTAGCCTCAACAGCACTCTGTAGGGTAGCGCCATCGTGCAGCTGGAGGAAAGCTAGCTTCCATCCTCCTCTGGGTACATTGACTTCAATACAAAACCTAGGAGGCTCATTGTTCTTACCCTCTTCCATAGACTTACACAGTAATCATGACAACTTCCGGAGGACATCCTCCAATCTATCAGATCTCTTGTTGCATGAACTGACATGTTGTCCACCCAATCAAAAGATCAGATAATGAATCTAGTACAGAAGGCATAAGCTACAGCTAGCTAGCATTGCAGTGCATATGTGGTTAGTAGTTAACTCAAAGAGAGAGTAAGTAAGACAATAGTTTCACAGTTTTTAACAAATTAATTTCTTCCAAAATGAAGGAGAAAAAAGAGAAAGATAGAGATTTCCAGATTGTTTAAATCACTTTCTGTTTCACTTACTTAGCTAGCAAATGCAGCGAGCTAGTTTAGCCTACTCAAACACCCTGCTCAAATAGAGGGATGCTATGTTAGCTAGCTGGCGATGACTATCCAACACAACACTGGAACTCTTCCAAGTCAAGGTAAGCTTTTGGTTTTACTAATTTATTGCCACCAGGGCTCGCTGAGGTAACTGCTACACTGCTTACTGACTATGATTGTAGCAGGTTAACATGTTAGTTCTAGTATTAGCTATACTGACTATGAAGTTATTTTAGCCAATATGGTGACAACGATGTAGGGGTTATGATATGGTTTTGCTTTTAAAGGTTTTTTCGCCTGGTCACATACAGCCGATGTGCAGTGAAGTCCACAAGGGAAGGGAAACGGTGAGTGGAGTGGAGCGCGTAACTGCGAAGAGGAAAACAGTGGCTGCTATAAAAGTGAATCATCTCGGGGTGTATTCATTCTGCCGATTCTGTGGAAAATAAGTTTCTTAAACGGAAGCAAAAGGAACAAAATGGGGATAAACATACCTGAATTTGTCTAATATAAACTGGTATTTGCAACTGTTGGACTAATGATTAGACCCTAGATCAGCTAGATGCAGGCAAGAAGAGTGTGCAAGGCGATATTGAATGTGTCACTGTCTGTCACCTAAAAACATGATCTCGGCCTGTGTGCACCTACGTTGTAAACTTTCATTCATAGGCTAGGTTGTAGCAACCTCATGATGTGTATAGGCAAAATTTGAGAATCATGTCGTAGCCTAAACATATCACTGTCACATTGAACTGGATGAAAGGAATATGAATGACAGTCATCCAATATACTGTAATAGAAATAAGCTATTCTCATGAAAAGTCAAAATTGTCCTCCCTCATCTTCAACGGCACCGACCGCAACTGATGGGTACATAAGACAGATGGTTACTTAAGGGTGGTTGGTCAGGGTGGATGGGTGCGCGAGTTTGAAACTCATCACAGACAACTTAGTATTTTAGTTCATTAGCATTTTTTCAACTACATACTATTTAGCTACTTTGCAACTATGTATAACGCAAAAGTCTAGCAACCTAAGGTTGCGAGTTTGTATCTCACCACGGCCAACTTTAGCATTTTAGCTAATTAGTAACTTTTCAACTACTTACTACTTTGTAGCACTTTTGCAACTACTTTGCATGCTAGCTAACCATTACCCTAACCTTAACCCTTTAACCTAACCTAGAGGTGGCAGGTAGCCTAGTGGTTAAAGGAATATAGAGTCTTGGGAGTTAGAGTCTTGGGCTTGGAACCGAAAGGTTGCTAGATCAAATCCCTGAACTGACATGGTAAAAATCTGTCGTTCTGCCCCTTGACAGGGCAGTTAACCCACTGTTCCTAGGCCATCATTGTAAATAAGAATTTGTTCTTAACTGACTTGCCTGGTTAAATTATAAATTAAACTTAACACTAACCCCTAGCCTAGCTAACATTTGCAAGCTAGCTTATGATCGCCACCAAGCCAGAATTCGTAACATATCATACATTTTGCAAATTCATAATATAGTGTACATTTTTGCAAATTTGTAACATATAATATGTTTTGCGAATTCATAACTTATTTTACATTTGACATATTCGTAACATATAATAGGAATTGTAATTCTTAACATATCATACAAAATCGAAGACAGACATCCACAAATGAATAAATACCATACTCAGTGGTGACCCGTCATTCAGGGAAGGCAGAACCCCACCTGTTTTGACCCCAACGTTTATAGCAAAAATATATATATATGTACACTACCGTTCAAAAGTTTGGGGTCACTTAGAAATGTCCTTGTTTTCCATGAAAACATACATGAAATTATTTGCAAAATGAATATGAAATATAGTCAAGACATTGACAAGGTTATAAATATTGATTTCTAGTTGAGATAATAATTTTGTCCTTCAAACTTTGCTTTTGTCAAAGAATCTTCGATTTGCGGCAATTATAGCCTTGCAGACCTTTGGCATTCTAGCTGTCAATTTGTTGAGGTAATCTGAAGAGATTTCACCCCATGCTTCCTGAAGCACCTCCCACAAGATGGATTGGCTTGATGTGCACTTTTTACGTACCATACGGTCAAGCTGCTCCCACAACAGCTCAATAGGGTTGAGATCCGATGACTGTGCTGGCCACTCCATTATAGACAGAATATCAACTGACTGCTTCTTCCCTAAATAGTTATTGCATAGTTTGGAGGGTCTTTGGGTCATTGTCCTGTTGTAGGAGGAAATTGGCTCCAATTAAGCGCAGTCCACAGGGTATGGCATGGCGTTGCACAATGGAGTGATAGTCTTCCTTCTTCAAGATCCCTTTTACCCTGTAAAACTCTCCCACTGTACCACAATCAAAGCACCCCCAGACCATCACATTCCCTCCACCATGATTGACAGATGGCATCAAGCACTCCTCCAGCATATTTACATGTTTTCTGCATCTCACAAATGTTCTTATTTGTGATCCAAGCACCACCAAATTAGATTTGTCTGTCCTTAACACTTTTTTCCAATCTTCCTCTGTCCAGTGTGTGTTCTTATGCCCATCTTTATTTTTTATTGGCCAGTCTGAGATATGTGTTTTTCTTTGCAACTCTGCCTAGAAGGCCATCATCATTTCTCAGGACAAGAATAGACTGACAAGTTTCAGAATAAAGTTATTTGTTTCTGGCCATTTTGATTGAGCCTGTAATCGAACCTACAAATTCTGACACTCCAGATACTCAACTAGTCTAAAGAAGGACAGTTTGATTGCTTCTTTAATCAGAACAACAGTTTTCAGCTGTGCTAACGTAATTGCAAAAGTGTTTTCTAATGATCAATTAGCCTTTTGAACTTGGATTAACTTGAACTTGGATTAGCGAAGACAACGTGCCATTGGAACACAGGAATGATGGTTGCTGATAATGGGCCTCTGTAAGCCTATGTAGTATTCCATAAAAAATCAGCTGTTTCCAGCTACACTAGTCATTTACAACATTAACAATGTATACACTGTATTTCTGATAAAATTGATGTTATTTTAATATACAAAAATGTTGCTATTCTTTCAAAAACAAACAAATTCTAAGTGACCCCAAACTTTTGAAGTAGCAGGGCTCTACAGTGCAAGTCTTTCACTCGCATTAGCCCCTAAAAGTAAAATGATTTACGAGCACAGTGTGCGAGTAAAAATTACAACCTACCGTAATCAATTTTTCCCCCGCTGCTAATTGTTTAAAAACAACATGTCCGACATTCCACAAGCGGCATACGCCAACCACTGTAGGGTTTTCAGTGATGACGCAGTCCAGTCAGATTGAAAGAAAAGTGAACAGCACTGTAAAAAAGTATCGGTATATACTGTAGGCAATAACTGACCATACTAAATGTAACATATCAAACTAAATTGCATCTCTCAGAATTACTTATAGAATAATATGAAATGCTCTGAGAACATATTGGGCCATAGGATATGTAATGTATGTATGCATAACCCTGTTGCTTTTAGTAGGCTAATCTTACCGAGGAAAATACCGTTTCAAGTCACGCTTTCAAACCTCAAAAGCTTTCAAACCACTTGAGCCACAGACAACAAATAATGTCATGATGTTGGAAAAATTGTGCACAGGTCTTATTTTCACGATTTGGACATTAATATGCTTTCCAAAGCCAATAAACATGTGGAAATGTGAGCAGCATTTTGTATTCCAAGTTGAATTAGTTAGGGAGCGTAAACAAAGTACAAACTTTTTTTTACGTAAATAATTTCAATGGCTCCTTGGTCATCTGACCTACTGACTTCAAACAAGGTTCAGAATGTCCACTGACTACCCATCTATATTGCACACCCTTTAGTTTGTCCATTTTCATCTCACAAGATTTTACATTAATTTTTCAAAATGTAAAGTTTCAATCGCTCCTTGGTCGTGTGACCTAGTGACTTTAAACAAGGTTCAGAATGTCCACTCAGTGGCCCTACACATTGCACACCCTTTAGTTTGTCCATTTTAATCTCACGTGGTTTTACATTAATTTATAAAAATGCAGAATTTCAATAGCTCCTTGGTCATGTGACCTAATGTCCGCTGACTACCCTTCTATACTGCACACTGTAAAATCATGTGGTCTAACGTACATTTTTCGTAGTTTCAAATTTGCAATAGCTCCTTGGTCATGTCAATTACATATCTAAGAAGCATGCAGTGGATATACACCCATATTGCATAACCTCTAGTCATGTATCTTCTATATTGTTGTACATTATTATTAGTTTGACAATTAGGGGGTCCAGTCCAGTGTTGTTTTAACCCTTTTTTTAAAAATATTTCTCTACAATAATTTGTAGTACTAAGTACTTTTTTTATTTATTATTTTTCCACAGTATTTAACAGTGGTACACAATAGGAGAGAGACAGATAATATCTATTTTCATTGTTAATATCAACCATAAAGGAAAAGGGCAAAGTACGAGAGTCATGTTATTAACTGTCCAAAGCAGGGATGGAGAGGGAGCTAGTGAGGTAGGCTGCAGTGGGTTTGCTGGTCAATACATATACTGAACAGGGATGGAGAGGGAGCTAGTGAGGTAGACTGCAGTGGGTTTGCTGGTCAATACATATACTGAACAGGGATGGAGAGGGAGCTAGTGAGGTAGGCTGCAGTGGGTTTGCTGGTCAATACATATACTGAACAGGGATGGAGAGGGAGCTAGTGAGGTAGGCTGCAGTGGGTTTGCTGGTCAATACATATACTGAACAGGGATGGAGAGGGAGCTAGTGAGGTAGGCTGCAGTGGGTTTGCTGGTCAATACATATACTGAACAGGGATGGAGAGGGAGCTAGTGAGGTAGGCTGCAGTGGGTTTGCTGGTCAATACATATACTGAACAGGGATGGAGAGGGAGCTAGTGAGGTAGGCTGCAGTGGGTTTGCTGGTCAATACATATACTGAACATGTAACCACAGTAATGGTGGCCAGTAAATCAATTAATAAAAATGTAATATTGACAAATTAAACAAATTGTAGACCTTTAATCTTTTCCAAAATATCAACAGACACTTAACTTCAATTAAGTATGAAACATTTCACAGTTAACTTTCTCTTTATCCCTGGTTTTATCTCTTCAGTGTGGGTGGGGTATAGCATACATTTTCAACAACAAAGACTGCACTTCCAGTTTGTGTTCTTTACTATGTTGAACTCTGTCTTCATTCCCAGGCACAGCACATGGAACCAACGTTGGCATACAAAACATTCAATCAAAACAAAACAAAGCGTAAGACGTTATAAATAATATGAAATATCAATGCAGTATGACGAATTTCGAATTAGCCGTCCATTGTGTTATATCATAAATTGTCTTACATGCCGTCACTGTTGTCAAAAGATTATAAACATGTTAAATGAAGTTACTAACCCAGTCAGTCTTTGGCCCACATCCAGGGTTCTTTATCAGTGACACATATGAAGCAGTTGTTGGCTTTGTTGAAATCTGAAATCAGAGGCATGAACTGAACATATGGCTTTCCCACACTACTATATAAAAATAAAGAATTGACATTTACTTTGAATTAAATGTCATTACATACCAGACATTTTTAGTATATCCTCAGTCATTTATTTTCTCAGTTGCTCCATGTGTTTTTGAAGGTTCCATATTAATTTGGGAAGGGCACTGCGTTCATCCACCTCTGGCCTGCTCGCCTCCCTACCACTGAGGAAGTACAGTTCCCGCTCAGCCCAGTCTAAACTGTTCGCTGCTCTGGCCCCCCAATGGTGGAACAAACTCCCTCACGACGCCAGGACAGCGGAGTCAATCACCACCTTCCGGAGACACCTGAAACCCCACCTCTTTAAGGAAAACCTAGGATAGGATAAAGTAATCCTTCTCACCCCCCCTTAAAAGATTTAGATGCACTATTGTAAAGTGGCTGTTCCACTGGATGTCATAAGGTGAATGCACCAATTTGTAAGTCGCTCTGGTTAAGAGCGTCTGCTAAATGACTTAAATGTAAATGTAAATGGATGTTGAGGAAGTTCTGTGCAACTTCCTTGGCCATCTACACCTTAAAAGAACAGCTAACCATTCATTATTGAAAATATAACTATCAAACCTGCAATACAAAGACCCCACAGCTGAAGGTGTCCTGCTGCATGTTGTGAGTTATTTTCCCTCCTTTATGTCCGCCCAGTCGTCTTTTCCATGGCAGGATCTTCTCATTTTGAAGTATTCTCTTTTTTATGTCAAAATAATGGAATTATGATTAGCAATAGGCAAATGAATACACAAGCCAAATTTGTATGCTGTTTTCCTTATCACTATAATCTAGTAGTAATTTATTAGTAGAGGTCATTTCCATTATGCCCCATTCTACACACAGCCTAAATTATAGGCACTGAACCATTTACAGGACAATAAAAGAGGCATATAGGATCCAACCCTATCACAGAGTGAATAAATGTACAGTCGTGGCCAAAAGTTTTGAGAATGACACAAATATTAATTTTCAAAGTCTGCTGCCTCAGTTTGTATGATGGCAATTTGCATATACTCCAGAATGTTATGAAGAGTGATCAGATGAATTGCAATTAATTGCAAAGTCCCTCTTTGCCATTCAAATGAACTGAATCCCCCAAAAACATTTCCACTGCATTTCAGCCCTGCTACAAAAGGACCAGCTGACATCATGTCAGTGATTCTCTCGTTAACACAGGTGTGAGTGTTGACGAGGACAAGGCTGGAGATCACTCTGTCATGCTGAGTGTGTTCGAATAACAGACTGGAAGCTTCAAAAGGAGGGTGGTGCTTGGAATCATTGTTCTTCCTCTGTCAATCATGGTTACCTGCAAGGAAACACGTGCCGTTATCATTGCTTTGCACTAAAAGGGCTTCACAGGCAAGGATATTGCTGCCAGTAAGATTGCACCTAAATCAACCATTTATCGGATCATCAAGAACTTCAAGGAGAGCAGTTCAATTGTTGTGAAGAAGGCTTCAGGGCGCCCAAGAAAGTCCAGCAAGCACCAGGACCGTCTCCTAAAGTTGATTCAGCTGCGGGATCGGGGCACTGCCAGTACAGAGCTTGCTCAGGAACGGCAGCAGTCAGGTGTGAGTGGATCTGCACGCACAGTGAGGCAAAGAATTTTGGAGGATGGCCCGGTGTCAAGAAGGGCAGCAAAGAAGTCACTTCTCTCCAGGAAAAACATCAGGGACAGACTGATATTCTGCAAAAGGTACGGGGATTGGACTGCTGAGGACCGGGGTACTGTCATTTTCTCTGATGAATCCCCTTTCCGATTGTTTGGGTCATCCTGAAAAAAGCTTGTCCGGAGAAGACAAGGTGAGTGCAACCATCAGTCCTGTGTCATGCCAACAGTAAAGAAGCCTAAGACCATTCATGTGTGGGGTTGCTTCTCAGCCAAGGGAGTGGGTTCACTCACAATTTTGCCCAAGAACACAGCCATGAATAAAGAATGGTACCAACACATCCTCCAAGAGAAACTTCCCCTAACCATCCAGGAACAGTTTGGTGATGAACAATGCCTTTTCCAGCATGATGGAGCACCTTGCCATGAGGTAAAAGTGATAACTAAGTGGCTTGGGGTCCAAAACATAGTAATTTTGGTCCATGGCCAGGAAACTCCCCAGACCTTAATCCCATTGAGAACTTGTGGTCAATCCTCAAGAGGCGAGTGGACAAACAAAACCCCATAAATTCTGACAAACTCCAAGCATTGAAGGCCCAGAAGTTAATTGACAGCATGCCAGGGCGGATTGCAGAGGTCTTGAAAAAGAAGTGTCAACACTGCAAATTCTGACTCGTTTCATCTAATTGTCAATAAAAGCCTTTGACACTTATGAAATGCTTGTAATTATACTTCTGTATTCCATAGTAACATCTGACAAAAATATCTAAAGACACTGAAGCAGCCAACTTCATCAGTATGTGCTTAAAGAAAATCATATCACAAATGACAGTGCCCACCAAATCTATGACAGTAGAGAATGAATTGTAAGCACCAAAGTGTGTGTCAAAATAAAATCTGAAAATGTCAGTTGTTGAAAATAATACTTCTATTTTCAATAGCAATTTATGATATATGCAGTTGAGGAATAGTCCATGTACCAACACTACATGTAGGACGGACATAAGACATTCCCACATACAGTATTTGATTAATTTTTTATTTCACCTTTATTCAACCAGGTAAGCCAGTTGAGAACAAGTTCTCATTTACAACTGCGACCTGGCCAAGATAAAGCAAAGCAGTGTGACACAAACAACAACACATGGAATAAACAAATGTACAGTCAATAACACAATACAAAAGTCTATATACAGTGTGTGCAAATTAAGTAAGATTAGGGAGGTAAGGCAATAAATAGGCCGTAGTGGCAAAATAATTACAATTTCGCAAATAAACACTGGAGTGAGATGTGCAGAAGATGAATGTGCAAATAGAGATACAGTGGTGCAAAGGAGCAAAAAAATAAATATATAAAAATAAATAACAATATGGGGATGAGGTAGTTGGATGGGCTATTTACAGATGGGCTACATACAGGTGCATGATCTGTTAGCTGCTCTGATAGCTGATGCTTAAAGATAGTGATGGAGATAAGAGTCTCCAGCTTCAGTGATTTTTGCAATTCGTTCCAGTCATTGGCAGCAGAGAACTGGAAGGAAAGGCAGCCAAAGGAGAAATTGGCTTTGGGTGAAAAATACCTGCTGGAACGTGTGCTACGGGTGGGTGCTGCTATGGTGACCAGTGAGCTGACATAAGGCGGGGCTTTACCTAGAAAGGACTTATAGATGACCTGGAGCCAGTGGGTTTGGCAACGAATATGAATCGAGGGCCAGCCAACGAGAGCATACAGGTCGCAGTGGTGGTTAGTATATGGGACTTTGGTGACAAAACGGATGGCACTGTGATAGACTGCATCCAAATTGCTGAGTAGAGTGTTGGAGGCTATTTTGTAAATGACATCGCCGAAGTCAAGGATCGGTAGGATAGTCAGTTTTATGAGGGTATGTTTGGCAGTATGAGTGAAGGATGCTTTGTTGCGAAATAGGAAGCTGATTCTAGATTTAATTTAGGATTGGAGATGCTTAATATGAGTCTGGAAGGAGAGTTTACAGTCTAACCAGACACCTAGGTATTTGTAGTTGTCCACATATTCTAAGTCAGAACCGTCCAGAGTAGTGATGCTAGGGGGGTGGCAGATGCGGGCAGTGATCGGTTGAAGAGCATGCATTTAGTTTTACTTGCATTTAAGAGCAGTTGGAGGCCACAGAAGGGGAGTTATATGGCATTGAAGCTCGTCTGGAGGGTTGTTAACACAGTGTCCAAAGAAGGGCCAGAAGTATACAGAATGGTGTCGGTTGCGTAGAGGTGGATCAGAGAATCACCAGCAGCAAGAGCGACATCATTGATATATACAGAGAAAAGAGTCGGCCCGAGAATTGAACCCTGTGGAACCCCCATAGAGACTGGCAGAGGTCCGGACAACAGGCCCTCCCATTTGACACACTGAACTCTGAGAAGTAGTTGGTGAACCAGGCGAGACAGTCATTTGAGAAACTGTTAAGGGATTTTTTTATCAATAATGACTAATTATGTATACATTTCAATCAGGATTGACTAATCAGAATACTATTATGTTACTGTATAAGATGTATGAATTGTATTTGAATCCTAGTACTGAATACAATGTGTGTAATTATAATCAAGAATTAGAACAATGACTGTCTGTTCCTTGGTAGAAACGAATGAACTTATCGTCAGACTGGCTAGAATGCTTATCTACACAGGAAGACCTTGGCTCGGTCATAAATTATCTAAATTGGTGGGAGACGATGTGGGAAGGCTTGAGAACTACACTGCCATTGTACCGGAGTGGAGAAGAGACGGGGCAGTTCGAAAACTAATGACGTCATTTTCAGTTTATGACCTGTGGTAAATTGTATCGTGTTCAGTACTCTCGAGAATAAACGCTAGTGCTTGATTTTGAGACTGGTCTCCGCCCATTTTAAGCAAATACGTTTCTTACAAACTTACAAACTATTACAAACTATTTATTTACTACTTACAAACTATTAATGTAAAACCATCTGAGATCAAAAAATATATATTTATGTATATACAAAAATAATTGACAAACTAAAGGGTGTGCAATTCTGAGCCTTGTTTGAAGTCACCAGGTCACATGACCAAGGAGCTATTGAAATTCTAAAATGTGTAAAATGCATGTAAAACCATGTGAGATAAAAATGGACATACTCAAGGGTGTGCAATGTGTAGGCCCACTGAGTGGACATTCTGAAACGTGCTTGAATTCACCAGATCACATGACCAAAGAGCTATTGAAATTCAACATTTTGAAAAATTCATGTAAAACCATTTGAGATGAAAATGGACAAACTACAGGGTGTGCAATGTGTGTCTATGCCATCGGGTTAGCTACAACCAATTTTGAAATTGTTAGGAGTAATGGTTAAAGAGCTATTGAATTTTGAAAATGTTGATTTGTCACTATGTTGCCGGTCCCTAACTGCTGTTGGTGGATGTAAGGAAAACTACAGGCGAATATCCGTCGAATATACAACCTGAAACTAACTTTACCTCGGTGCTAATATTGTGTCTTCAGATCAGAGAAGGAGGAGAGGAGATGAGATGAGATTTAGGGCAGGCGTTTTTAGTCTAAACTATTGAGATGGACTTGCTCCGCGAATTTATTATAACTGAAGCACTATTCTCGGGCCCGGATGTAGCACAACTACCACGGTTGAACGGTATGCAAACTAGAACTGTCTCCAACATGTATGTACAACAATATGTATAGCAGTGCCGCCTACCAATACAGAAGTGGATACAAGTTTCCCCCGAAGTAACCACAGCTGTTGATACCAGCAGTATATCTGCCAACCTGGTCTCAGAGCATTACGTATTAATCTGTATGTTCCGAAGCAGTCCATTTCGTACGATTTTTATTTATTTTATTTTTATTTAACCTTTATTTAACTAGGCAAGTCAGTTAAGAACAAATGTTTATTTACAATGATGGCCTACCTCGGCGCCACTTGTGCGCCGGTCTATGGGACTCCAAATCACGGCCGGATGATACTGTATGTTACGTTTTGTATGGTATGTATTCATTTGTGGATGTCCATCACCCATTTCTTATGATATGTTAACAATTGCAAATCCTATTATATGTTACGCATTTGCAAAACATACAATATGTTATGGATTTGCAAAAGTAAAATGTGTTCCGATTTTTAGCTATGTGGCTAGGTGGCTTACATTAGCTAGGAGGCTAACATTAGCTTATTGGCTAACGTTAGCTATGCTATGGGTTAGGGTTAAGGTTAAGGGAATGGTTACCTAAAAGGGCTAGGGTTAGGGTTAGCTAACATGCTAAGTAGTTGCAAAGTAGCTCAAAAGTAGTTAGCTAAAAGGCTAAATTTGTCCATGATGAGATTTGAATTCACAACCTTTGGGTTGCTAGACGTTTATGTTATAAGCCGATCTCAACCAACCACCATTACTTGAGTTTTTCCTTAAGTAGCCATCTGTTTTATCTAACCATACCAAACATAACATGTCATACACATTTCTGTGTCACGGTTCCGGATTTATATGTGTAACAGTATAACTTTAGACCGTCCCCTCGCCCGAACCAGGGACCCTCTGCACACATCAAAAACTGACACCCACGAAGCATCGTTACCCATCACTCCACAAAAGCTGCGGTCTTGCTCTGAGACTTCAAGGTCTCAGAGCAAGTAACGTCACCGATTGAAACGATATTTAGCACGCACAGTTAACTAAGCTAGCTGTTTCACATCCGTTACACTCACCCCCCTTTTGACCTTCCTCTTTTTTCCGCAGCAACCAGTGATCCAGGTCAACAGCATCAATGTAACAGTATAACTTTAAACCGTCCCCTCGCCCATACCCGGGCGCAAACCAGGGATCCTCTGCACACATCAACAACTGACACCCAGGAAGCATCGTTACCCATAGCTCCACAAAAGCCACACTACTTCAAGGTCTCAGAGCAAGTAACGTCACCGATTGAAACGCTATTTAGCGCGCACCGCTAACTAAGCTAGCCGTTTCACATCCGTTACATATGTACTATGTTAAGTCTTGTCTATGAGACCAGGTTGCAACACAACACCTTCTGACAAAATCCACTCTTGCCAGATCGTGACTATGTTTGCACTGCGCCCGCCAAGTACATGTTATTGACGGACAATCTGAAGCTGTGGTAGGCCGTTACCTCTCTAAAAGTCCTGCATCATCCCCGTGACATGCTTCACTTTTGTTTTGTGTGAACTGTTAGTTCAAGTTGTTCTCTCCTTCCTGCTCAGGGAATGCAGCCATTCAAATAAACTGTCTGTTATATACTAGCTTTTTATAGTGTAAGTCTCTCCCCCGTCTCTCCAATGCTACTGGGACTACTGAATGATCGGCTATTTTTATTTTTAGTTGAACCTTTATTTAACTACAGAACACGGTTTATGTGGTAAGTACATTTCTCATTTCAAACCCCTTCTACTGTCTATGTGTTTCCTCTTTTCTCTTCGTCTGTGGTCTTTGTCCTACACAAGTTCTCTTTACTCCGCGTATGTCTTTCATGTTTCGTGTGTTTGTGTGCATATGTCCGTGCACCCAATACCTCCACATTTCCAATGTTCTCTCTTTTTTGTCTCCCCCTCTCTCTTGCTTTCTCTCTGTCTCCCCCTCTCTCTTGCCATCTCCCACCAGTCTTTCTGGTTTAACGGAAAATCTGATAAGTATAGAATACCTACAGAGAGGTTAGAGAGTGTGGTTCGAGCACAACGAGACAAACTCTCCCATTTTGTGCCAATGGCACCAGTCAGATGGTCTGTAGTGCAGTGGACATCCCCCTTAAGGGGAACTGTACTTTCCGCTGTTACTATGCTGTGTGTAGTGTTGCCTCATCTGGTTACATGGAAATCATGTGAGCAGCGTGAATATAATATGTTCTGGCCCTTGTCAGATGAGACACTTCAGTGGATACTCTCTTTTTCACACCCACACAACCTGTCAGTTTTAGAGCAGAGGACCGGAGACTAAAGACAGATCTCTCTAGGTGTAACTTGGTGAAAGAGGAAATTGTTGTCCTCGCCAACACACATTCTGCTCGCATTGTTTTTGTCTTAAACCCAATAGATTGATCTGTACTACCCAAACGATAAACTGATTCTCGACTTCTCTACAGACAGACATGGATTTGGACCTGGGAGGGATATTTCTAGAGAATAGCACCTATAACTACGATGGGGACTATGTTTATAAAGAGGAATGCTCCCCTGAAGATGGCGTTGGAGTGCGTTTTGGCACGGTGTTCCTCCCAATGCTCTACTCCCTGATGCTGGTCCTGGGGCTAGTGGGTAACGTGCTGGTCCTGGTGGTTCTGGTCCAGAGGAGGCGGAGCTGGAGCGTGATGGACACCTTCATCCTGCACCTGGGCTTGGCCGATACCCTGCTGCTGGTCACCCTGCCCCTCTGGGCTGCGCAGGCAGCTGAGGAATGGAGCTTCGGGACCCCCCTCTGCAAGATCACTGGAGCCATGTTCACAGTAAGGACTTGTGGGGGGTAGGGGGGACTGGTCTAGCAAGTGTATATACCTGTATGAACACATAAACTGGGGGTTGGGGATGGGGAGAGGGGGTAAAGGATTTGGACTAGTGTGGAGTAGTGTGGTATATATGATGGGGGGTTCTAGTGCTGTGAAATCCGAGGGCTGGCTAGTGTACGGGAGGAAGGGTTTATGCATCCTATTATTCTGCTAAGTCATCGGATACACTTTCAATGCATCATTCAATCCAGATCAGGGTTAATGTACTCTTAAGGGGCTCTTCCTCTGAGTCCAATAATAAACTGTCGATATTTCTTTGAAAAGAGAAAGTACAGAGGAGGAACACAGTTGTTTCATCTTAATGTTCATTCCAGCTAAGAACTTTCTCGAGTTTATCTCTCTCTCTCTCTCTCTCTCTCTCTCTCTCTCTCTCTCTCTCTCTCTCTCTCTCTCTCTCTCTCTCTCTCTCTCTCTCTCTCCTCAGATCAACTTTTACTGTAGCATCTTCCTGCTGGCCTGCATCATTCTGGATCGCTACCTGTTGGTGGTCCACGCAGTCCAGATGTACTCTCGCAGGAAGCCCTGGATGGTGCAGGCCAGCTGCCTGTCCGTGTGGCTCCTCTCCATCTTCCTCTCCATCCCAGACTGGCACTTCCTGGAGTCTGTGAGGGACACCAGACAAGACAAACAGAAGTGTGTCCACAATTACCCGTCTCTCTCCCAGTCTGGGTTTGACTGGCGTCTGGCCTCCCGCCTGCTCTACCATACAGTGGGCTTCCTCCTCCCCTCTGCCGTGCTGCTCTTCTGCTACTCCTGCATCCTGCTGCAGCTGCAGCGTGGCTCCCAGGGCCTCCAGAAGCAGAGGGCCGTCCGGGTCATCCTGGCCCTGGTGCTGGTCTTCTTCCTCTGCTGGACGCCCTACAACATCACCTTAATGGTGGACACCTTTCAGGGGAGGCCTGGGGAGCCTGTTTCTGGGTCCTGTGAGAACGGGAGGACAGCTCTGGAGAACAGTCTGGTGGTTACGTTCGCTCTAGCCTGCCTGCACGCTTGCCTCAACCCAGTGCTCCATCTCGGACTGTGTAGAAACTTCCGGCGACGCGTGCTGGATATGGTGAGGTGTGTTGAGGGGGTGCAGAACGATCCGAAACTCTCACTATGGGATTCAGGTGTGGTTGAAGACTCACCTGACCAAGCAGAGGAGATGGGGACGTTGAACCCAATGACAACCATGGGACAGGTACAGTCCACCCAGAGCTGATGGGTAGGAAGAGGATCCTAATGACTAATATAGTATGTCTTCCTGCCTTGAGGGGAAGTTGTATGGGTCTGGGGACTGGTGGATGACCGTAACCTGGGTCATGGGACTGGGGGCTGGTGGATGACCGTAACCTGGGTCATGGGTCTGGGGGATGGTGGATGACCGTAACCTGGGTCATGGGTCTGGGGGCTGGTGGATGACCTTAACTTGGTTCATGAGAGAAAGACATGCATAGTAGAAAGCCCCTTATGTGGACTGCTTTCTTTGAATTGCACTTTAATGGATAACGCTCAAACTAAATGTATATTTGTATAAAGTCAGTGGGTTGTCTGATCTTCACATTTTGTTTTACCTATCGATGTCGTCCGGCTCTGTAGAATCTGTTGGAAAGATTCATGCATTAATTATTCAAACCTATATCTATTGTATTATTATTTTTACAGAGCACTTCACTGAATGTAATGGATTTTAGAGTAAACGATGTTTTCAGCAGACACATACATCATACATTTAGATTTTTACACTCCCCTACATATTTATTTGGAATGTGAAGCTAAAACATTTTATTTGGCTCTATACTCCAGCATTTTGGATTTGAAATCAAATGTTTTGTATTAGGCGATGGTACAGCATGTCACCTTTTATTTGAGGGTGTTTTCATACCTACTTGTTTTACTGTTTAGAAATGAATGCACTTTATGTATCTAGTCCCCCTATTAGAAGGTGTCATAAGTATTTGGACCAATTCACTTTAGTGTGTTAAATTTACGTAGTCAAAAGTTGAGTATTTGGTCCCATAATTCTAGGACGCAATGACTACATCAAGCATGTGACTCTACAAACTTGTTGGATGCGTTTGCAGTTTGTTTTAGTTGTGTTTCAGATTATTCTGTGCCGAATATAAATTAATGGTAAATATTGTATTGTGTCATTTTGGAGTCACTTTTATTATAAATAATAATAAAATATGTTTTCTTCTATATTAAAATGGCTACCATGATTACGGATAATTCTGAATCAATCATGATTAATGATGAGTAAGACAGTTACAGATGCACAAAGATCATGCCCCCCAAGACATGCTAACCTCTCGCCATTACCAATAACAGGGGAGCATAGGATTTTCTTAGGAATATGATATTTATATATCTGTAACTTTCTCACTCAATATTATTCACGATTCATTCATAATTATCTGTATGAAGAAATCCCAACATTTTCTCACAGAATATTACATTTTTAGTAGGACTTGTATATAATAATATTATTATTATTATTACTTGTATATGTTACTGTCCTATTGTGTAACTATAATGTTATATTAAACAAGTATATCCTGTTATTGTATTATTCCATTACTGTGTATAATTAATGAATGAGAGTATTTTTACCTTTTTACAACAATTGTTTCACTTTTGATATCCTCAAGTCGGTGTCACAATATCCTGTAAATTGACCCACTCTGGGGAAGCCCGATGTTGTTTTTCCCCTTTCTTTTGACTGGTTTTAACGTGTCTGACAGCAGCATGAGACAGGGTTTCCCACTCCGTCCCAGGCATCCTTGAGTTAATTTCTTTGTTGCAACAGGCTGTTTAGGCCTTTGGCAGGCCTGATGACACACACAGCCATGGTTAGTGACATCATTGGTCAGATGTGGTGGGAGAGGGAGACAGTAATATTCCTCTTTGTGACCTGTTCTCTTTTCACGGGTCTGTGTCCTCAATATCCGCCTGAATACACCACTGTTTGTTTTACTAAGAGAGGACTGTAGTAGGCATTGTCAACCAGGTGAAACTGTGGGAGAAGGTAAGATAAGAGCAAACCGAAATGAAGGAGGTGGGGAGAGATGGAGAAGGAGATATACTGCTCGTATCAGCAGCTGCGGTTACCTCCAGGGAAATGTTTATCCACTTCTGTATTGTTAGGCACTGGTCTTTTTCATATGAGAGCCAAGGTCCAAACAAGAGGTGTTGGAGACTTCTAGTTTGCATGCATATTCTAGGCTACACCAGCAGCAGTTGTGCTACACTGCGCCTGACAGAATAGTGCTTCAGTTATATTAAATTCGTGGTGCATGTCCATCTCAATAGTTTAGAATAAGGACACCTCCTGCTCTAATCTCATCTCCTTTCCTCCTTCACTGATCTGAAGACACAAGATTAGCTTACAAAAAGCAACATGGTTATGTATACATACAGTACATATCTTATGGCCCAACCCGGTCCCAGACCATTTCGTATTACTCTGTATTTAAATCTGGGACGCTCAATTTATTATGATATGTTACATTTAGTATGGTATGTATTAACATGTGGATGTCCATCGCACATTTAGTGAGATATGTTACAAATTAAAATTGCTATATTGTTATGAATTTGAAAAATGTAAAATATGTTACGAATCTGCAAAATGTTTACATTATGAATTTGCAAAATGTAAAATATATTATGAATTTGCTAAATGTATGATGTGTTACGAATTCTAGCTAGGTGGCTAATGTTAGCTAGCTTGCCCTTTCTTAGCTAGGCTTGAGGTTAGGGTTAAGTTTAGGAGTTAGATTAAAGGGTTAAGGTTAGGGGAAGGGTTAGCTAAAAAGGCTATGGTTAGGGGAAGCGTTAGCTAACATGCTAAGTAGTTGCAATGTAGTTTAAAAGTAGTATGTATTTGAAAAGTTGCTAATTAACTCAAATGCTACATTTGTCCATGATGTGATTTGAATTCACAACCTTTGGGTTGCTAGACGTTCCCATTATACACCAACCCCGACCAACCACCATACTTTCATTGTTTCCTTAAGTAACCATCTGTCTTATGTTACCATCCCAAATATAACATATGATACTAAATTAAGTGTCCTGGATCCGGATTTACGTTTACTATGTTAAGTCTTGTCTATGAGACCAGGCTGCAACATCGACACAATACATTCTGACAAATCCACTCTCACCGGCTCGCGATCGTGTTCACACTGCGCACATCACTGCTTTTGTTAGCGTAAGCCCTGCCAAGTACGTGTTATTGACGGACAACCAGCAGCTGAGGTATGCATTACCTCTCTTCTGTAAAGTTCCAAAAATACTGGCGCTGGTTCTCTGGGTGTGTGACATGTGTACTGTACATCTCTGCTTACCGTGAGAGTAGAGGACTGAAATGACTATACTTCCTATCTTCTAAAAGTCCTGCATCCCCTTGACCTCCTTCACTTTTGTTTTGTGTGAACTGTTAGTTCAATTTGTCCTCTCTCTTTCCTGCTCAGGGAATGCAGCCATTCAAACAAACTGTCTGTTCTCTACTTATAGTGTAAGCAAACAGAGCAGTGTTTGTCTCCAGTCTCTGCAATGCTACTGGGACTACTGAATGATCGGCTATTTTTATTTTAAATTGAACCTTTATTTATATATATAGAACACGGCTTACGTGGTAAGTATTTTTCTCATTTCAACCCCCCTCTACTGTCTATGTGTTTTCTCTTTTCTCCTCGTCTGTGGTCTTTGTCCTTCACAAGTTCTCTTTACTCAGCTTATGTCTTTCATGCTATTTGAATTCCTGTGTGTGCTTGTCCATATGTCTGTGCATCCACATTTCCCAGGACAAGTCTTCTCTCTCTCTGTCTCTCTTGCTTTCTCTCTGTCTCCCCCTCTCTCTTGCCATCTCTCACCAGTCTTTCTGGTTTAACAGAAAAACTGATAAGTATAGAATACCTACAGAGAGCTTAGAGAGTGTGGTTAGAGCACAACGAGACAAGCTCCCATAGTGTGTCAATGGCACCAGTCAGATGGTCTGTAGTGCAGTGGACATCCCCCTTAAGGGGAACTGTACTTTCCTCTCTTACTATGCTGTGTGTGGTGTTGCCTAGTCTGGTTACATGGAAATCATGTGAGCAGCGTGAATATAATATGTTCTGGCCCTTGTCAGATGAGACACTTCAGTGGATACTCTCTTTTTCACACCCACACAACCTGTCAGTTTTAGAGCAGAGGACCGGATACTAAAGACTGATCTCTCTAGGTGTAACTTGGTGTAAGAGGAAATTGTTGTCCTCGCCAACACACATTCTGCTCGCATTGTTTTTGTCTTAAACCCAATAGATTGATCTGTACTACCCAAACGATAAACTGATTCTCGACTTCTCTACAGACAGACAGACATGGATTTGGACCTGGGAGGGATATTCCTAGAGAATAGCACCTATAACTACGATGGGGACTATGTTTATAAAGAGGAATGCTCCCCTGAAGATGGCGTTGGAGTGCGTTTTGGCACAGTGTTCCTCCCAATGCTCTACTCCCTGATGCTGGTCCTGGAGCTAGTGGGTAACGTGCTGGTCCTGGTGGTTCTGGTCCAGAGGAGGCGGAGCTGGAGCGTGATGGACACCTTCATCCTGCACCTGGGCTTGGCCGACACCCTGCTGCTGGTCACCCTGCCCCTCTGGGCTGTTCAGGCCACTGGGGAATGGAGCTTCGGGACACCCCTCTACAAGATCACTGGAGCCATGTTCACAGTAAGGACTTGTGGGGGGTAGAGGGGGGACTGGTCTAGCAAGTGTATATACCTGTATGAACACATAAACTGGGGGTTGGGGATGGGGAGAGGGGGTAAAAAATTTGGACTAGTGTGGAGTAGTGTGGTATATATGATGGGGGGTTCTAGTGCTGTGAAATCCGAGGGCTGGCTAGTGTACGGGAGGAAGGGTTTATGCATCCTATTATTCTGCTAAGTCATCGGATACACTTTCAATACATCATTCAATCCAGATCAGGGTTAATGTACTCTTAAGGGGCTCTTCCTCTGAGTCCAATAATAAACTGTCAACATTTCTGGGAAAATAGGAAGTACCGAAGAGGAACACAGCTGTTTCATCTTAATGTTCAATCCAGCTAAGAGCTTTCTCAAGTTTATGTCTCTCTATTCTCTCTCTCTCTCTCTCTCTCTCTCTCTCTCTCTCTCTCTCTCTCTCTCTCTCTCTCTCTCTCTCTCTCTCTCTCAGATCAACTTTTACTGTAGCATCTTCCTGCTGGCCTGAATCAGTCTGGACCGCTACCTGTCCGTGGTCCACGCAGTCCAGATGTACTCTTGCAGGAAGCCCTGGATGGTGCAGGCCAGCTGCCTGTCCGTGTGGCTCCTCTCCATCCCAGACTGGCACTTCCTGGAGTCTGTGAGGGACACCAGACAAGACAAACAGGAGTGTGTCCACAACTACCCGTCTCTCTCCCAGTCTGGGTTTGACTGGCGTCTGGCCTCCCGCCTGCTCTACCATACAGTGGGCTTCCTCCTCCCCTCTGCCGTGCTGCTCTTCTGCTACTCCTGCATCCTGCTGCAGCTGCAGCGTGGATCCCAGGGCCTCCAGAAGCAGAGGGCCGTCCGGGTCATCCTGGCCCTGGTGCTGGTCTTCTTCCTCTGCTGGACGCCCTACAACATCACCCTAATGGTGGACACCTTTCAGGGGAGGCCTGGGGAGCCTGTTTCTGTGTCCTGTGAGAACGGGAGGACAGCTGTGGAGAACAGTCTGGTGGTTACGTTCGCTCTAGCCTGCCTGCACGCTTGCCTCAACCCAGTGCTCCATCTCAGACTGTGTAGAAACTTCCGGCGACGCGTGCTGGATATGGTGAGGTGTGTTGAGGGGGTGCAGAACGATCCGAAACTCTCACTATGGGATTCAGGTGTGTTTGAAGACTCACCTGACCAAGCAGAGGAGATGGGGACGTTGAACCCAATGACAACCATGGGCAGGTATGATGACTGATGACACACACAGCCATGGTTAATCGATATCCATCTGAATACTCCACTATTTATTTTACTAAGAGACGACTGTAGTGGGCATTGTCAACCAGGTCACACTGTGGGAGAAGGCAAGATAAGAGAAAACAGAAAAGAAGGAGGTGTAGAGAGAGGGTGGGGAGAGATATAGAGAAATAGAGATGTTTTTAGGGTTGCATGGTTTGTGACGCACTAATCCTTTGTTTTCAATGCTAAACATTGACATACAAGTCAATAATAGTATTTTAAATACAATGGGCTATTTTTGACCAGATTATGTAAATGAGTTGTAAAAGAATATCCTGAAACTGTCAAGTTTGGACACACCTACTCATTCAAAGGTTTTTCTAAATGTGTTATAATTGTCTACATTGTAGAATAATAGTGAATAGACCAAAACTATGAAATAGCACATATGGAATCATGTAGTAAGCAAAAAAGTGTTAAACTAATCAAAATGTCATAGTTTTGAAGTCTTCGCTATTATTATTCTACAATGTATAAAATAGTATAAATATAGAAAAACCCTTGATTGAGTAGGTGTGTACACACGTTGTACTGGTACTGTATATATATGTGATACAGAACACATTTGACATGGAATGGTACAGAAGAACTGACATGGAATATTCATGACAGAACTTAACCCTATTTGTATTTTGGTTAAGCTGAATGTCTGGTTTCCAATTTTTTTAGCACAAAACACAATTTTAACCACTTTTCCTCCTTCCTGTTTTCAAATATGACCATACATGTTTTGGTTTTGTTTCACTGTGTGATATTTCACCACTTGTTTTCTATGATATTGGGTAATTATGTTATCTTTTTGCAGACACTCTTTTCCGGAGGAATTAGGGTTATGTGCCTTGCTCAAGGGTACATCTGACAATTTTTTTTTTAACCTAGTCTCCACAGAGATTCAAACCAGCGACCTTCCGGTTACCAGTGCAACACTCTTAACTGCTAGGCTACCAGCAGGCCTACAGTGTTGTGTTTAGTGAGGTGAAATGTTCAGAATGTTTATAGATAGAAATGTAATGTATAGAGCTGACACAATTCCCCATTCTACATGCCAGACAATCATACATGTTTCTGATTGTTCTTTGATGTTCAATCATCCTGAACAGGCCCTTGTTGGTGATGTGGCTAAATCTCTGCTGATCTGAGTCTGGCTTCCTCTAGGGGTTTTGTTTTTGGTGTACAGACATCTATTAACCAACCATTAAAAGACAGAGATTCTGAATGATAGTATAAAGAATTCAACTTTATTCAGTATTTCACTATGGTTCCTTGAAATTGTAACCTGTCATAGGATACTGTGCATTTTTGTTACGAAAAAATATACATCAAATCATTGCATGTGTCAGTAATAACAAATGCATTAACTATAACAGAGCACATATGCCAATTATCATTTAATAACAAAACATAAAGCAGGTAAGTAAAATGATAAATGACAAGCTTAAAACTCATAAGATATTGTTCATACATAATTTTGTAATCATTTTATTATTTTTTAGTATGTACAAGTTATTTACTTATGTGTAACTTCATTATAGGCCCCATTATTAACAAAGAGTTTATTTAATAGGCAATCATTTGTTTTCTGAGTGTGCTCTATTGGGAAAAGATGATGGTGAAACACGGCGGATCTAACAACCTTTCCTCCAGTCCAAATCTGCTGGAGGGGAAGTTGGAGTAGGCTAAAGGTCACATTGATAATCCACTTATTGAGTCAACGACAACTCAAGAGCAACAGGATAGAGCAGTGTTTCCTAAACTCGGTCCTCGGGATACCAAGGGGTGCACGTTTTGGTTTTTGCCCTAACGCTACACAGCTGATTCACATTATCATAGCTTGACGATTAGCTGATTATTTGTATCAGATGTGTAGTGCTAGGGTAAAAAACAAAACATGCACCATTTGGGGTCCGTAGGACATAGTTTGGGAGACCTTGGGATAGAGAGATAAGTCCTTAATAGATGGCAGAGGTGTGGGAGGTGTCTCCAGACTCAGACCACATGGAGCTCCTCCGGCTGGCAGTCTGCAGCCTGACTCCACTCTTGAGCTTGCAGCCCAGGGACCTCAGCATGTCCAGCAGGTGGTGCCGGAACTTCACCCCCACAAAGGAGTAGAGCACAGGGTTGAGGCTGCAGTGCAGGTAGCCCAGAGAGGAGGTGGCCGTCAGGGAGATGTCCAGGGCTTTATGGCTCTCGCAGTTGACCTCCAGGGTGTTGTTGGAGTAGAGGGTGTCCACCATTAGGGTGATGTTGTAGGGCGTCCAGCAGAGGAAGAAGACCAGCACCAGGGCCAGGATGACCCGGACAGCCCTCTGCTTCTGGAGGCCCTGGGAGCCGCGCTGCAGCCGCAGCAGGATGCAGGAGTAGCAGAAGAGCAGCACGGCAGAGGGGAGGAGGAAGCCCACTGTATGGTAGAGCAGGCGGGAGGCCAGGCGCCAGTCAAACCCAGACTGGGAGAGAGACGGGTAGTTGTGGACACACTCTTGTTTGTCTCGTCTGGTGTCCATCACAGACTCCAGGAAGTGCCAGTCGGGGATGGAGAGGAGTATGGAGAGGAGCCACACGGACAGGCAGCTGGCCTGCACCATCCAGGGCTTCCTGCGAGAGTACATCTGAACTGCGTGGACCACAGACAGGTAGCGGTCCAGACTGATGCAGGCCAGCAGGAAGATGCCACAGTAAAAGTTGATCTGAGACAGAGACACCGAGACAGAGGGAAACATGACTGTTATACAACTTTTACAAGGTTCAGACAAAGACTACTGCTGTAATTGGGTATCTTGATAACAATTTTGTTGCAGTTTTTTATGTGTTATTACAGAGACGTATACTCTTGCTTCCCAGACCAGCCCCTCCCCTCCACCCCCCTTACTGTGAATATGGCTCCAGTGATCTTGCAGAGGGGGGTCCCGAAGCTCCATTCCTCAGCTGCCTGCGCAGCCCAGAGGGGCAGGGTGAGGAGTAGCAGGATGTCAGCCACACAGAGGTGCAGGATGAAGGTGTCTGTCACGCTCCAGCCACGCCTCCTCTGGACCAGAACCAACAGGACCAACCCGTTACCCAGCAGCCCCAGAACCAGTGTCAGGGAGTAGAACACGGGCAGGCACACAGCATCAAAACTCATACCCTCCTCCAAGCTGCACACCTCCCCAGTTGAACAGCATGTGTCACTGGAATCGGTGTAGTTACTAAACTCATTGTCATCATAATATTCGAGGTCACTGACAGATATTTTAATTGTAAATTTCTCACCATTGGCCATGAGAGAATCCTGTAAAGTAAAGGAATAAATTCAGTTTTACATTAGGTTTGACTTATACTTCACGGTAAGTGAGTAAAATACAATGTCAGAAAAAGTGCCAAAAGTATTGTTTTTCCTGGAGTGTTTCACCAGTAGGATTTATGTGGCTTTAGTATGATATATGTGTGAGTTAGTGCTTACAAAAAGACGCCATTACTATGGAAGAGACAAAGTAAGAACAGCAGAGGGAGCACCCCGCCATCCACATCGACGGGACAGTAGGGGAGAAGGTGGTAAGTTTAAAGTTCCTCGGCATACACGTCACGGACAAACTGAAATGGTCCACCCACACAGACAGCGTGGTGAAGAAGGCGCAGCAGCGGGAAATTAATGGGGAAAGAATGGGGTTTTGGGATAAACGCCAAAAATAAGGTACATCTACTGAAGAAGGAGGCTGAAGAAACTTTTACAGATGCACAATCGAGGGCATCCTGTCGGGCTTTATCACCGCCTGGTACGGAAATTGCACCGCCCTCAACCACAAGGCTCTCCAGAGGTTAGTGCGGTCTTCACAAAGCATCACCGGGAGCAAACTACCTGCCCTCCAGGACACCGACAGCATCCGATGTCACAGGAAGGCCAAAATGATCATCAAGGACAACAACCACCCGAGCCACTGCCTGTTCACCCCGCTATCATCCAGAAGGCGAGGTCAGTACAGGTGCATCAAAGCTGGGACCGAGAGGCTGAAAAACAGCTTCTATCTCAGCCATCACTGAGATAGCCATCACTAACACAGAGAGGCTGCTGCCAACATACAGACTCAAATCTCTGTCCACTTAAATAAACAGACTTAACAAATGGATCACTAGTCACTATAAATAACGGCACTTTCATCATGTTTACATATCCTACATTACTCATCTCATATGTATATACTGCAACGACCCTGGGGTTATAAGACTGCTTTTGCACAGGCGATAGCGCGCCGGACCTCGGGCAAGAAGGTCGAGGGTTCGAGAGCTGCTCCCTGCTGTTTCATTGCATTGGTGTCAGAAGTGATCGGACCTTGCATCCACGACAGTGCGTGTGCTTGGCCGGTGAGCGCGTTCCTGTAAGACGTAGAGTCACAAGCTAGCGCGAGGACGCGCTCTTTGAAAGGAGGGAGTAGTGTAACGAACTTGGGTTTATAAGCGCATGCATTTCTGGCACAGTCAATAGCTCACCGGACCACGAGCTCGAAGGTCGAGGATTCGAGACCTGCTCCCTACTGTTTCATTACAATGCTGTATTCTACACCGTGTGTGTATTTGTGTGTATAAGGTCGTTGTTGTGAATTTGTTAGATTACTTGCTAGATATTACTGCATAGTCGGAACTACAAGAGCAAGCATTAACATTGCATGTGACCAATACAATTTGACTTGATTTGAACACCACCAAAACAACAGCTAGGTGTCACTATCACTCGTTAACACTTGATCTGATTGCCTTGCAGTGAATTTACACATAACACGATCATTTGCATAGCCACGATGTTGGAGATGAAACTACAGAAAGCCATTCATATCCAATGGAAGAGAAGCAAAGTGGGCAGCTTTCCCAAACTTTGGTTCCGCCCTGTTCAGACTCCACCATCCATGCTTCGCCCTCATTTTGGTGCTAGCAAGCAGGCCAGGTAGTGCTAGGTATCAACAGCCATTATAGTGCATTTCCACATAACACAAACGGAGCCCCATACATTTTCAATAAAGGGAAGTGGGCGAGGGGACCGTTGGGCGATGCAAGCATGGATGGTGGAGTCTGAACAGGGCAGAACCAAAGTTTGGGAAAGCTGCCCACTTTGTTTCTCTTCCATTGGATATGAATGGCTTTCTGTAGTTTCATCTCCAACATCGTCTTCAGTTAACCCTATCAGTCCAGAGATCCCAACAAAAATGGACTTTTATCTGCATGTCCAGCCCTTATATTTTGCCTCACAATGAAATGTTTTAAGATTTCATTTTCAGGACAACCAGGGCTGTAAGTACAACACAAAACTATTTGACATAAACAATTACACAAACACATGTTTAAACTCTGCTAAAGCAAAAAATAAAAAAACATGAAAAATGAATGTATATGAATGCTGTAAGTACAGAATGTTTGCTGGGAATTTAATATCCAACTCGTCAGTGACAACTGTGTGGAGTTCAAAGTTGTCACAGCAACTATGTTAGCTTATTAGCGTATTATAGACACTATGTCCTGGGATTCACTATGATCTTCTATGTAGAAGAACCCCTTCTGTTTTAACGACTCTTGTGTAGCTTGTGAGCGTCATAGAGCAAAACATGTTACATGTGTGTGTTTGTGAGAGTTTCAGTTTTTCATAGATAGCTTTTACATAAATTTTTGTAAAAAGACCAGGGATCCACCCATGTCTCACAAATGCCACTCAACCCTTGTTAATGGTTGGTATCTATCCACAAACAAATCTAATGGTACAACCCAGAAGTCTGTAACTCACACAATGTTTAAAAGGGGTTAGATGTCCAAAACATACTATGAGAAGGAAGGAGAATATAGTCACAATATTTTCAGATGCACCCCAATAATGCAACTGTGAGTCAAAATATTGGTGCTGTATTGTGGAACATCTGAACATCTTAACAAAATGTGTGGATACTGTCTTTCTTTTCACACATATTCTATACCCTGCACTGCACCTGTGAAACATGCTAAATGCGATGTGGGGACACTAAAGCCCTATCGGAGTTGTCAAATGTCAATAATTTATGGGTTTTGGTATCATAACATCATCTGTCGAGATTCTGTCATTTCAGACAATTCAATTTGACTTATTCAAAGACCCTTCACACTTACAATTAATGTTAAGGTGCTTTTCTTAGGTCTGACTCAAATTTAGAACATTTTTTCAGTGCATTTAAATAATTGAAAGCCTATTGTTATTAACAATGTGCATTGTGACAAGTAATATAAAATAGTTTATATTACCATTATTTTTTTTTAAATAAATAGACAAATAAAATAAACCTGTACCCATTGGTACAAAATCAATGTTGTTATTCAATATGATAGTGATTATTCTGTATATGCAGTTGAAATATGTGTGTATAGGGACACTTACCATGCCTTTGAATGGTATTGATGCAGTCTGTCAATCAGTTTCCACAGAGATGATGGGCTGGCGCTGTTGTGAGCATGATGTCAAACAGAACTGCTATGTTCAGTAAATGGGGAGGATCCAAGAGAGAGGAAATATGTAATACTTCTACAGGCCCAATGTTGATCACTGATTTGTATCAGATTTATCTGCGAATGAGCATTAATTTGTATTCATTATATTCCATATGCCTTGTTTTCCTGTTGTTTGTAACAACAGGAAAACAGGAAGAAAATAAACGCTGTTGGCTTGCACATTCTAACACAAAGGTGAAGAATGATAAGATATGATAAGATCCTGTGCTGAGGTTGGCACAATTAACCACAGTCACACTGAACAGACTCCACCTAACCCAGAGTGTGAATTACGGGGGACTACACCCCCTGAATGAGAGATAAGCAGCCTTAAATTCAACAAAAGTCAAACTTTGGGAGGTCTCTAAGTAATTACAGCTAATTTAACCATTGTCCAATTTGTTTAAGATGCCATTTTGGACTGCTACAGTGGTAAATATGAACATCTAATCTTATTCCAAATGAAACGAACATTCCCAACTCGCTGTCATCGTTTTAACATTGTTTTTCCCGTGTAGTTGCATTTTTCATCCTGGGACAGTGTCGTGGTAATTTCCTGTATTACTAAGTGAAAGGAGAGTTTACAAACCACACACAAGTCAGAGTTCTACTGTACACTTCATCTTTTAATAATATAAAGCTTCACCATAGCCCTTTGACTCTCAGATCAATTCAGTGTCTAGAAATTAATTCTGAGAGTGTCAACAAAATGGCAACTGAGATCTTTTATAGCAAAGATCCACCTCTAAGCAATTTGTAACAATTGTGTCTTTCCATTCATCAAATGGCAGGTGCACACAGTGCACTGTTTGGCTCCTGGAATGATTTTGGAGTAGAAAAACTTGAGCAGGTGGCTTTTCTACAATCAGATAAAAACATTATTGTATTTCCTCCTCTTCTTCCGAAGAGGAGAGGTGAAACGGATCTAAGTGAATTTTCCATGGTACTTCTTTAATGCTTTAAGGTACACATGAACAAACTAACAAAACAAGAAAACGTGAAAACACAAATTACAGTCCTATCTGGTGCATACACAGAGACAGGAAACAATCACCCACAAACACACAGTGAAACCCAGGCCACCTAGTATGATTCTCAATCAGAGACAACTAACGACACCTGCCTCTGATTGAGAACCATACTTCATCGAAATTCCCAAAACCTAGACAAACAAACATAGACTGCCCATAACTCACGCCCTGACCATACTAACTAAACACAAAACACAGAAAATAAAGGTCAGAACGTGACAGTACCCCCCAAAGGTGACTCCGGCCGCAAAACCTCCTAGGGGAGGGTCTGGGTGGGCGTCTGTCCGCGGTGGCGGTTCTGGCGCGGGAACCCCACTTCACCCTTGTCTTTGTCCGCCTTATTTTCCGCCTCCGTGGCTTTCTCACCATGGCAACCCCTTCAATGACCCCACTGGACAGAGGGGCAGCTCGACAGAGGGGCAGGGGCTCTGGACAGAGGGACAGGGGCTCTGGACAGAAGGACAGGGCTCTGGACAGAGGGACAGGGGCTCTGGCGCCTCTGGGCTGAGGGGCTCTGGCGCCTCTGGGCTGAGGGGCTCTGGCGCCTCTGGGCTGAGGGGCTCTGGCGCCTCTGGGCTGAGGGGCTCTGGCGCCTTGGGCTGAGGGGCTCTGGCGCCTCTGGGCTGAGGGGCTCCGGCAGCGGCGCCGGACAGGCGGGACGCTCCGGCAGCGGCGCCGGACAGGCGGGACGCTCCGGCAGCGGCGCCGGACAGGCGGGAGGCTCCGGCAGCGGCGCCGGACAGGCGGGAGGCTCCGCAGCGGCGCCGGACAGGCGGGAGGCTCCGGACAGGCGGGAGGCTCCGGCAGCGGCGCCGGACAGGCGGGAGGCTCCGGCAGCGGCGCCGGACAGGCGGGAGGCTCCGCAGCGGCGCCGGACAGGCGGGAGGCTCCGGCAGTGGCGCCGGACAGGCGGGAGGCTCCGGCAGCGGCGCCGGACAGGCGGGAGGCTCCGGACAGGCGGGAGGCTCCGGCAGCGGCGCCGGACAGGCGGGAGGCTCCGGCAGCGGCGCCCGGGACAGGCGGGAGGCTCCGGCAGCGGCGCCGGACAGGCGGGAGGCTCCGGCAGTGGCGCCGGACAGGCGGGAGGCTTGCGGCGCCGGACAGGCGGGAGGCCCGGACAGGCGGGAGGCTCCGGCAGCGGCGCCGGACAGGCGGGAGGCTCCGGCAACAGCGCCGGACAGGCGGGAGGCTCCGGCAGCGGCGCCGGACAGGCGAGTGACAGGCGGGAGCACCTGCAGGAGGAGACTGAGAGACAGCCTGGTGCGTGGGGCTGCTGGAACTACCAGGCTGGGGAGACTTTCAGGAGGCTTGGTGTTAGGAGGAGCCTGAAAGACCGGGCTGTGGGGGAGCACTGGAGCTCTGGTGCGCAACCTGGCACCACTTCCCCAGGCTGGACAACTACTTTCAAAAGTGCAGGCACAGGTTGAACCGGGCTGTGGGTAAACGGGAGATCTAGTGCTTACTGCACCTGGCTCCACTCCCACAGTTGCCCGGTCGGAGCGCAGGCAGAGGACGCACTGCACCCTCCCAGCGCCCGGAGACACAGCACGCAGAGCCGGCGCAGGATAACCTGGACCCAGACTGCGTACCGGCGACCAGACCCGCTGAGCAGGCACCATACGCCCTGGCTCAATGCCCACACTCGCATGGCACTCTTGCCCTATAGCGCACCTATGGACACGCACTGGCGACACCGTGCGCTCAACCGCATAACACGGTGCCTGACCAGTAATGCGCTGCTCATAATAAGCACGAGGAGTGAGCTCAGGTCTGCTACCTGGCTTAGTACCACCCCTCGTGTGCCCCCAAAAAAAAAAAATTTGGGGCTGCCTCTCGTACACTGCCGTGCTGGCTCCTCATATTGCCGCCGATCAGCTTTCGCTGCCTCCAGCTCTGCTTTGGGGCTGCGATTTTCCCCAAAATATCTGCTCCCATGTCCAGGAGTCCTGTGATGGTGGCCTCTGTTGTTGATGCTGCTGCTGCTGTCGTCGCTAGTATTTACCACATTGTGGTGGGTGATTCTGTAACGAGTTTCCTCCTCTTCTTCTGAAGAGGAGAGGCGAAACGGATCAGAGGACCAATACGCGGCGTGGTAATTTTCCATGGTACTTCTTTAATGCTTTAAGGTACACATGAACAAACTAACAAAACAAGAAAACGTGAAAACACAAATTACAGTCCTATCTGGTGCATACACAGAGACAGGAAACAATCACCCACAAACACACAGTGAAACCCAGGCCACTTCAATCAGAGACAACTAACGACACCTGCCTCTGATTGAGAACCATTTTGATGAAAACAAAATTCCCAAAACCTTAAACAAACATAGACTGCCCACCCAACTCACGCCCTGACCATACTAACTAAACACAAAACACAGAAAATAAAGGTCAGAACGTCCTTTATGACTGGTTGTGTTCACATTTTTACAGTTAAGTTATGTCTTTCCCATTAGGCCCATGAAAAAAGAGATATATAATTTGCAATAACTCTGCCACAGACATATGGCATCTTAAATGAAGGAACTAGTAGTATGACATTGTGATCTCTAAGGTTTTCATTATGAATGAACCAAATGTTCTTTATCTAGATTTCAAACTTTTGATGAAACAAAATCTCATCTTACTTTCTAACCCTCTTTACATCCTTTTTCTGCTACTTTCTTTCATGTTGTAATCCCCACCGAAGCCAACAAACCACATCACCTTTCTCTCGCGCACACACACACACACACACACACACACACACACACACACACACACACACACACACACACACACACACACACACACCTGGTTTGTTTCAGTGTCGGCCTCTGTACTTCTTGTCTGGTCTGAGCACATGGTGTAGTTGCAGTGTTTTTTTCACACCTTTGCAGCGTCCGGTGCAGCTGTGGTATGTGAGGTGAGCTATCGATAGAACAAGCTGCATGTGGAACACAAAGAGATAGATCTCATCTTTATATCTGTGCCATTATAGCATCTGTGACAGCATGGCCAGCGCATAGTGGAAGCCCTCAATGGCCATGTTTATGCTAAAACAGGTTATATATACACAATGAGTCCTCTATATATTTCTATAATGGACCCTAAACTCTGCTCTTCTCAGCACTGTTCACATGCAAAGACACCCAACACCAACCACCAACCACACACACACAGAGATGCACAGATGCACTCACAAAATTGGATATCAATGAATTCTAAACATTTTTGTGGTCAAACAGCCTGATTGATATATTATGAGTTATTAGCGTAAACAAGAAGTAATGTGCCGTTGGTCTGCCATTTGAAAGGTGAAGTACAGTTGCCAGGCAGCCCACTTCCACTCTCACTACCCCTCACCCATTCAAGATGTTTTTTTTTAACAAAGACACATAAATGTAGACAGTTGAAAATATGAACGAAGCACGTGATGAGTAATTGTGAAGGGAAACAGCGTTTTCCCAAAAATAATGTTTCCTCTTTGTTACTGTGTAGCAACGTACGGTGTTTCACATTGTTATTGTTCTGGGCTGATTGACAGTTAAATATATCCTCGTAAAAAAGTACTACTGAATTACTACACAAAACCTATTTGTACATTTGCGACTATTTAGAGACTTGCAGGGATTGTGTATTGAATGTGTAATTTATGCACTACTCAAGATACATAAGTAGAGTTGTTTAGGGAGATTGGCCAAGATGGCTGCTTGAACAGACGCTTTTTTACCGAGCTCCGTACCAAACTTCAGAAAGATTGTGAAAATTGTTTTAAAAAAAAGTTTAGTCATTATTTTTATTTGTTCAAGATATAAGACCTTTCCTGTGACTGGAATGATAATTGGATCATTTATTTCAGCATGTCCATGCAAAGTCATGACAAAAAAAGAAAGGAAAAAGTTAGCCGTTCTATTGCTAATCAACAAGAGAGAAACGTGCTTATAGACAACTGTCATAACTACACTTGGCCTATGGATAATATAATGCTTTCGAATGCTGAAGATGACGAATTCCCCTCTTTACCGGTTACTCCGTGCAAACCTCCACCCTCCAAAAAACCCAACATGAACTCTGACATTGTGACTACCCTCTCCTTACTCATCAACTCCAGGTGTGACGCCATTGAGAAAATGGTAGGCGCGAACACCATGGTTATCGAAGGCTTGAAAAAGACTGGAGTTTGCATGTGGTGAAATTAATGATGTGAAAACGAGAGTGGCAAAAGTTGAAAAAAATGTGGAAAGGGTGGAAAAGAATAACAATGTCTACCATAGACGTCTCACTGATCTGGAACAATACACAAGAAAATGGAACCTGAGACTCTACGGCTTGCCAGAGGTGGAGAATGAACACACACACATCTGCTTCATTGGTTATCTAAGAATGAAGATGTGCGAGGAGTGGCTATCCGTATCTGCCAAGAAGTTTTGCCTGCAGAGAAGAACAAAGTTGGTGATACCATCGACGTTGTACATCGCCTCGGCAAGAAGCAACAGCAAAGCGATTCCAGACCCAGGGGTATCCTCATCCTATTCACTACCAGATTCTACATTTACATTTACATTTAAGTCATTTAGCAGACGCTCTTATCCAGAGCGACTTACAAATTGGTGCATTCACCTTATGACATCCAGTGGAACAGCCACTTTACAATAGTGCATCTAAATCTTTTAGGGGGGGGGGGGGTGAGAAGGATTACTTATCCTATCCTAGGTATTCCTGAAAGAGGTGGGGTTTCAGGTGTCTCCGGAAGGTGGTGATTGACTCCGCTGTCCTGGCGTCGTGAGGGAGTTTGTTCCACCATTGGGGGGCCAGAGCAGCGAACAGTTTTGACTGGGCTGAGCGGGAACTGTACTTCCTCAGTGGTAGGGAGGCGAGCAGGCCAGAGGTGGATGAACGCAGTGCCCTTGTTTGGGTGTAGGGCCTGATCAGAGCCTGGAGGTACTGAGGTGCCGTTCCCCTCACAGCTCCGTAGGCAAGCACCATGGTCTTGTAGCGGATGCGAGCTTCAACTGGAAGCCAGTGGAGAGAGCGGAGGAGCGGGGTGACGTGAGAGAACTTGGGAAGGTTAAACACCAGACGGGCTGCGGCGTTCTGGATGAGTTGTAGGGGTTTAATGGCACAGGCAGGGAGCCCAGCCAACATCGAGTTGCAGTAATCCAGACGGGAGATGACAAGTGCCTGGATTAGGACCTGCGCCGCTTCCTGTGTGAGGCAGGGTCGTACTCTGCGGATGTTGTAGAGCATGAACCTACAGGAACGGGCCACCGCCTTGATGTTAGTTGAGAACGACAGGGTGTTGTCCAGGATCACGCCAAGGTTCTTAGCGCTCTGGGAGGAGGACACAGTGGAGTTGTCAACCGTGATGGCGAGATCATGGAACGGGCAGTCCTTCCCGGGAGGAAGAGCAGCTCCGTCTTGCCGAGGTTCAGCTTGAGGTGGTGATCCGTCATCCACACTGATATGTCTGCCAGACATGCAGAGATGCGATTCGCCACCTGGTCATCAGAAGGGGGAAAGGAGAAGATGAATTGTGTGTCGTCTGCATAGCAATGATAGGAGAGACCATGTGAGGTTATGACAGAGCCAAGTGACTTGGTGTATAGCGAGAATAGGAGAGGGCCTAGAACAGAGCCCTGGGGGACACCAGTGGTGAGAGCGCGTGGTGAGGAGACAGATTCTCGCCACGCCACCTGGTAGGAGCGACCTGTCAGGTAGGACGCAATCCAAGCGTGGGCCGCGCCGGAGATGCCCAACTCGGAGAGGGTGGAGAGGAGGATCTGATGGTTCACAGTATCGAAGGCAGCCGATAGGTCTAGAAGGATGAGAGCAGAGGAGAGAGAGTTAGCTTTAGCAGTGCGGAGCGCCTCCGTGATGCAGAGAAGAGCAGTCTCAGTTGAATGACTAGTCTTGAAACCTGACTGATTTGGATCAAGAAGGTCATTCTGAGAGAGATAGCGGTAGAGCTGGCCAAGGACGGCACGTTCAAGAGTTTTGGAGAGAAAAGAAAGAAGGGATACTGGTCTGTAGTTGTTGACATCGGAGGGATCGAGTGTAGGTTTTTTCAGAAGGGGTGCAACTCTCGCTCTCTTGAGGACGGAAGGGACGTAGCCAGCGGTCAGGGATGAGTTGATGAGCGAGGTGAGGTAAGGGAGAAGGTCTCCGGAAATGGTCTGGAGAAGAGAGGAGGTGATAGGGTCAAGCGGGCAGGTTGTTGGGCGGCCGGCCGTCACAAGACGCGAGATTTCATCTGGAGCGAGAGGGGAGAAAGAGGTCAGAGCACAGGGTAGGGCAGTGTGAGCAGAACCAGCGGTGTCGTTTGACTTAGCAAACGAGGATCGGATGTCGTCGACCTTCTTTTCAAAATGGTTGACGAAGTCATCTGCAGAGAGGGAGGAGGGGGGAGGAGGATTCAGGAGGGAGGAGAAGGTGGCAAAGAGCTTCCTAGGGTTAGAGGCAGATGCTTGGAATTTAGAATGGTAGAAAGTGGCTTTAGCAGCAGAGACAGAGGAGGAAAATGTAGAGAGGAGGGAGTGAAAGGATGCCAGGTCCGCAGGGAGGCGAGTTTTCCTCCATTTCCGCTCGGCTGCCCGGAGCCCTGTTCTGTGAGCTCGCAATGAGTCGTCGAGCCACGGAGCGGGAGGGGAGGACCGAGCCGGCCTGGAGGATAGGGGACATAGAGAGTCAAAGGATGCAGAAAGGGAGGAGAGGAGGGTTGAGGAGGCAGAATCAGGAGATAGGTTGGAGAAGGTTTGAGCAGAGGGAAGAGATGATAGGATGATAGGATGGAAGAGGAGAGAGTAGCGGGGATGCTGTCTGGAAAGCTGCTAGGAAGAATGCCTTCCTTCAGAGCCATGGTATGCGTTTCGCCGAGCATCTCAGCCCGGAAGACATAGAAAGAAGGAACAAGTTGTGGCCAACGATCAAGATAGCACGAAGTGAGGGGAAGGCTGCTTACTTCGTCGGAGGACGAGGTTTCATCAATGGTTCAGAAATCCATATTCCTCCCTAAAATCTCACCAGAAGGAACAGGTTGATGGTTTCAGCCATGGTATTCTCATTTTCCTTATGTTGTTTACCTAACAAGTATCAGGTGACTATTTTAAAGGAATACTCAGGTATTTCAATTCATTAGTTTGTTCTTGTATGACCAGAAGTCCTATTTTGTTTATAAACTTACGAAGAAGATTGAAAGCTGAATTTATGTTTTATGTATACAGTAACTAAGATACTGTTTTAAATGGCATACAGGTCTGCTCTGACTTTACACGGTTATTGTTCTATTTAGTTATTAATACTTATTTCCAAAAAAGGTCTTAGGAACGTTTATATGTAAAACATTTTGTTATTCAATTATTTTATGATCAGTTTTCATATGTACTTAAAATAGTAGGTACCCTTTTATTTAAATTATTATTTGTTTGATTTCTCAGAATAGTTCCTGATTACACTAAAGAGGGTTTTTAGTCTCTCTTACTACAAGAACCCTTGGTTTGGTCTTGAACATAATTTCCAGTTGAGTTGAATTTCAAAGGTTATGGAATAAGCTATTTTCAATTTAAATTGACTTAAATGGTGCAGATCTCGGTTCCTTATCGTTTACGTTCACTGCTCCTACGTCTTTGACTCATCCTACTACAGTTTATACTTTTATATAATCTTTGTTGTTTTGTCTTTGTCTATATTATCTCTTAATGCTAGGGGGTTACGAAACAGTGTGAAGCGCAAGACCTTATTTTTATTTGCTAAACAATTTCGAACAGATTTTTGCTTTTTTCGAGAGTCTCACTCAATTTCTGCTGATGCCATCTTCTGGAGGTCACAGTGGGGCAACGATATTTGGCTTTCCCATGGATCTGAACGCTCTGCTGGTGTCACTACAATGACAAATACCTTTGGTGGTAATATTCTACACTCGGAATGTGACCCCTTTGGTCACTTTATTTGTCTTGTGATCAGTTACAATGACATTACGCTCATTACTGTAAACTTCTACGGGTACAACACCAAACATGAGAATGATGAGTTGCTTGAATCTATAGAGAAACATATACTTCATTGGTTATCTAAATTTCCCAATTCGTTTTTATTGATAGGAGGGGACTTTAACATTACAATAGATAATTCAACTGATAGATGGCCCCCAGGTAGGCCAACCAATCAGAATTAGGGTTTAATACTTTTTATGGAAAAGTTTGATCTTACTGATATATGGAGAGAGAGGTTTCCTGCTGACAGACCATTCACTTGGAGTAACAAAACAGGTTCCAGACAATCCAGAATAGATTTTTGGCTTATATCCAAATGTATTGATAGTGAGTGTGTTACTACAAATATTTGTACTACTCCCCTCACAGACCATAACGCTATTTACATTGACATCAAAATATTTACCCCTGATACGAACCTTGGTAGAGCATCCTACTGGAAGCTAAATAGCTCATTATTAAATAATGATATAGTTACATTTGAGGTTAAAGATCTGCTCTCACACTTTTGGGAAAGGGCTTGTGAAGAAAAATCTTATTGCAAGAACGTGGAGCTCTTTAAATTTGAGGTGTCCAAATATCTTAGAAAATATGGTAGTAATCTTGCTAAGACCAGAAGAGCTGAGGAGGAAAAGGTGATCATTAAGATAACTTCCCTTTCTCAGAGGTCCCCAGCTGACCTCTTGGGGGAGGAGAAGATGGAACTAATTGAGTTACAAAATAAACTGGATAATATATATAAATTAAAAGCAGAAGGAGCCTTTATTAGATCTAGGAAAAAATGGATTGAGGAGGGAGAACAGAATTCATCCTATTTCTTTAGACTTGAGAAATTTCACTCTAAAAATAACACTATCGATAAGGTAAACATTGATGGTGTTATTACAGATGACCAAAAATTAATCTCTAAATACTGCAGCAATTTTTACAGAAAATTGTATAGCTCTACGTACTGTCATGAATCCACAGATATGTTTTTTAACTCACTGAATAATGTTCACTCTATCAGTGATATAGAATCTAAACAGTGTGATGAACCCATCAACGTTGAAGAGATTATAGAGTCTATCAAACATCTAAAGAACAATAAATCACCAGGTGTTGATGGAATTACATCAGAATTTTACAAATTATTTTCTGAACAAGGAGCTCCCTTCCTATTTGAAGTCTTTTTAGAGAGTATTAAAAACAATGTTCTCCCTCCTACAATGAGTCAGGGGTTAATAACACTGATACCTAAGCCTAAAAAATAAGTGCTGCTCATCTGCTCGTCTTCTTAATAATGACTATAAGATATTAGCCTCACTACTTGCAAAAATAATTAAAGAAGTTCTGGATGCAATCATTGATGAAACACAGTCTGGCTTCATGAGGAACAGACATATTTCTAACAATGGCAGACTAGTATTAGACGTACTTGACTACTCAGACCTAATAACTGAGGATAGCTTCATATTATTTTTAGATTTTTATAAAGCATTTGACAGTAGAGCATCAGTTTCTCTTCCACTCCCTTGAGAGACTTGGCTTTGGGGATTTTTTTTCTGTAAGGCTATTAAGACTCTCTATGCAAATGGTAACAGCTCTATCAAATTGAAATATGGCACCTCACCTAGATTTGAGTTAAAGAGAGGAATTAGGCAAGGTTGTCCTATCTCTCCGTACCTGTTTTTATTAATCACCCAACTTCTTGCAAATTCTTTAAATAATAGTCCTGTACAAGGTATTTCCATAGCTGGTAAAGAAATTATTATAAGCCAGCTGGCTGACGATACTGCACTTTTTCTGAAAGACGCTAACCAAATTCCCATATCGATCAATGTGATACAATCCTTTTCCAAAGCGTCTGGTCTATTTCTTAACATTAAGAAATGCAAACTCATGGCTGTCAAAGATTGTGTGACACCTTCATATTATGGTATTCCAGTAAAAGAAGAACTTACATATTTAGGCATAACCATTACAAAGGATCAGAAGTCTAGAGGCTTACTAAATTTTAACCCTCTTATTAAAAAAAACAGAAGAAACTAAATCAATGGCTACAGAGGAACTTATCTTTAAAAGGTAGAGTCCTAATAACCAAGGCTGAAGGTATCTCTAGACTAACATACGGTGCTCTATCTTTATATCTTGACCGTAAAATAAGCAAGGAGATAGACCAGATGCTTTTCAACTTTCTTTGGAGAAACCGTACCCATTACATTAGGAAAACTGTTGTAATGAACACTTATGAGAATGGTGGACTGAATTTTCTGGATTTTGCTACTTTAAATAATACTTTCAAGATCAATTGGATAAAACAATTCCTAAGAAGACCCACTTCTATCTGGAATTTTATTCCTCATCATGTCTTCTCTACTTTTGGTGGCCTTAACTTCATGTTGTTTTGCAATTATAATATTGACAAAGTTCCAGTGAAACTTTCTGCTTTTCATCGGCAGGTTTTCTTATCATGGTCCTTAATTTATAAACACAATTTTTCTCCACACAGATATTATATATGGAATAATCGGGATATCGGGATATATTGTATAAAAATACCTCTCTGTTTGTAGAATATTGGTTCAGAAATAATATCCTATTGGTGAGCCAACTGGTAAATGCAGAGGGTCTTTTACTCAGTTATAAAGAATTCTTATCACTTTACAAGGTCCCTGTAACACCTAAAGATTTTGTAATTGTTTCAGATGCCATTCCCTCAGGTGTTGCTATGTTATTCAGGAACATGTCAAGACCTGACCCTCAGAGCCTACCTTCTATTGACCCTGTTGACTCATCAGTAGGAAAGATTTGTTTCTCTTTTGGTCCATTCAACAACAGAGCGATATGATACTTGTTTCAGCAGGATGTTGTATCTATATACCTTATGTCATGCCTTATTGATAATATCTGTTGGAAAAAAGTTTGGATGTTGCCACAAACATACCTACTTGTTAACAAAATTAAGGAAGTCTCCTTTAAAATTATTAATAAATATTATCCTGCCAACCACTATATGAAGAAGTTTAAGGAAAACATCAACTCAAATTGCTCCTTTTGTAATGACCACCCAGAAACAGTTGTGCATCTTTTTTGGCATTGTATTCATGTAAGAAAACTGTGGCAAGACATCAGTAGGTTTATAATTGAACACATTTATGAAGATTTTACACTATTGTGGAGAGATGTACTGTTTGGATTCTTTACATACAATAGAAATAAGCGGAATCATTTTTATGTAATTAATTTCATTATTCTTTTGGCCAAATTTCATATACACAAATGTCAATTTACAAACAGAAAACCACATTTTCGTATCCTACAAAAAGAAATTGAACTGTATTTTAAGACGGTTAAATGCTCTACTAACAAAAAAGCTGTTAGAATTGTAAGTATATGCATGTCCCTTAAGGCCCTTGTGTAATTGTAATGTGATATTGTACCCCCTAGCTCGATTGTCCATTGTTTGTAATATATGTATGCTAGTGTTCCCTCATGTGCTTTATGTATTGATTTGTTGTTAATAAAAAATAAAAAATAAATAAAAAAGTAGAGTTGTTTAGTGTTCTTTAGGAAAACAGTAGCGTCTCCAGTTGGAATCAGGTAGAGATTTTTACTTTATGTTGGTAGTTCATAACTAGCCAAAACACTACAGCTTTACTAAACAGTATTTTAAACAGTAATCAGGCAGAGTTGTGACTACTTGATGATGGTAGTAAATAAGTATCACAACTCTACAGCCAGACTACACTGGCTTTTTGAAACCACAGAAGGCAAAACAGGAACTAGTTGGTTGTTGTTAGCTAGCTACTGTTTTTGACAATCCCGAATGTAATCACCTTCCGTCCTTTATCATTCTGTCTTTGATAGCACTTATGCAGGCACCATCTGTAAGTTTAACTGTGCTTTATGTTTTATGAATACTTTCATATCGTTGTTTAGCCGTTTATATATGTTTTTAGATTGCTAGCCAAAATGGTATTAGCTGTTAGCCGTTGTCATAGAGATGTATTGAGTTTAACCTATATGTTTGCTAGCACGATTGAAATGTAGCCATGTAGCCTCTGTTTTTGTCATGCTAGCTAATAAGTGTGTGTGTTTGTATGCAAATGTACAGTATGTTTCTGTTGGTTTACTTACCCATTCTACCTACCTCTTTTAACCTGTTGCCAAGGAAGCCCTCGACAGACAGATGTAGGATCTTAATTTGATCACTTTTGTTGCTGAGAATTGTCCTGGTTAACAGGAAATACAAATGTGTAGTGCATGAGGCTTAAAGAGACTTATACAGCTTGGATTTCCACTTATAAGTTTCAGACTTGATTTGCCCTTATGAAAATGTACCAACCCCTAAACAAATGTCCATTAACTATAATCCTAATGATTCACATTTCCTGTTGTTGCAGATGTATTTTCCTGCTGTAGCAAACTAGGTGAAATTAAGATCCTACATCTGTAAGAAGACTGGAGGCCATTGTAGATCAAATTTACATTGTTTATCAAATGTTTTTCTGTTGTATTATGTGACCTCTGTTAGCAGATTATTGATAATGACATAACTGGTTGTTTTTTTGTGCTTTCCTTTATTTTCTAAATATAAAAAAGAGGATCTGAAGATAGCTCTACCAACGCTGCATGAAAACAAGGCCTCAAAGGGACTTCATTTTATTAATACAAAGTGCTATAAAGTTTGTATAAGCGCATTATTTCTTGTTTGATGATATAACTACAGTTAGAAACAACATGTGCACCAGTCTAGTAGTTAAACAAGGTGTCAAAAGTGATTTTGAATAAGCAAACAGTATTAAATGTTTTTAATAGTACTTCAAACGGGTTTATGTAGAAAAGGAAAAAGGATCAGGAGCAATTCAGTTGTGACAACACTAAACACACAGATGGCACTGGCAGTAGTATCAATAGGGATTGAGTAGGCATACAGCAGTAATGTGTAGGCATTGTGTAGTAATTCAGTAGTGAACATGTAGGAATTGTTTAAGTATGTGTAGGTTTTAAGTATTAGATACCCAAAAGCTCATTAGTTACACAGTAGCCATTAAGGGATAAATATGTAGTGATTTAAATAGGAAATATGTAGGGTTCACCAGTAGTAAAATGTCCCAATTTATCATTACATAAATCACTACACATCTCAGTATCAACCAAGTAGTATAACCAGTAGTTTTTGTGTATATCTTGTGTAGTACTTTTTGAGGGAGATGCTGCAGCTTTTTCATGGAACATGTGGCTGCTGGACACTGTGTTTCCAATGGGAATGGAGAAGCTTACTGAAGAAGTAGAGGGGTAGTCTGTAATAAGTGTCATGTGAGGACACATACTGCTATAAACCACCTGAATGACTGGTGGTGCTAGTTGTGTAACCTACTTAGAAATGCTGACTGCCAACGATTGTATGAATGTGTTGAGGGTAAAAGTCATGAAAACATAATTGAGCCACAAAAACTGCAGCAATGTTATTTCTTACCAGAGATGAGTTTGGAAGTGTCTTGCCTCTGCAGTCAGCAACTGATGGATAGGTGGTTGACATACTCTGTTTATGGCAGAGGTCCTGTAGGCCAGAGAGGTGTGAATGGGCCTAGTCACCATCAAACAAAAGATTTCACTCAAATCCATTTAGGCAAGAGTAATGTATTACAGGATTTCTGATTAGTTGAAACAATAGAACTTGGCTTCATCATTGCTGATTAATGCATTTGGATACCCATGATGTTACACCTGTGTGTACCGTAACAAGTTTGACTGAGTACACTACTTCCATGTGGTATGGGAACTGAAATGTGCTAATAGTAAAACGGAACCTCTTTTACAGATGTGTTTTGTCTTACCAGTTCCTGGAACAACATGGTCTGTGGTTTTATTTCGCTATGGTGACGCTAAGCTTGATCAGCAAACAAACCGTATCTACGACCACACAAATAATAGGACTGATTTTGACAGAGTTGAAAACTTTATTTAGTTTATTCTAAGTGTTTTCTAATTGGTCTTCACATTACCTACTGGGCGGAAACTGGTTCAATCAGCGTTGTTTCCACATAATTTCAAGCAAAAAATGTAATGTCATGATGTTGAACTTTTAACTTAAATCCAATGGCAGGTTGACATTTTTGGTTGATTTCACGTTAGTTGAAAGCTCAACCAAATGTAAATCAAAACTAGACGTTGAACTGACGTCTGTGCCCAGTGGGTAACTTTTTTTGAGAGCGAATAATACTGAATCACAAAACATTTTATGTCCTCTAATCATCTCAACCCAGTTAAATCTGGCACAGGTGTTGATATCCTTGCTATCAATTACATTCGGACTATTCAGCACCCTTGTTAGGGCTGTTCTGACCAATGCAGCGTCCCACCATACGCTGGCCTGCATAGGACAATACAGTACATTTTACACACACACACACACACACACACACACACACACACACACACACACACACACACACACACACACACACACACACACACACACACACACACACACACACACACACACACACACACACACACACACGTCTTATTCAAAATGGCTTACCTGGTGGACATTTGTTGCAGCACCATTGGCTTACCAAGCATACTGTGTCTCATTGTCGCATGTGAGGGATTGGACAAGAGAGGAGAGGAGGGAGGGATTGGACTAGAGAGAGGAGAGAAGGGAGGGATTGGACTAGAGAGGAGAGAAGGGAGGGATAGAAAGATGTGTGTGATCCACCAGAAGAGATGCATCTGAGAGGAATGAAGAGAAAAAGAGGAAGACAGTCAATATTTTACGGGATAATTTACAAGAACTTCAGAACATCGACATATACTGCAAAAAAAAAAAAAAAAAAAAAAAAAATCATAAAAATACTGTATCAAACAATATATTATCAACAAAAAAGCATTGAAATCGTAACGAGTGTGCTGAGAGTTGGGAATCAAGTTCAGGGAGTGAGTGTTTTAATAAATAAAATAAACACGAAACAAACGCACCGACATGAACACATAGTCAATAACAGAACCAAGGGGAGTGACAGATAGAGAAGATACAGTGCCTTGCGAAAGTATTCGGCCCCCTTGAACTTTGCGACCTTTTGCCACATTTCAGGCTTCAAACATAAAGATATAAAACTGTATTTTTTTGTGAAGAATCAACAACAAGTGGGACACAATCATGAAGTGGAACGACATTTATTGGATATTTCAAACTTTTTTTAACAAATCAAAAACTGAAAAATTGGGCGTGCAAAATTATTCAGCCCCTTTACTTTCAGTGCAGCAAACTCTCCAGAAGTTCAGTGAGGATCTCTGAATGATCCAATGTTGACCTAAATGACTAATGACGATAAATACAATCCACCTGTATGTAATCAAGTCTCCGTATAAATGCACCTGCACTGTGATAGTCTCAGAGGTCCGTTAAAAGCGCAGAGAGCATCATGAAGAACAAGGAACACACCAGGCAGGTCCGAGATAGTGTTGTGAAGACGTTTAAAGCCGGACTTGGATGCAAAAAGATTTCCCAAGCTTTAAACATCCCAAGGAGCACTGTGCAAGCGATAATATTGAAATGGAAGGAGTATCAGACCACTGCAAATCTACCAAGACCTGGCCGTCCCTCTAAACTTTCAGCTCATACAAGGAGAAGACTGATCAGAGATGCAGCCAAGATGCCCATGATCACTCTGGATGAACTGCAGAGATCTACAGCTGAGGTGGGAGACTCTGTCCATAGGACAACAATCAGTCGTATATTGCACAAATCTGGCCTTTATGGAAGAGTGGCAAGAAGAAAGCCATTTCTTAAAGATATCCATAAAAAGTGTTGTTTAAAGTTTGCCACAAGCCACCTGGGAGACACACCAAACATGTGGAAGAAGGTGCTCTGGTCAGATGAAACCAAAATTGAACTTTTTGGCAACAATGCACAACGTTATGTTTGGCGTAAAAGCAACATAGCTCATCACCCTGAACACACCATCCCCACTGTCAAACAAGGTGGTGGCAGCATCATGGTTTGGGCCTGCTTTTCTTCGTCAGGGACAGGGAAGATGGTTAAAATTGATGGGAAGATGGATGGAGCCAAATACAGGACCCTTCTGGAAGAAAACCTGATGGGGTCTGCAAAAGACCTGAGACTGGGACGGAGATTTGTCTTCCAACAAGACAATGATCCAAAAATAAAGCAAAATCTACAATGGAATGGTTCAAAAATAAACATATCCAGGTGTTAGAATGGCCAAGTCAAAGTCCAGACCTGAATCCAATCGAGAATCTGTGGAAAGAACTGAAAACTGCTGTTCACAAATGCTCTCCATCCAACCTCACTGAGCTCGAGCTGTTTTGCAAGGAGGAATGGGAAAACATTTCAGTCTCTCGATGTGCAAAACTGATAGAGACATACCCCAAGCTACTTACAGCTGTTATCGCAGCAAAAGGTGGCGCTACAAAGTATTAACTTAAGGGGGCTGAATAATTTTGCACGCCCAATTTTTCAGTATTTGATTTGTTAAAAAAGTTTGAAATATCCAATAAATGCCGTTCCACTTCATGATTGTGTCCCACTTGTTGTTGATTCTTCACAAAAAAATAAAATTTTATATCTTTATGTTTAAAGCCTGAAATGTGGCAAAAGGTCGCAAAGTTCAAGGGGGCCGAATACTTTCGCAAGGCACTGTAATCAAGGAGGTGATGGAGTCCAGGTGATGACCTAGAGGTCGGAGAGGGAGTATACATGACAGTACCCCCTCCCAGACGGGCGGCTTCAGCGGCAGGATGCCGTCAAAGGGGACGAACCCAGGGATCAGGAGCAGACCAGTCACCCCTGCTGATGCTCAAGAACCTGTCAGATCGGTTGAGCTGTGGTCATGCCAGCTGAGGCGTGGGAACCTGTACATTCAGCTGTGGCGCGGGAACCTGAAAGATTGGTTGAGGCAGGGGAGCCTGACGATCCGGCTGAGGCATGAGAACCTGACGAGCTGATGGAAGCAGGAGAGCCCGGTGATCCGGCGGAGGCATGAAAGCCAGACGAGCCGGCTGAAGAGGGGGAAGCCCAACGATCTGGTTGAGGCATGAGAACCTGTAGCAGTTCCCGGACCCAAGGGGAGTTCCCGGACGCAAGGGGAGTTCCCTGTAGCAGTTTCCGGACCCAAGGCAAACCAAGGGGAGTGACAGATATAGGGAAGATAATCAAGGAGGTGATGGAGTCCAGGTGAGTGTGATGAGGCGCAGGTGCGCGAGATGATGGTGACAGGTGTGCAGGATCAGCAGCCTGATGACCTAGAGGCCAGAGAGGGAGTGAGCGGTGGATAGATGTGACCCTAGACCAGGGATAGACAACCAAGGGTAGGAAACCAGGTATGTTGAATTTAGGCAATCACTGAACTGATCAATGAGCTCAGTTGGTCAGGTGTGGTGCCTAGTTGGGACAAAATCCTGCAGTACCTGTGGCACTCCAGGAACAGGGTTGCCTACCCCTGCCCTCGATTCTTTGACTGAAAAGATTTTAGTGGGTCAGAGTATTCAACTCAACATGACAGTCGACGGCTGCACTATCCACTCCAACTCCAAAGTCAGGAATCTTGGGGTGACATTTGACCCAATTATTTCATTTCACCCCACATCCGGGAATATCACCAAGTCAGCCTTCTTCCATCTCAAAAACATCTCAGGACTCAGAACCTATCTCACTGACCCACTGCAGAAACATTAATTAATGCCTTTGTTTTGGTACCTGGCCTACGCACGAGTCATCACACACACCAGACCTTGGGACCACATCACCCCCACTCTCATCAAAATCCACTGGCTCCCAGTATAAAACAGGATCATCTTCAAATTGCTCATGATCACCTATAAAGCACTCAATGGACTGGCGCCCACATACCTTCAAACATAAAGATATAAAATTTTGCACGCCCAATTTTTCAGTTTTTGATTTGTTAAAAAAGTTTGAAATATCCAATAAATGTAGTTCCACTTCATGATTGTGTCCCACTTGTTGTTGATTCTTCACAAAAAAATACAGTTTTATATCTTTATGTTTGAAGCCTGAAATGTGGCAAAAGGTCGCAAAGTTCAAGGGGGCCGAATACTTTCGCAAGGCACTGTATGTGTATATATATAGTACCAGTTAAAGGTTTGGACATCCCAGGGCTTTTCTGTAATCCCAGGGTTTTTCTGTTTTTCTGTAATAACTAGGTAATGTCAGCTACACCCCCAACTCATCCACATGCTGTTGAATGGACACACATCCAGGAGTGTCAGACCTCCTCCAGCACCTATCTGCAGATCTAGGTACTCTTGCATGTTGATACTCAACATTCTCACCCCAATTAGTACCAATAATCACCTTATACCAATTATTATCTCTCCATATAACCAACATTTCACTCTGGTTAAGAGGAATAGCCCTTGATGGAATAGCTATCCTTGATGTAAATGGAGCATGCGTACAAACCCAACAACTACTTTGATTGACTACTGTGGCATAGTGTAGCGAGAGAGCTAGAAACGTATTGACCTCCGAGTGTCCCTCATCCTTCTGATTCATCTCTGTGTTAGAAATGGAAACACCACCCACATACTGTATTTGGAGGAAGCTCACAAGGAAAATTATTTCAAACATATTTCACTTGTCTGCAAGACAATAATATTCAATAGTCCTATTGTCAAGAGCTGGTGTAACTGAGTCAGGTTTGTAGGCCTTCTTGCTCGCACACACTTTTTCAGTTCTACCCACAAATTTTCTATAGGATTGAGGTCAGGGCTTTGTTATGGCCACTCCAATACCTTGACTTTGTTGTCCTTAAGCCATTTTGCCACAACTTTGGAAGTATGTTTGGGATCATTGTCCATTTGGAAGATCCATTTGCTACCAAGCTCTAACTTCCTGACTGATATCTTGAGATGTTGCTTCAATGTATCCAAATAATTTTCCTTCCTCATGAAGCCATATATTTTGTGAAGTGCACCAGTCCCTCCTGCAGCAAAGCACCCCCACAACATGATGTTGCCACCCCCGTGCTTCACGGTTGGGATGGTGTTCTTCGGCTTGCAAGCCTCCCCATTTTCCCTCCAAACAAAACAATGGTCATCATGGCCAAACAGTTCTATTGTTGTTTCATCAGACCAGAGAAAATTTCTCCAAAAAGTAAGATATTTTCCCCATGTGCAGTTGCAAACCGTAGTCTGGCTTTTTTTATGGCGGTTTTGGAGCAGTGGCTTCTTCCTTGCTGAGCTGCCTTTCAGGATATGTCGATATAGGACTCAGTTTTACTGTGGATATAGATACTTTTGTACCTGTTTTCTCCAGCATCTTCACAAGGTGTTTGCTGTTGTTCTGGGATTGATTTGCACTTTTCGCACCAAAGTACATTAATCTCTAGGAGACCGAACGCGTCTCCTTCCTGAGCGGTATGACGGCTGCGTGGTGTTTATACTTTCGTTCTATTGTACGTACAGATGAACGTGGTACCTTCAGGCATTTGGAAATTGCTCCCAAGGATGAACCAGACCTGTGGAGGTCTACAATCTTTTTCTGAGGTCTTGACTGATTTCTTTTGATTTTCCCATGATGTCAAGCAAACTGGCACTGAGTTTGAAGGTAGGCCTTGAAATACATCCACAGGTACACCTCCAATTGACTCAAATTATGTCAATTAGCCTATCAGAAGCTTCTAAATCCATGATATAATTTTCTGGAATTCTCCAAGCTGTTAAAGGCACAGTCAACTTAGTGTATGTACACTTCTGAAGCATTGGAATTGGGATGCAGTGAATTATAAGTGAAATAAGTAAACAATTGTTGGAAAAATTACTTGTGTCATGCACAAAGTAGATGTCCTAACCGACTTCCCAAAACGATAGTTTGTTCACAAGAATTGTGTGGAGTGGTTGAAAAACGAGTTTTAATGACTTCAACCTAAGTGTATGTAAACTTCCGACTTCAACTGTCCTTTTGAGGACTCACACCTCTATTATCTTCTAGAACACAAATTGTTTCTGTAGGGCCTGTTAGTTTACCTCCACAGCATCCAGCAAACTCTGCTGCTGAGCCGGAGAGAGCTTCTTAAATTTCTGCATTAGCATTGTGTCATTGGGGCTGTTGTCTTGATTCCATTTTCCCTTAGACGGACCCTACTTCTCCTGGCCACTTCTCATAAAATCACATTTTCTTTTAAGACATACTCGTTACCAGTGAACAGAAATCCCGCAGTAATGACATACACCAGGCTCCTTTTTTGCTGAACGAATAATGTTGTTGGTTTCTCTCTGATCCTGTACAACTCTGATACCCACGTCTCGTGGATGCTTAAAAGTTTTTGACCATTCATCCAACTGCTTTGGAGATGCTGATGTACCTATGATGAAAATTACAGGCCTCTCTCATCTTTTTAAATGGGAGAACTTGCACAATTGGTGGCTGACTAAATACTTTTTTGCCCCACTGTATGTGTGATTACTGCCACTAGAGGTTTATCTTTACTACCTTTTACAGCCTTTGTTCTGTTTTGCCTCAGACATCGTTCGTCACTGCTGTCAGTATCCGTTGACTCAAGGCCAGGCAGTACTGACCAGATCTGTCCTGCACAACTCAATGCGAGGATTGATAGAGGGAACAGAGAGGCTACAGGTGGGGGTCACGCCTGACTTTTTCACCCCCATGTCTCCTCCTCTACTTTGCAATGGTTCTTTATATCACTGGACAGTGAGTTTAAAATCTGTTTCATGTTCACATGCGGAAGAGCTGTTCCGCCCTTTTCCAGAGTGGTTTTCTCACTTAACAATGACATTACATTAAAGTCAAAAGTTGTATAATATATATCTCTATGTTTATATATTTATTTAACCCAAATATACATATATATTTATGTAACCCCTTTTGTGGACTCAAACCTCTATTATCCTCTAGAACACAAATTGTTGATGTAGGGCCTGGTTACCCATAAAACTTATGTTCACTTCAAAGATTGTTGAATGCTTTAAAGGCTTACATTTACCGCACGTGTAAAAATTGCTACTCAACTAGCAACTCACTTCTATGCAACAAAAAGGTTTAACAAAAACAGAGGCCTCAAATCTTTTAATAGCGGACTCGAACCCCTAAGAGGACTTGAACCCCTAACCAAGCAAACAAAGAACTAAACTCTGTAATAAAAAAAAGCAGCACTTGAACTCTTGTATATAACAGATACATATCACTCATTGCATGCATATCAGATTTGGTTCTTTTAAAAGGATACTGGTCTACTCACCCAGCAATTCTGCCATCAATCAGGAGATTAAGAGTTGACTCCCCAAAGTGGGTTACGCGCAGCCTTCTCTCTTTCCTCTGGATCAACACACAGTTGATACGTTTCCCTGTTGTTGTTCAGTCCAATTTAGTCTGTCGTCATGTTTAGTGTTCTCCGTGGTTAGTCTGTCATCATGTTTAGTGTTCTCCCTGATTAGTCTGTCGTCATGTTTAGTGTTCTCCGTGGTTAGTCTGTCATCATGTTTAGTGTTCTCCGTGGTTAGTCTGTCATCATGTTTAGTGTTCTCCCTGATTAGTCTGTCGTCATGTTTAGTGTTCTCCCTGGTTAGTCTGTCGTCATGTTTAGTGTTCTCCGTGGTTAGTCTGTCATCATGTTTAGTGTTCTCCCTGATTAGTCTGTCATCATGTTTAGTCTTCTCCGTGGTTAGTCTGTCATCATGTTTAGTGTTCTCCCTGGTTAGTCTGTCATCATGTTTAGTGTTCTCCATGGTTAGTCTGTCATCATGTTTAGTGTTCTCCATGGTTAGTCTATCATCATGTTTAGTGTTCTCTATGGTTAGTCTGTCATCATGTTTAGTCTTCTCTGTGGTTAGTCTGTCATCATGTTTAGTGTTCTCCCTTGTTAGTCTGTCATCATTTTTAGTGTTCTCCATGGTTAGTCTATCATCATGGTTAGTGTTGTTAATGGTTAGTCTGTCATCGGGTTTAGTGTTCTCCATGGTTAGTCTGTCATCATGATTAGTGTTCTCCATGGTTAGTCTGTCATCATGTTTAGTGTTCTCCTTGGTTAGTCTGTCATCATGTTTAGTGTTCTCAATGGTTAGTCTGTCATCATGTTTAGTGTTCTCCATGGTTAGTCTATCATCATGGTTAGTGTTCTTAATGGTTAGTCTGTCATCAGGTTTAGTGTTCTCCATGGTTAGTCTGTCATCATGTTTAGTGTTCTCCATGGTTAGTCTGTCATCATGTTTAGTGTTCTCAATGGTTAGTCTGTCATCATGTTTAGTGTTCTCCATGGTTAGTCTGTCATCATGTTTAGTGTTCTCCATGGTTAGTCTGTCATCATGTTTAGTGTTCTCCATGGTTAGTCTGTCATCATGTTTAGTGTTCTCCATGGTTAGTCTGTCATCATGTTTAGTGTTCTCCATGGTTAGTCTGTCATCATGGTTAGTCATCTCAATGGTTAGTCTGTCGTTATGTTTAGTGTTTTCTGTGGTTAGTCTGTCGTCATGTTTAGTGTTCTCCATGGTTAGTCTGTCATCATGTTTAGTGTTCTCCATGGTTAGTCTGTCATCATGGTTAGTCATCTCAATGGTTAGTCTGTCATCATGTTTAGTGTTCTCCATGGTTAGTCTGTCATCATGTTTCGTCTTCTCTGTGGTTAGTCTGTCGTCATGTTTAGTCTTCTGTGTGGTTAGTCTGTCATCATGTTTAGTCTTCTCTGTGGTTAGTCTGTCGTCATGTTTAGTGTTCTCCATGGTTAGTCTGCCATCATGTTTAGTGTTCTCCATGGTTAGTCTGTCATCATGTTTAGTGTTCTCCATGGTTAGTCTGTCATCATGTTTAGTGTTCTCAATGGTTAGTCTATCATCATGTTTAGTGTTCTCCATGGTTAGTCTGTCATCGTGTTTAGTGTTCTCAATGGTTAGTCTGTCATCATGGTTAGTGTTCTCAATGGTTAGTCTGTCATCATGTTTAGTGTTCTCAATGGTTAGTCTATCATCATGTTTAGTGTTCTCAATGGTTAGTCTGTCATCATGTTTAGTGTTCTCAATGGTTAGTCTGTCATCATGGTTAGTGTTCTCAATGGTTAGTCTGTCATCATGTTTAGTGTTCTCAATGGTTAGTCTATCATCATGTTTAGTGTTCTCAATGGTTAGTCTGTCATCATGTTTAGTGTTCTCAATGGTTAGTCTGTCATCATGGTTAGTGTTCTCCATGGTTAATCTGTCATCATGTTTACGACGCCAGGACAGCGGAGTCAATCACCACCTTCCGGAGACACCTGAAACCCCACCTCTTTAAGGAATACCTAGGATAGGATAAAGTAATCCTTCTCACCCCCCTTCAAAGATTTAGATGCACTATTGTAAAGTGGCTGTTCCACTGGATGTCATAAGGTGAATGCACCAATTTGTAAGTCGCTCTGGATAAGAGCGTCTGCTAAATGACTTAAATGTAAATGTAATGTAAATGTAGTGTTCTCAATGGTTAGTCTGTCATCATGTTTAGTGTTCTCCATGGTTAGTCTGTCATCATGGTTAGTGTTCTCAATGGTTAGTCTACTTTTATATACTGACTAATTTTGTGTGATTGTATTGCTTTTTATCCTGCTGATTTTCTTGTGTATGTGAAGTGACTGAGTGTTGTGTAAAACAATGAAAATTAAAAATGCATTATTATTATTATACTTCATGTCAACGATGTGTCATAAGGGAAACTCTCTCTCCCCCTTTAGTTCACTCTGAACCACTGTGCCGCTTAAAACCCTAAACTTGCACCTCTTCCTCCCCCTTTCTTTCCACTGCCGCCTGCCCGCCTGTCGTCTATCTTTCTAGTTTCCCCGAAAACCGTGATATTAGGTTTTCAAAACATATCAAAAAGGCAATTGTTTCAAAAAGGTAACACGTTTGACTGAGTGCACTACTTCCACATGGTACAGGAACTGAAAAATAGTAAAAAGGAAACTATTTTATAGATGTTGTTGTTCCAGGAACTGGTACCACAAAACACGAGATGTGATTATAGTTCACTGTGGTGCTTGAGCAGCAAACAAACCGTATCAATGACATCACAAATATTAGGACTGAATCTGAATTTAAAAGGTTATTTAATATATTCTTAGTGTTTTCAAATTTCTGAGAAAAATAATACTGAATCTATTTTAAAACCAGAGTTTTGTCATTTGCACTAAAGATATGACTCTCGTAAAACCACTCTTTCCTACCTCATCTCTCAATTTTTCTGTTTGGTGGAAGAAATGGGGTCACCACAGCACACTATACAGCCAGCCGCTAACCTGACACACTGACACAGTCAGACACAGCTGAAATCAAAGGGGATGACAAGCTCTATCTAGATATGAAACGATATCAATACCTACAAATGTGTTATTTGCATACATGTCTGCTACAGTTTCTTATCATTCCAGTCATCTGTAATCACCTTGTTTAATCTGGCACAGGAGCTGATATCCTTGCTATCAATTCTATTCTGAGTAATTACTACATTATCAGAGTAATTATGCCTATATCTCCAATCATCAATTTGACACAGTTGTATACCCACAGACATGGTGTGTATGTGTGAGTTTGGCTACAGGGGTGTAGGTTGTGCTCTGCTGTAGCCTTTGTGTGACAGAGATAAGTTTGTAGCGTCTACAACGTATCCATATAGATACATTTCTATATATGGTCTGATCTAGATATGTGTGTTGAGGATGTTGTAGCATGTGGTCCCTATAGTGTGTGTGTTTGTGAGTGTGTATGTGGTACAGGCATATAACCTTCTCACATTGTCTGCTGCACTTTTGTCGGTTTCCTGTGTCTCTTTGCCTGAGGCCTTTTAAGCTTAAAGCGATGGTTTCATATTTGGGCCCCTGAGTGGTGAAGTGGTCTAAGGCACTGCATCGCAGTGCAAGAGGTGTCACTCCAGTCCCTGGTTTGAGTCCAGGCTGTATCACGTCTGGCAGTGATTGGGAGTCTCATAGGGTGGTGCACAATTGGCCCAGGGTAGGCCGTCATTGTAAATTAGAATTTGTTATTAACTGACTTGCCTAGTTAAAATACTAGTAGTACTCAGTGTTTGACTTGGGCAGGAGCTTACCGGTGCCTCATATGTTCTACAGTTTGAGTTCCAATTCCTCTTATAAAATATTAAATCAAAAGTATTGTTGTGCACCTGCACCCAAATATAAACGGTACCTTGGCATTTTTCCTATTTTGTTGCATTACAACCTGTAATTTAAATGAATTTTTATTTGGATGTCATGTAATGGACATACACAAAATAGTCCAAATTGATGAAGTAAAATGAAAAAAAAAAAACTTATTTCTAAAAATATTTTTAAAAGAAAAGGGAAAAGTGGTGCGTGCATATGTATTCACCCCATTTGCTATGAAGCCACTAAATACTATCTGGTGCAACCAATTACCTTCAGCAGTCACATAATTAGTTAAATAAAGTCCACCTGTGTGCAAAGATGTGTCACATGATCTGTCACATGATCTCAGTATATATACACCTGTTCTGAAAGGCCCCAGAGTCTGCAACACCACTAAGCAAGGGGCACCACCAAGCAAGAGGCACCACCAAGCAAGAGGCACCACCAAGCAAGAGGCAGTATAAAGACCAAGGAACTAGGTCAGGGACAAAGTTGTGGAAAAGTACAGAGCAGGGTTGGATAATAAAAAAATATCTGAAACTTTGAACATCCCACGGAGCACCATTAAATTCATTATTAAAAAATGGAAAGAATATGGCACCACAACAAACCTGCCAAGAGAGGGCCGCCCACCAAAACTCAGGCAAGAAGGGCATTAATCAGAGAGGCAACAAAGAGACCAAAGAAAACCCTGAAGGAGCTGCAGAGCTCCACAGCAGAGATTGGAGTATCTGTCCATAGGACCGCTTTAAGCCGTACACTACACAGAGCTGGGCTTTACGGAAGAGTGGCCAGAAAAAAATAAGCAAACAGGTTTGGTGTTCGCCAAAAGGCATGTGGGTGATTTCCCAAAAATATGGAAGAAGGTACTCTGGTCAGATGAGACTAAAATTGAGCTTTTTGGCCATCAAGAAAAACGCTATGTCTGGCGCAAACCCAACACCTCTCATCACCCCGAGAACATGAAGCATGGTGGTGGCAACATCATGCTGTGGGGATGTTTTTCATTGGCAGGGACTGGGAAACTGGTCAGAGTTGATGGAATGATGGATGGCGCTATATACAGGGAAATTCTTGAGGGAACCCTGTTTGTCTTGAGTTTTGAGACTGGGAAAGCGGTTCACCTTCCAGCAGGACAATGACCCTAAGCATACTGCTAAAGCAACACTCGAGTGGTTTAAGGGAAAACATTTAAATGTATTGGAATGGCCTAGTCAAAGCCCAGACCTCAATCCAATTGAGAATGTGTTATGCACGTGAGTGAGGACCCAAAAGCGGTTTAACAAATACAGAGTCCTTTAATGTCAAAACACAGGGAAGACATAGATCCTCTTCAGATGTATATAATGGCAAAATAGACAACCCGCAGAGAGGGCGACAAATGAATCATAAAGTCCTTCTGATAATTACAGAAGAGTCCCCTTCTTAGCAGCAGAGGAGAATAGCTGGGTTAGAGTCCCCTTCTAGCAGCAGAGGAGAATAGCTGGGTGAGCGGCGACAGACTGCTGGTCTCTCTGGGTAGGCGCGAGTCATAGAGGACAGAGGTACCTGATCACACGTAGCATCAGATGAACAGGTAGATTCCGACAGGACAAGGGTGAAGCAAACAAGACGATAGTTTGGTTCTGGCATGAGAAACTCAAACGAGAATCTGACAAAGACAGAAGCAGGAACAGAGAGAGAAATAGAGACCTAATCAGAGGGAAAAAGGGAACAGGTGGGAAAAGGGTGAACGAGGTAGTTAGAGAAGATGAGGAACAGCTGGGGGAAGGAGAGGAAGAGAAGGTAACCTAATACGACCAGCAGAGGGAGACGGAGTGAAGAGAAAGAACAGGAACAAGACATCATATGACAATACATGACAATATGTGGTATGACTTAAAGATTGCTGTACACCAGCGGAACCCATCCAACTTGAAGGAGCTGGAGCAGTTTTACCTTGAAGAATGGGCAAAAATCCCAGTGGCTAGATGTGCCAAGCTTATAGAGACATACCCCAAGAGACTTACAGCTGTAATTGCTGCAAAAGGTGGCTCTACAAAGTATTGACTTTGGGGGGTGAATAGTTATGCATGCTCAAGTTTTCTGTTTTTCTGTCTTATTTCTTGTCTGTTTCACAATAAAACATATTTTACATCTTCAAAGTGGTAGGCATGTTTTGTAAATCAATTGATACAACCCCCCCCCCCCAAATCAATTTTAATTCCAGGTTGTAAGACAACAAAATAGGTCAAATGCAAGCCACTGTCTTTCAGTCAAGCACTGCTATTACTATCAATAATGTCATATTGTGTCTATGGCTACTACTCACAGTCCACAAGGGGTGGGAGTTAGCCTAGTGGTTAAGAGTGTTGGGCCAGTGACTGAAAGTGTTGCTGGTTCAGATCCCCAAGCTGACTGGGAGAAAAATCTGTCTGTGCACTTGAACAAGGCGATTAACCCTAATGGTGCCTGTAAGTCACTCTGGATAACAGTGTCTGCTAAAACTGGTAAAACTCTCATGAGCAATTATGAACATAATTTATCAAATGTTTGGGCTCCCTCTGTTGGAGATAAAATATTTTTCATGAACATACATGTAGTCTATTTCTAGGCCTAAATCCATTTAGGAGGATATCATGGATTGGGGGAAAAGGGGGGAGACAGCAATGACAGGAGCAATTTACCCGCTGGCACAATGTATACAATGAAGTGCATCTTGACACAGCATTCAATCATGTATACTTAACATTGCATTACATGTACCAATTCAATAGCAACGTGTATAATACATGGTTGTACACCCTAAGCTCCGCTAGGGACCGTTGTGCAGTGAGCTTGAGTTGGTTAAAAATGGCAGAAAATATTGAGATGGTTTGTTAAAGAAGAATGGTAGAAAGTGTAAGCAGAATGAGCTGAAGACAGGAGGAGAAATGGAAGGGAATGAGGACGAAGTATCGAAGGTGGTAGGTGTGGTAAAGTTCTCTGAGCCAGAGGCTTGCACCGAGGATCAGAATAGAGATGAGTCTGTGACAGTAAATCAAATCAAATAAAATGTATTTATATAGCCCTTCGTACATCAGCTGATATCTCAAAGTGCCATACAGAAACCCAGCCTAAAACCCCAAACAGCAAGCAATGCAGGTGTAGATACACGGAGTAAAGTTTTAGGAAAAAGTGGACCCTTGCCTTTTGGCTGATCCATTTGTGGTTTCAGGGTGTGTGAAATCGGTGAGGGTAACCAAAAGTGGTCTTGAGATAATTGTTTGTGTTTCAGCAGGTCAGATGGAAAAGGTGCTCCGAGTTAAACGAATGGTCTCAAGAAAAGGACACCATAGAAAGGAGTGATTGCTGGGGTAATAGTAAATGTAAAAGTTGACCAACTGAAGGGGAGGATTCCCTAGGTTTTTGATGCTCTTCATTTGGTGCGACACAGACAGTGTGGTGTGAGTGGTGAAACAGAAGTCATTGTCTGTTCTTTTGAGTTTTGATGTTGAGTCTTTGTCTGACAAAGTGATGTTAGCATATGTAAGTTATCCTGCACAAGCTTTTGTGTTGAATACATTACGTTGTTACAGGTGTCAAGCTTGTGGGAATGTGAAAGCAATGTGTAGGAGGGAGGTTACTAGATGTGAGAAGTGTGCAGAAGGGCATGAGACAAAGCAATGTGTAGCATTGGGGAAAGTCTGTGCGAGAAATGTCCTGTGAGAGAGAGGCGGGTTGAGGTTTCCAGGGTTAGAGTAGTGCAGAAGTTGTAATGCCAAGGCAGTGTGGAAGATGGGTCAAGGGGAGGGATCCTGAGAGGAGTGGTGTGAGTAGTAGATCTGTACCAGTACAGAGGGATAGGCCAGCAAGTGATGTTTCAGTAAGATTGGATTTGTAGCATTTAAAGCATTTGTTATTAACTGTACTGCAGGGATGGAATGTAAATCACAGAAAATTGAGGTTGTGGTGGCAGCTGCAGAGAGGTATTTGGGTGTGCAAGACTTGACATCAGAGTTACAGGGTGTGTTAAGTGGTGTCCCATCCTTTCAGGTTGTTGGCCTGAGGTAGGACTAAATAGATTTAAATTGTGGAGTAGGGTGGTGTTATTTTTGTATTATTTTATTGGAGAGTAGTGTTAGATGGTAGAGTATTTGTTTATTATTTTTATTTTTTCAAGGAAAGTAGTACTCCAGTCTAGTAGACGGCGGTAATGCGACGTTTATTGGGTGGCAACCGCCTTTTAAGCTCATCGAAGAAGAAAGGTGCGCACCATACACACACCCACTCCATTGCGGAAGGAAGTCAGAAGGGAGGTTACAGTTGGAACTGTAAGCGATGGCTCTCCAAAAAGGCACATTTGACCTGTTTACAAACTGAAGTTTTGTGTTGGTGTTAACAAACCTACAAACAATAAAGGTAAACCGTCAAACAGAACGGAAGAGTCAGCGTATAAAAAAGGAGCATTTTGAAGAAAGCGAAAGTAAACTTTACGCGTTTTCAGAAGGGGCCTGCATTGCCGACAGCAACGCCATGGCTGAATGTGCTTGGAATGAGGAGATGTCAGAGGGTCCAGACCTCCTTCAGGAAGATCTGACCTGTCCGGTGTGTAAAGATCTTTACCGGGAGCCCGTGCTTCTTTCCTGCAGCCACAGCTTCTGCAAGGAGTGCTTTGAGCAAAGCCGAAAGATGGTGCAGAGGTGTCCGGTGTGCAGGAAGAGCTGTGACGGGGAGCAACCAATCTCTAACCGGGCGTTGATGGCCGCTACAGAGTCCTTTCAGAAGGAGAAGCGCTGGCGGGGACCGAACGCAATCAATAACGTGCCTCTTTGTAACCTGCATCGTCTGGAGCTTCAACTTTACTGCGTAAAGGACGAGGAGCCCGTGTGCGTTGACTGTGTCACTCTACATCGAACTCACGAGCTACTGCCACTCAACAAGGGCGCGCCGTTGTGTAAGGTAAGTGAGGAGATTTTATTATCTGTGTCGGGTTTCCCAGGTGAGAGGGGTTTGATTTGGGTGAAAAGTGATTGCATTCGTTTTGGAACCGGTTTTCCTCCGGGGCTTGAGCCAGGTGCCCGGCTCTGGCCGGCGGCGAAGTTGGCAAAAAAAAAGTGACAGGTTAAGAAGGTGGTGTAATTTATAGAATGCTGTGCTTTAACATGCAACGCGATTGCGTTTAATAGCGCTTTATCTGCATTTCCAATGAAAACTCGTTTGAAAATTAGAACATTTTATTTTATGTTAAATATATGTTGTATGTTTCTGAACGATGCAACATGCTGCCTTGTTGACAACATGACCAAGCGCTGCAGAAAACTGTTCATTTGAGAAGGGCTCTCCTCCCTCACCGCTTTTGCCCTTGATAGGTGGTTTGAAGTCAGGTACAAATCTGATTCCTGGCCATGCGACTTGTATGAACTGCAGTGGCTAGCCAAAACGTTCTTCTCCTTTGAGGATTTAAGCGTGTTCTTACACTATGATTTTGAACATTCAAAGCAACTGGGAAACGTCCATGGCAGGGCTTTTTCTTCAGGCCTTTTTTTTCTTCAAGATTTTATTGGCAGACTACATCCGAAAGGTGTATTGTCGCCACCTACTGGGTGGGATAGAACTGACAAAGAAAATAAATAATAATAATACATAATAAAACACTCATATTATTCTTAAAAAACATAAAAGTCTATGGACTCCTTCACTTAGTGAAAATGTACTCTGAACCCTACACAGGTTCTAGGGCCTGAGAGGGGATGTGTCTCCAGACATTATTACCCTGCAATGTTTCAGGTGTGAAATCCTGGAGTTATAAGAACCTCTTAGCCGCTTTCACAATATTTAGATTTTTTGGTTTTGTTTGTCCTATACAATTAATCACCTGCGCAATGAACGCAACAAAATCAACATTCTTCGCGATTAGTGTTTCAGGATCTCTCAACTTACTGATGGGCATCCACTGCCATAGCTTCATCGTCTCTACTTGCTGCTTCAACAATTTTCACTGACTCTGCATAGGAGACCTTCTTAACAGCCCTGATCCTTCCTACTTCGACCTCCTCCATCCTAACAGGGCACTCGGAACTCTGGGATGTGATTCCCATCACAATGGCAACATTGTGCATCCTCAGACTCTTCAACAATGATATTCCGTTTGCAAACACTTGACACATGGCCAAACTTTTTACATTTATGACATTGAAGTTGCTTTTGTACATAAACTCGCACCACAAATCTCATATATCCCAGCTTTACATGGGTTGGGAGAAATTCTTCATCGAACATCAATAACACAAAGGCTTTTTCCTCCTTTCCATTCACAATGCGGATTAAGCAACGTGAATCAACTATTCCTTACATGTTAATCTTAAACCATTGAAGCCTCAATATCCATAGAGACGCCAGATATGACACCTTTTATTGGTGACCTACTCCGATAATCATTGCATTCCACTTTGTGCGTCGATCATTTGTGCATTCTCCTTTTTGTTCCTTTGACACACATGAAATCAACACCACTCCTGGTCACTCTGACTCCACATCTCCCAATGCATCCTTCGCCATCTTTGTGACCAAACGGGTTTCCCCCAAAAAACATCCTTACTCATGAATCGCACTCCAACAAGGAATGAGGCATTATCATACCGAGGCTTATCTTGATTTACAACTTTAGTCATTTTGGCTCCATTCTTAGAGGAAATGATTGGAATACGGAAATATCTGTCTTCACTCGCACCAACAGAATCAAGCATTGCTTCTGGTTCCGCCATTGCTCTCCCTCCCCAAGTTAATGCTTACAACAATCAAACTTTCCCGGCAGGCATTGTTGTCACCTTAGCTTGCTATATAACTTCTGAGTGATAGGAACCATGAGCACCACCACCAATCAGCCTACACCATTGTGGACACACCTGTTGTTACTATGACAACTAGCATAGCCATGTCAGCTAATGACTGCTGTCTGAACACACACATCTAATTTGGTCACTTGTAACTTGGTGTTTGGACAATCAGTATTCTAAAACAGATTTGAGCATTAATGGCCTGTAGTGTGAACAAGGCTTTATTGTTATTATTGAACAGGGCCTTAATCAACACCCAATAGCTTAGGACCTGAAACAATACTGTAAAATAAGTTGCTGTATGTTTTTATTATCTGGTAGTCACTAGATCACAAACTAATATGCATATTAATTGTGTTTTATGTGTTCTATTGCAGGAAGAACTGACCATTAAAGTCAACATATTGGAGGAGAAAGTGGAGACCTTCAAGAGAATGAAAAAGAAATACTCTAACACAGTTGATTTCATGAAGGTACTATAATAGAGTATCTGCTTGACCTGCTGTCATCTACACTGTAGGGCCTATCCATGACCATGACTAATGGTGAAGGTTTTGTGTAAGATAATGGGATTTATTAGAGCTCTTTGATGCCCTCACTAGTTCTATCCAGACGTGTGTAGCCTATCCAGAGCCCAACAGTTTGATGTTCATCATTGTTCTGTAATGAGATATGTGAACCAACCTGTTTGACTGGTTATGAGTAGGGACAGACTGATATTCCTTGAGCCACCAGAAAGAATTGGAAATAACAAAATAGTTGACTGTAGATCAAACCTAGGGCCTGGAGTCCTGACAAGGAAAAACTCCACGAAAGCCTCTAGAGGAAACTATAATTATAGCCTATAAATGAGTAATGTTGTGTGAGATATGAATTGCAAGAGGTATGTCAGTATCATTACCAAATGACACTCTTCCTCCAACCTCTCTCGTACCCAGATCCAGACAGAGCAGGCAGAGAAGCAGATCAAGGCAGAGTTTGAGAGGCTCCGTCAGGTGCTGTGTGTAGAGGAGGCTGCAAGGCTGAAGGCCCTGGCAGACGAGGAGGAGGACAAGAGATCCGGTATGGAGGAAAGGATCAGCTCCTTGACCAGTGACATCGCTGCCCTCACTAAGCTGGTCCAAACAGTAAAGAGGGAGATGGGGGCGGAGGATTTAACCTTCTTGCAGGTAAGCAGGAGGGGTCTCCCTCATGGAGGGGGTTCATGGGTCTCTCTCTCGTGGGGTGGGGTCGCCCTCTCTCATCCTAACTGTACATTGTCACTATGCATGACAGTGAGACTTTTTGAATGCAAGCATTTGTCAGTCTTATTCACAATGAACTAATGGGTTCAATTGTGTTGTTTTTCAGAACTTCCAAGCCTTAAAGAAAAGGTAAGTACAGTAACATCCTATCAGTTGCCCAACAGTTTGGGTACCCTCCCTCTAATATCATGGTCATCTTCTATGATGTCATGTTTTCACAGAGCCCAGTGGCCTCGTGAAGACCCCCAGAATCCCTCAGATGCTCTCCTGAACATGGCCAAACACGTGGGCTCTCTGGGCTACAGCATTTGGAAGAGCATGCAGGCTCACGTCACATGCAGTGAGTACATGTACTGAAGGGTTAGGGTTCTAACTTGCTACATAAGTTATGACACACAATAAAATGGGTGTGGATGGCTGTATAACATGTAAGGGGTCAATGTTTTGAATGAAGGAGGAAACACTTTGAGCAACAGTTACGCTTCAATCGTAATGTTTTGTAACACGTCTCCTTTTCTCTCTCCAGTCCCAGTGGTGATGGACCCTAACACGGCCTCTCCCTGGCTTTCCATGTCCCCAGACCTGGCCAGCGTACGGGACAGCCCAGAGCGCCAGTCTCTCCCGGACAACCCTGAGCGCTTCGACCCCTGTGTCTTTGTCCTTGGAGCTGAGGGCTTCCGCTCCGGCAAGCACCGCTGGGAGGTCCATGTGGGAGACAACCCGAAGTGGATCCTGGGAATCTGTAAGGAGTCTGTGGCTCGCAAGAGGAAGTTCACTGTGTCCACAGACAGGGGCGTGTGGACCATCGGGCTGAGCAAAGGGGTGTACAACGCCCTGACTGGCGAGCGCACAGTGCTGGTCGTGGAGAGTCGGCCAGAGAGGATCCGGGTCAAGCTAAACATGGATAAGGGGGAGGTGTCATTTTGGGATGCAGGCAACGGAGGGAAGCACCTGTGCACCTTCACACACAAGTTTACAGAGAGAGTGTTCCCCATATTTGGTCCTGGGCTCCACACCACCCCGATGGAGGTTAACCCAGCCAAGGTGACCATTCATACTGCGTGACAGGGCAGTGTGACAGTCACTACAGCTTGCTAAGTGTCTGATTCAATAGCCGATGGGCAGTAGTAGTACTCGCTTGGATAGACATAACATGTTATGGTCAGAAGGTAGCCTGATATGTGCACTTGAATAGATGGGGCGTTCCACTGTTTCAGCTGTCAGGCTGGTGTGGTTGTATTCTAGTAGTTTTACTGTGGCTATAGGTTTGCGTTGAGGAGGTTTGGATCAAGGCTTTTTGTATGGTCACAATCATCTTTGAAATTGTGCCATAGCAGTATTCCTATGCTTTCCATAGGATGTACATAATGCAGGCATTTATTACATGAGGGATTTTTTTGGACCCTGATTCTTTAACTGGTATGTTTAGATTGCTGAGCTATTATACATACATTTTCTAGGACTAGAGGGTTTCCAGTGGTAAGAACATATTTTCTGTCAAATCTTACTGCGTTCTGAGATTTATTGATATGTTTACTGATTTAATTATGTTTCTGTATGGAATTATGTGAAAAATAACTAATAAAATGTTGTCGCATGCGCCAATTACAACTGTGCCGAACACGGTGAAATGCTTGCTTACCATCCCTACCTAACAATAGAGTTTAAAAACGTATTGTGGCTTAGATCCCGCTATAACGGGATCAATATGACAGCAGCCAGTGAAAGTGCAGGGCGCCAAATTCAAGACAACAGAAATCTCATAATTAAAATTCCTCAAACATGCAAGTATTTTACACCATTTTAAAGATAAACTTGTTATATCCCACCAGTGTCAGATTTCAAAAAGGCTTTACGACGAAAGCACACCAAACGATTATGTTAGGTCTGCACCAAGTCACAGAAAAACACAGCCATTTTTCCAGCCAAAGAGAGGAGTCACAAAAAGCAGAAATAGAGAGAAAATTAATCACTAACCTTTGATCTTCATCAATGACACTCATAGGACTTCATGTTACTGATAGAGGAAATTATGGTTGAAATGACTAATTATGTATACATTCCAATCAGAACTGACTAGTCCAAATGCTATAATGTACTGTACATGTGAATTTTCTCTCTTGCTCCCTTTCCCAATTGTATATAATGTAGTCAGGAGTTAGTAACAATGAAGGTCTGTTCCTTAGTTCATTCAGTTGTACAAATCTGGTGGGAACGGGCCATCTTCAGATTGTCTGAGTACAGCGCTCAGACAACAAAACAAGCCATACAGATATCCGCCATGTTGTGGAGTCAACAAAAGTCAGAAATAGCATTATAAATATTCACTTACCTTTGATCGTCATCAGAATGCACTCCCAGGAATCCCAGTTCCACAAATGTTTTATTTGTTCAATAAAGTTCATCATTTATGTCCAAATACCTCCTTTTTGTTAGCGCGTTTAGTAAACAATCTCATGAGGCGCGGGCAAGTCCAGGCGAAAGTTCAGACGAAAAGTCATATTACAGTTCGTAGAAACATGTCAAACGAAGTATAGAAACAATCTTTAGGATGTTTTTATCATAAATCTTCAATAATGTTTCAACCGGAGAATTCCTTTGTCTGTAGAAATGCGATGGAACGCAGCTAACTCTCACGTGAGCCCGCGTGATCAGCTCATGGCACTCTGGCAGAGCCCTGACTTAATCACCTCTCATTCCCCCCTCCTTTGCAGTATAAGCCTCAAACAAGGTTCTAAAGACTGTTGACATCTAGTGGAAGCAGTAGAAAGTTCAATATGACCCCATAGACACTGTATATTGGATAGGCAACGACTTAAACTACAAACCTCAGATTTCCCACTTCCTGGTTGGATTTTTTTCTCTGGTTTTTGCCTGCCATATGAGTTCTGTTATACTCACGGACATCATTCAAACAGTTTTAGAAACTTCAGAGTGTTTTCTATCCAAATCTACTAATAATATGCATATATTAGCAACTGGGCCTGAGGAGCAGGCAGTTTACTCTGGGCACCTTATTCATCCAAGCTACTCAATACTGCCCCCAGCCATAAGAAGTTAAACATCGAAATAAAATAGTAACATGAGAAATAAAATAATATACACAAGAATGGAGCTATATACAGGAAGTACCAGTACCAGATCAATGTGGAGCTATATACAGGGAGAACCAGTACCAGATCAATGTGGAGCTATATACAGGAAGTACTAGATCAATGTGGAGCTATATACAGGGAGAACCAAATCAATGTGGAGCTATATACAGGAAGTACCAGTACCAGATCAATGTGGAGCTATATACAGGGAGAACCAGTACCAGATCAATGTGGCGCTATATACAGGAAGTACCAGATCAATGTGGAGCTATATACAGGGAGTACCAGTACCAGATCAATGTAGAGCTATATACAGGGAGAACCAGTACCAGATCAATGTGGAGCTATATACAGGAAGTACCAGATCAATGTGGAGCTATATACAGGGAGTACCAGTACCAGATCAATGTGGAGCTATATACAGGAAGTACCAGATCAATGTGGAGCTATATACAGGGAGTACCAGATCAATGTGGAGCTATATACAGGGAGAACCAGTACCAGATAAATGTGGAGCTATATACAGGAAGAACCAGATCAATGTGGAGCCATATACAGGGAGAACCAGTACCAGATCAATGTGGAGCTATATACAGGGAGAACCAGTACCAGATCAATGTGGAGCTATATACAGGAAGTACCAGATCAATGTGGAGCTATATACAGGGAGTACCAGTACCAGATAAATGTGGAGCTATATAAAGGAAGAACCAGATCAATCTGGAGCTATATACAGGGAGTATCAGTACCAGATCAATGTGGAGCCATATGCAGGAAGTACCAGATCAATGTGGAGCTATATACAGGGAGTACCAGATCAATCTGGAGCTATATACAGGGAGTACCAGTACCAGATAAATGTGGAGCTATATACAGGAAGAACCAGATCAATGTGGAGCCATATACAGGGAGAACCAGTACCAGATCAATGTGGAGCTATATACAGGGAGAACCAGTACCAGATCAATGTGGAGCTATATACAGGAAGTACTAGATCAATGTGGAGCTATATACAGGGAGAACCAGTACCAGATCAATGTGGAGCTATATACAGGGAGAACCAGTACCAGATCAATGTGGAGCTATATACAGGAAGTACTAGATCAATGTGGAGCTATATACAGGGAGAACCAGTACCAGATCAATGTGGAGCTATATACAGGAAGTACTAGATCAATGTGGAGCTATATACAGGGAGAACCAGTACCAGATCAATGTGGAGCTATATACAGAAAGTACCAGATCAATGTGGAGCTATATACAGGAAGTACTAGATCAATGTGGAGCTATATACAGGAAGTACTAGATCAATGTGGAGCTATATACAGGGAGAACCAGTACCAGATCAATGTGGAGCTATATACAGGGAGTACCAGTACTAGATCAATGTGGAGCTATATACAGGGAGAACCAGTACCAGATCAATGTGGAGCTATATACAGGGAGAACCAGTACCAGATCAATGTGGAGCTATATACAGGGAGTACCAGTACTAGATCAATGTGGAGCTATATACAGGGAGAACCAGTACCAGATCAATGTGGAGCTATATACAGGAAGTACTAGATCAATGTGGAGCTATATACAGGGAGAACCAGTACCAGATCAATGTGGAGCTATATACAGAAAGTACCAGATCAATGTGGAGCTATATACAACACATACAGTGCCTTGCGAAAGTATTTGGCCCCATTGATTTGTAAAAAAAGTTTGAAATATCCAATAAATGTCGTTCCACTTCATGATTTTGTCCCACTTGTTGTTGATTCTTCACAAAAAAATACAGTTTTATATCTTTATGTTTGAAGCCTGAAATGTGGCAAAAGGTCGCAAAGTTCAAGGGGGGCGAATACTTTCGCAAGGCACTGTATATACAGGGAGAATCAGTACCAGATCAATGTGCAGGGGTATGAGGTATGTACATGAAGGCAAGGTAGTGTCTAGGCATCAGGATAGATAAGAGTAAAATAAAGAACAGAGCAGCAGCAGTAAATGAGTGTAAAGGTGTGTGTGTATGTGTGTGTGATGTAGTGAAAGTGTGGGAGTGCAAATATATGGTTTGTGTGTATACACATACATACAGTGCACTCGGATTCAGTATTCAGACCCCATGATTTTTTCCCTCCCACATTTTGTTACGTAACAGCCTTTATTCTAAAATGTATTAAATTGTTTTTTCCCCTCAATCTACACACAATACCCCATAATGACAAAGCATAAACAGGTCTGTATAAAAAAAAATTAAGTAAAAAACTGATATCACATTTACATGAGTATTCAGGCCCTTTACTCAGTACTTTGTTGAAGGAACTTTGGCAGCGATTACAGCCTTGAGTCTCCGAAGCCACTCCTGCGTTGTCTTGGCTGTGTGATTAGGTTCGTTGTACTGTTGGAAAGTGAGCCTTCACCCCAGTCAGGCCCTGAGCGCTCTGGAGCAGGTTTTCAACAATGATCTCTCTGTACTTTTCTCTGTTGATCTTTCCTTCGTACCTGATTAGCCTCCCAGTCCCTTCCTCTGAAAAACATCCCCACAGCATGATGCAGCCACCACCATGCTTCACTTTTGGGATGGTGCCAGGTTTCCTCCAGATGGGACACTTAGCATTCAGGCCGAAGAGGTCAATCTTAGTTCCATCAGACCAGAGAATCTTATTTATCATGGACGAAGAGTCCTTTAGGTGCCTTTTAGCAAACTCCAAGCGGGCTGTCATGTGCCTCTTACTGAGGAGTGGCTTCCATCTGGCCACACTACCATAAAGGCCTGATTGGTGGAGTGCTGCAGATATGGTTGTCCTTCTGAAAGGTTCTTCCATCTCTACAGAGGAACTCTAGAGCTCTGTCATAGTGACCATCGGTTTCTTGGTCACCTCCCTGACCAAGAACAGTCTCCCCCAAATGCTCAGTTTGGCCAGGTGGCAAGCTCTTGGAAGAGTGTTGGTGGTTCCAAACTTCTTCGATTTAAGAATGATGGAGGCTACGGTGTTCTTGGGGACCTTCAATGCTGCAGAAATGTTTTGGTACCCTTCCCCAGATCAGTCCTGTCTCGGAGCTCTATGGACAGTTCCTTCGACCTCATGGCTTGAATTATTTTGTTCTGACATGCACTGTCAACTGTGGGACATTATATATACAGGTGTGTACCTTTCCAAATCATGTCCAATCAATTGAATTTACCACAGATGGACTCCAATGAAGTTGTAGAAACATCTCAAGGATAATCAATGGAAACAGCATGCACCTAAACTCAATTCAGTCTCGTGGCAAAGGTTCTGAAGACTGACGTAAATAAGGTATTTCTGTTTATTTTTGTAAATTTGCTAAAATAAAAAACGTTTTGCTTTGTTGTGATGGGGTATCGTGTGTATTTAAGGCAGCCTTGTCAAATAATTAACATCCAATCACGTTAACCGTTACTCTCGCGGGAATTCCACTAACAGTCTGTAGTATCCAAACGTAGCTGCTGCTCATTCCGTTCGCTCGAAAATGGATACATGGTTTAAAAAAAAGTAAGGCCCATAGAGACACATACCAGCTCATCTGGTAGTACTACTACTACCAGCAGTACTACACCTGCCCCTGTCGACGACACAAGGTGTTCTGCTTCCACGAGCACATCCAATGATAGCATCAGTAATTATACATTTGTTTTAACCCAGCTAGCACGGACACTGACAGTTGTGAATCTGATGCAGCCAAAGACCTACTTCCCCTTTACCCGGGAAAGTACCGAACAACCGACAGGGACGTTGGTCCATCGAAGAGGCGCAAATATGATGAGAACTACATTGATTTGGGGTTCACTTATATTGGGTGTAGTGCCTTCCCTCAGACACAGTGTGTTATTTGTGCAAAAGTACTACCTCACAACTCGATGAAACTTCACTCTTGTGCAGACACTAAAACAAAACATGCCAATTTGAAAAATATGTCAGGAGTTTTTTGAGTGAGAATTAAGACTACTTTCAAGTAGTAATATATGTATAAAAGCAACAGATACCATTAATAAGAAGGGGCTAGCAGCGTCTTATATGGTGAGCTACCGAGTGGCTAGGGCAGGCAAGCCCCATCCTGTTTTGGAGGACTTAATTCTTCCTGCTGCCGCGGCAGGGTAGCCTAGTGGTTAGAGCGTTGGACCGAAAGGTTGCAAGTTCAAATCCCCGAGCTGCCGTTCTGCCCCTGAACAGGCAGTTAACCCACCACTGTTCCAAGGCCGTCTTTGAAAATAATAATTTGTTATTAACTGACTTGCCTAGTTAAATAAAGGTTACAAAATAAAATATGGCTGGGACAATGCTGGGGTAAAAGGCCATAAAAACGATACAGACAATGACTTCATCAAACAACATTGTTTCACGACGCATCAGTGACATGGCAGGAGATATTTTGAAACAATTACTGCTTCGCATACAAGCCAGTGAATTCTATGCGTTACAGCTGGATTAGTAAACAGACGTGGCGGGCCTGGCACAGCTCCTGGTATATGTCCGTTACATTTATGGGGATCCAATTAAGGAAGACATCGTCTTCTGCAAACCACTGGAAACCAGGACAACAGGAGAGGATATTTTTGAAATACTGAACAGCTTTGAGACATCAAATGGACTTTGGTGGTCAAGATGTGTTGGTATCTGTACTGATGGTGCAAAAACCATGACAGGGAGACATAGTAGAGTGGTAGCGAGCGTGCAAGCAGTTGCTCCCAGCGCCACTTGGGTACACTGCAGCATCCACTGAGAGGCTCTTGCTGCCAAGGAAATGCCTGACAGCTTGAAATACGTTTTGGACACTACAGTGAAAATGTTTAACTTTATTAAAGCAAGGGCCCTGAACTCTTGTGTGTTTTCTACACTGTGCATTGATATGGGCTGCGACCATGTAATGCTTTTACAACATACAGAAGTGCGCTGGTTATCAAGGGGCAAAGTATTGACACGTTTTTTAAAATTGAGAGACAAGCTTAAAGTTTTCTTTACTGACCATAATTTTCACTTGTATATACTGCTTGCATGATGACGAGTTTCTCACACGACTGGCCTATCTGGGTGATGTTTTTTCTCGCCTGAATGATCTGAATCTAGGATTACAGGGACTCTCCACAACTATGTTCAATGTGCGGGACAAAATTGAGGCTATGATTAAAATGTTGTAGCTCTTCTCTGTCTGCATTAACAAGGACAACACACAGGTCTTTCAATCATTGTATGATTTTTTTTGTTTGCAAATGTCAAATGTGATATAGCTTAGTCCCTGAGTGAGTTGGGTGCGCAATTACGCAGGTACTTTCCGGAAACGGATGACACAAACAACTGGATTCATTATCCCTTTCATGCTCTGCCTCCAGTCCACTTACCGATATCTGAGAGTCTCATCAAAATTGCAACAAGCAGTTCTGTGAAAATTGTTTTTTATCAGAAGCCACTGCCAGATTTCTGGATTGGGCTGCGCTCAGAGTATCCTGCCTTGGCAAATCGTGCTGTTAAGACACAGATGCACTTTGCAACCACTTACCTATGTGAGAGTGGATTCTCGACCTCACTAGCATGAAAACTAAATACAAGCACAGACTGTGTAGAAAATGATTTAAGACTGAATCTCTCTCCGATACAACTCAACATTGCAGAGTGATGTGCATCCTTTCAAACATTTATTTATTTTATTTATTTATTTCACCTTTATTTAACCAGGTAGGCAAGTTGAGAACAAGTTCTCATTTACAATTGCGACCTGGCCAAGATAAAGCAAAGCAGTTCGACAGATACAACGACACAGAGTTACACATGGAGTAAAACAAACATACAGTCAATAATACAGTATAAACAAGTCTATATACAATGTGAGCAAATGAGGTGAGAAGGGAGGTAAAGGCAAAAAAGGCCATGGTGGCAAAGTAAATACAATATAGCAAGTAAAACACTGGAATGAATGGTAGTTTTGCAATGGAAGAATGTGCAAAGTAGAAATAAAAATAATGGGGTGCAAAGGAGCAAAAAAAATAAATTAATAAAATACAGTTGGGAAAGAGGTAGTTGTTTGGACTAAATTATAGGTGGGCTATGTACAGGTGCAGTAATCTGTGAGCTGCTCTGACAATTGGTGCTTAAAGCTAGTGAGGGAGATACAGTGCCTTGCGAAAGTATTCGGCCCCATTGAACTTTGCGACCTTTTGCCACATTTCAGACTTCAAACATAAAGATATAAAACTGTATTTTTTTGTGAAGAATCAACAACAAGTGGGACACAATCATGAAGTGGAACGACATTTATTGGATATTTCAAACTTTTTTAACAAATCAAAAACTGAAAAATTGGGCGTGCAAAATTATTCAGCCACTTTACTTTCAGTGCAGCAAACTCTCTCCAGAAGTTCAGTGAGGATCTCTGAATGATCCACTGTTGACCTAAATGACTAATGATGATAAATACAATCCACCTGTGTGTAATCAAGTCTCCGTATAAATGCACCTGCACTGTGATAGTCTCAGAGGTCCGTTAAAAGCGCAGAGAGCATCATGAAGAACAAGGAACACACCAGGCAGGTCCGAGATACTGTTGTGAAGAAGTTTAAAGCCGGATTTGGATACAAAAAGATTTCCCAAGCTTTAAACATCCCAAGGAGCACTGTGCAAGCGATAATATTGAAATGGAAGGAGTATCAGACCACTGAAAATCTACCAAGACCTGGCCGTCCCTCTAAACTTTCAGCTCATACAAGGAGAAGACTGATCAGAGATGCAGCCAAGAGGCCCATGATCACTCTGGATGAACTGCAGAGATCTACAGCTGAGGTGGGAGACTCTGTCCATAGGACAACAATTAGTCCTATATTGCACAAATCTGGCCTTTATGGAAGAGTGGCAAGAAGAAAGCCATTTCTTAAAGATATCCATAAAAAGTGTTGTTTAAAGTTTGCCACAAGCCAACTGGGAGACACACCAAACATGTGGAAGAAGGTGCTCTGGTCAGAGAAACCAAAATTGAACTTTTTGGCAACAATGCAAAACGTTATGTTTGGCATAAAAGCAACACAGCTCATCACCCTGAACACACCATCCCCACTGTCAAACATGGTGGTGGCAGCATCATGGTTTGGGCCTGCTTTTCTTCAGCAGGGACAGGGAAGATGGTTAAAATTGATGGGAAGATGGATGGAGCCAAATGCAGGACCCTTCTGGAAGAAAACCTGATGGAGTCTGCAAAAGACCTGAGACTGGGACGGAGATTTGTCTTCCAACAAGACAATGATCCAAAACATAAAGCAAAATCTACAATGGAATGGTTCAAAAATAAACATATCCAGGTGTTAGAATGGCCAAGTCAAAGTCCAGACCTGAATCCAATTGAGAATCTGTGGAAAGAACTGAAAACTGCTGTTCACAAATGCTCTCCATCCAACCTCACTGAGCTCGAGCTGTTTTGCAAGGAGGAATGGGAAAAAATTTCAGTCTCTCGATGTGCAAAACTGATAGAGACATACCCCAAGCGACTTACAGCTGTAATCGCAGCAAAAGGTGGCGCTACAAAGTATTAACTTAAGGGGGCTGAATAATTTTGCACGCCCAATTTTTCAGTTTTTGATTTGTTAAAAAAGTTTTAAATATCCAATAAATGTCGTTCCACTTCATGATTGTGTCCCACTTGTTGTTGATTCTTCACAAAAAAATACAGTTTTATATCTTTATGTTTGAAGCCTGAAATGTGGCAAAAGGTCGCAAAGTTCAAGGGGGACTAATACTTTCGCAAGTCACTGTAAGTGTTTTCAGTTTCAGAGATGTTTGTAGTTCGTTCCAGTCATTGGCAGCAGAGAACTGGAAGGAGAGGCGGCCAAAGAAAGAATTGGTTTTGGGGGTGACTAGAGAGATATACCTGCTGGAGCGTGTGCTACAGGTGGGAGATGCTATGGTGACCAGCGAGCTGAGAAAAGGGGGGACTTTGCCTAGCAGGGTCTTGTAGATGACATGGAGCCAGTGGGTTTGGCGACGAGTATGAAGCGAGGGCCAGCCAACGAGAGCGTACAGGTCGCAATGGTGGGTAGTATATGGGGCGTTGGTGACAAAACGGATTGCACTGTGATAGACTGCATCCAATTTGTTGAGTAGGGTATTGGAGGCTATTTTGTAAATGACATCGCCAAAGTCGAGGATTGGTAGGATGGTCAGTTTTACAAGGGTATGTTTGGCAGCATGAGTGAAGGATGCTTTGTTGCGAAATAGGAAGCCAATTCTAGATTTAACTTTGGATTGGAGATGTTTGATATGGGTCTGGAAGGAGAGTTTACAGTCTAACCAGACACATTTTACATTTACATTTAAGTCATTTAGCAGACGCTCTTATCCAGAGCGACTTACAAATTTGAACCGGGCTGTGGGTAAGCAGAGATCTAGTGCTTACTATCCCTGTGCATACACCTTATGACATCAGTGGAACAGCCACTTTACAATAGTGCATCTAAATCTTTTAGGGGGGTGAGAAGGATTACTTACCCTATCCTTACCCTATCCTAGACACCTAAGTATTTGTAGTTGTCCACGTATTCTAAGTCAGAACCATCCAGAGTAGTGATGTTGGACAGGCGGGTAGGTGCAGGTAGCGATCGGTTGAAGAGCATGCATTTAGTTTTACTTGTATTTAAGAGCAATTGGAGGCCACGGAAGGAGAGTTGTATGGCATTGAAGCTTGCCTGGAGGGTTGTTAACACAGTGTCCAAAGAAGGGCCAGAAGTATACAGAATGGTGTCGTCTGCGTAGAGGTGGATCAGAGACTCACCAGCAGCAAGAGCGACCTCATTGATGTATACAGAGAAGAGTCGGTCAAGAATTGAACCCTGTTGCACCCCATAGAGACTGCCAGAGGTTCGGACAGCATACCCTCCGATTTGACACACTGAACTCTATCAGAGAAGTAGTTGGTGAACCAGGCGAGGCAATCATTTGAGAAACCAAGGCTGTCGAGTCTGCCGATGAGGATGTGGTGATTGACAGAGTCGAAAGCCTTGGCCAGATCAATGAATACGGCTGCACAGTAATGTTTCTTATCGATGGCGGTTAAGATATCGTTTAGGACCTTGAGCGTGGCTGAGGTGCACCCATGACCAGCTCTGAAACCAGATTGCTTAGCAGAGAAGGTATGGTGAGATTCGAAATGGTCGGTAATCTGTTTGTTGACTTGGCTTTCGAAGACCTTAGAAAGGCATGGTAGGATAGATATAGGTCTGTAGCAGTTTGGGTCAAGAGTGTCCCCCCCTTTGAAGAGGGGGATGACCGCAGCTGCTTTCCAATCTTTGAGAATCTCAGATGACACGAAAGAGAGGTTGAACAGGCTAGTAATAGGGGTGGCAACAATTTCGGCAGATAATTTTAGAAAGAAAGGGTCCAAATTGTCTAGCCCGGCTGATTTGTAGGGGTCCAGATTTTGCAGCTCTATCAGAACATCAGCTGAACGGATTTGGGAGAAGGAGAAATGGGGAAGGCTTGGGCGAGTTGCTGTTGCGGGTGCAGTGCTGTTGACCTGGGTAGGAGTAGCCAGGTGGAAAGCATGGCCAGCCGTAGAAAAATGCTTTTTGAAATTCTCAATTATGGTGGATTTATCAGTGGTGACAGTGTTTCCTATCTTCAGTGCAGTGGGCAGCTGGGAGGAGGTGTTCTTATTCACCATGGACTTTACAGTGTCCTAGAACTTTTTTGAGTTAGTGTTGCAGGAAGCAAATTTCTGCTTGAAAAAGCTAGCCTTGGCTTTTCTAACTGCCTGTGTATAACGGTTTCTAGCTTCCCTGAACAGCTGCATATCACGGGGGCAGTTCGATGCTAATGCAGAACGCCATAGAACATATACCATAGGACACATACCCTTCTCATTAATGGGTGGTGAGTTATTCACCATTTTCAATTAACAAAATTAGGTTTTATATGTAAGATGGTTAAATAAAGAGCACATTTATTGATTATTATTATATTATTATTTGTGCCCTGTCCTATAAGTGCTCTTTGTCAATTCCCAGGAGCTGGGTTGTGACAAAAACTCAAGTTCATTCTTATGTTTAATAAATGTATCATATAGTGTGTGTGTGTGGCGGGCTTACAATGATGTCAAAAAACAACATTTGAGAGTGCACTGACCCTGGTGCTAGAGGGGGTACGCAGCTGGAGGTTGAATGTTTGATGGGGTACGGGACTATAAAAAGTTTGGGATCCACTGGTCTAGGGAGTGTGTGTAGGGTCAGTGCAAGATGGAGTCAGTGCAGGTAGTTCGGGTACAGTACCTTTAATTTACTAATTAGTCTATGCCAAACTGTCTTAGTCTTTGTATAAGCCTATTCTATGTGATTCTTTATTTGTTTATCTAATGTTTAAAAACAATCTAGTAAGGCACATGATTGCATATTGTCATGACAGTGTTGTATGATATTATAATGACTTGATGTAATGTTTCATAGAAACATTGAAGTGACAATTAGATTATATGAAATCATGCATTATGATGATTTCTTACTTTTCATTGTCTTAGGTTTGAGTGAATGCCAAAGTGTTTTGCTCTCAATAAAATTGATTGTATTTATGTTATTCATTTATTATAAAATAATAAACATACTATGGGAAACTAGACTTAGTTTTTTAATGTTTCATTATTTTTTTTAAACGATAGAACAGTTGAATCAGTCAAGCTTTTGCTCTGGGGGATGTTCAGACACTATTCAATGTTTGTTTAACCAGTAATCTATGTTGGAATAAATTGTATATACTGATACTGATTTTGTAAAATAATGATGAATAAATGGATTGAGTGTTTTGAAGTTTACATAGTCCAGATTCACCACCAATGCACTCGTCGGGTGATGCACAGCAGCTATAGCTATGGTAATAAATGTTTAACTGATGGACACTACATCTGATTAGAAATCAGACTAATACACTAATCAAACTAATACACTTCGTGTTACACCGTTTCTAGTTGTCAATATTCATACTTTCTCAGGTGAGTTTCTCTGAGGACGCAATTACCATACATCGCCACTGGAAGGCAATGCTGAGGTTTACAATTGTTGTGATGTTGAGATGACAAGGAGCCTTTTTGAGGTTGCGGTGGCCAGGGTCAGAGTAGTGCAGAAGGTGTCGTTGTTGAGGCAATGAAGAAAGTAGAGGAGGATAGGTCATTGCTGAGGAATCCTGAGAGGATCCCTGTGAGTAGTAGATCTGTGCCAGCACAGAGGGATTGGCCAATGAGTGATATATGCTTCAGCAAGGTTAGGTTCTTAGTGTTCATGGCTGCAGAGAAGTACTTGGGTATATGAGATTTGACTTCAGTAGAGTTACAGGGTGTGTTTAATGGTGGTGTCCTGTCCTCACAGGCAGTTTGCATGATGTAGGAGCAGATAGGGTCAAAGTAGTGGAATTGGGTAATGGGTTTTAATGAGGGAAGGTTTAGTCAGAAGCATGTTTTGTTTAGTTTTTTCCCTTTTGTTTTACAAAATGTAATGGATTTACACTCCAGTTCAATTAGTATCTGTAATGCACCTTGTGATTGCCAACCGTCATTTAAAAACATAAGAAGAAGAAGAAAATTGTGGATGCATTGGATGAGGTGGTGTAGATGAGAGTAACGGGAAGTGGGTATATTTCGTTTTTTTGTATATCTATCAGTGGAGGCTGCTGAAGGGAGGACAGCTCATAAAAATGGCTGGAATGGAGTCAATGGAATGGTATCAACACATCAAACATGTGGTTTCCATGTGTTGCATGCCAGTCTATTGACTCCAGTCCAGCCATTATCATGAGCCGTCCTCCCTTCAGCAGCCTCCACTGATATCTTTGGAACAGAAGGAGCATGCTCTGTGACTCAAGAAGATAGGAATGATTGGAATGTGGATCTATGAAGCATTGCGCCTAACAAGGGTGTTAACTATGGGGTGGCGCTCGAAGTAAAAGCCAAGAGTATATGGGAAGAATTGGATGAAGTGGTTGGTGCACACTTTTTGACTTGCATGGTGGATGCGTTCTACTCCATCCGTTCTACTGTTTTCTGATGAAGTCTCTCCCTTCTCACGTGTATTTGGGTTTTATGAGATTCCCTGTGAGAGCCTTCATGCCCAAACCCATGCAGTGTCATAAATGCAAATGATTTAGTCATGTGTCAAGTGTCAAGTGTATGTAGATATGAGCGGTATCATATGCTAGCTGAGCCTAAATTCTGTAATTGTGTTGGTGGACATACAACTGAATTTCTGAAGTGTCCTGTTAGGGTGAAGGAGACGGAGGTGTCAAGAATAAGGGTTGTCCAGCATGTCTCCTATCCGGAGTCGGTGAGAAGAGTGGAAGAAAGGAGTGAAGTTGAAGAACTAATGGTAGTAGGAGTAGAGACACCAGATAATATTCCTTGTCAACATGTTGCATGTTAAGAAGGTGGACTTTGTATTGTTTATTGCATTGGTTATCAACTGCACGGTGCATACAGACAGGGAATCTGTGACTGAAGGAGTGGGATGATTTATTTATTTTTTCTTTGTATTTTGTGTTTTCGGTCCCCTCGCCGCACCCCCCCTTCCCGCAATGGAATATGTTTTGTTTCAATGCCCTGTACAGTAGATGGCGGTAATACACCAATATATGTAGTCTGCCATAAAACCTCAAAAAAGAAGAAGAAGCCGTGCAAACAATGGAATATTCTTCATTTTTGTTTCAATACCTCGTACGGTAGGTGGCAGGACAGGTGTATTCTGCCATAAAACTTTAAAGAAGAAGAAGAGGAGGAGCCTTTTGTGTGGGAGGCTGTCATATACAAAAACAATAAACATTTCATGAAGTCAGGCAATAAGCAAGTAACATTTCACGCTGGCTAGTGTGCTTATGAGTAAAAGGATAGTTTATGGCAAAAATAATGAAGATATGTCTGAAGCTGCGACAGATGTATTTAATTATTATTATGATTTAGCTAACCATCATTGAATAAATGGCCAACGACTGCGCTTTTGCATCTGGAGTAAAGTTAGCTTGGTCGCTAACTGGCTAGCAGCCATCCAGTAAGCGCGAGCCCCTGCGGAGGGTGGTCTGTGATTCCGGACATCGAGTACTGGAGTCCAGTGCTGGAGTCCGACGATCCCCTTTGGTACTGCTAGCTAACGTTAGCTATCTCACATTCAGTTATGCATTGTGTCGCTCATAACTATCTGACCATGTAAAATATCATGGGGACGGAGACGTGGGATCTGGTTAGTTAGACAAATGAATGGGAAGGCTAAGCGAACGGTCCTCTGCTTCTGTGGTGACTGGTATCGCGTTCAAGATAACAGCAAATCCGCTACGCTAACTAACGTTCAATACTCGCTTGCTAGCTGGTTATAACTAACTAGCTACTAACAACGTGCAAAGTTTGTATTTAGCTATTATGTTAACCTTAGCCAACTAATGACATTACGTTAGCTAGCCATAGCAATAACAGTTAACGTTAGCTAGCTAGTTATCGTTTGTCTGCGGATAGTAAGCATTATTTGATAGTGGCTAGCTACTAGTAACGTTAGCTAGCTGCTTGCTCACCGTTTCATGGCATTTAATTAAAAAATATTTGCTAAACGTGATTCAATTGAGATTTTTGCTAATTAGTAAGCTAGAAACAGAGCAGCATCCATAGACATAACTGTGATGATGATTAGCTATGAAATATATATCTAGAAAAGTTCTTAATGTGTTGGCAAGTGTAAGTAACTATTTGTATATGTCTGTAATTCAAATTAATGAGATGTTGTCATATTGACAAGCCGAATATTCTACAATGTGCGGGGTTACACGTTGCCACTTTACAAAACGTGAATCATCAATTTACCTTTCCCAGAGACAGAAATAATTGGAACAGTAATAACACTAACGTTAGTCTCATATGAAAAACACATTCCTTAAGTTGTCACCATGCCATGGACATAAATGAAAGAATCTCTTGTCTATCTGCCTGTTTGGTTACTTCTGTATGTGACTGCAATATGTATTTGGCTGATGTTTGATTGCAAGTTATTGCCAAAAGGCTATCTTGCAGAGTTTTAGATTTTTTACTCTGTAAAAATGGGACTGTAACCAGAAAGCAACACTGATGTGACATATAGGCAAAACTAGAGCATCTTTCATCCTATGTTGAAATGTAACCTCTTTGTAAAATATTTTTAGCATATGTAATCCATCTCATTGAAGTTGCATTGCTTGTTTGAACCGTTTCTAGGTTCCCGGCTTGTGAGCGAGGTAATCGGACAACCCCATCTTCTTCACCTCCTCCACCTATTCCAGGTGGGGGAGAGGATGGCCTCCCTCCTCCATGTCCCCCTGCTGGGGTTGCTGCTGGTGACTGTAGCCCCTGGGTGTTGGGCAGGAGACTGTAAGGGCCACAGACAGGTGCTCAGGGGCCCCACAGGGTGCGTCACAGACGGGCCAGGGAACTACTCTGTAAACGGGAACTGCGAGTGGCTCATCAAAGGTGAGTGAGACGGTGGTGGCAGAACTGAGTGCCGTGATGAGTGTGTGTTGATTGATTCGTTGATTGTCAGTTTAATGTGAATACATAGATCTCAAGATATGCCAAGGAAAATCCTGTCTATGGCAAATTAAGTAAACTCTAAATTATATCTGACTGATGTTTCTTTCCTGTATTCTCCTCAAGCCCCCAGCAGCAATTACCGTATCGTCCTGAACTTTACCTTCATGGAGACCGAATGCACGTATGATTACCTGTTCGTCTACGATGGAGACTCCTACCAGAACCCTCTACTGGCCAGTCTGAGTGGCAACACCCTGCCGCAGCCCATAGAAGCCAAGTCTGGCAAGGTAACTGCATCATTATCTATGGAAGGCGGAACTAGACATGTTCTGAGATGTCAGATATCAACCTCAGACTGCTGGGCATTTGGGTGGGGAAGCCTTTCATACCAGCATTAAATGGATGGATTTATTGACGGGTTTCCATGGCCTCAATTTGAATTCATCACACAATTGAGTGACAGCTGGACGTTTCTGACTTGACGGGCTGGATGGATTACAATATCATGGAAAAAATGTAGTCAAGTTGTTCATTGCCCCTTCACATCCTTTCTGTCTTCTCTCCTCCCTCCAGATGCTGCTCCACCTCTTCAGCGATGCCAACTACAACCTCCTGGGCTTCAATGCCACCTACTTGTTCTCTGTGTGCCCTGGGGCCTGCGGAGGTCACGGGCGCTGTGACACGTCCTCGTCCCTGTGCCAGTGCCACCTGGGCTGGGGAGGAGCCGACTGCAGCACCCCTCTATGTCCCCAGGGCTGCATCCTGCACGGCACCTGTGACAAGGTAAGAAGAGGGAGACTTTATTATCCACATTGGAAACTGTGCAGTCTTTAGAGATGTTGGTTTATTACAGTGCAATAAAACAAAGGTTGGGGTGAGGATGGAAAGTGGACAGTCAACTGATGCTGAAGACAGCTAGCTGAGGGAACCTATGTACAAGGCTACCTAAGGAGTTAATTATTAAGCAGGTTATACATTTGAGTTCAAACACAGAAGGGGAAACCAGCACAGCAGCAACATAAATAGGGGTTGAATGACTCTCCTTTCCTTTAGATATTGTTGATTTCTGATTTCTCCCAAACTTTCTTCTCTCTCTTTCTCCTTTTTTCTCTTAGAGAGGAGAGCGTTGTCTATGCAGCTCGGACTTCCTGGGCCAGAGCTGTCAGCTGGGTCTCCGTGATGACAGTGGGGTGGGGCAGTGGTGGCAGGTGAGTGGGGGCGACCCTTACACGCCCCCCCGGACCGGCTCTGCTGGGGTCTACCTGTCCTCCACTGGAGCCATGTACCTGTTTGGAGGTGAGGGATAGAACCCTGAACAACTGTTTGTTTATTTATTTTTTATATAGTGTTGGATCCCATTGTACATTAAAAAAAAAGTTTTACATGCAAAGGGATACCAATACGGTATACTATTCGAATTCAAGTGTTGTTGTATAGGATGTTAGGGTTGTTAGTTAGGAGGGTGTTGCTCGTCTGGATGTTAGGATTGATTTGTTTTCACTTTATGTTCTGATTCATTGTCTAACTAGACCCGGTATCGACCCAATCAGGAGTATTGTTGGGCTTGGTTAACATTAACCCAGTTTAGATGAGGCGAGCACACGGCTTCACAGAAGACCTTGACCTTATTGCTGTTGGACAACTGGCTCTGCATAGTAATCATTGTGGCTTTCAGTGTATGTCATGATGTAATCGGTTAACTACTTCTGTATGGTTGGTGCTGTTATGATATTTCAGGGTTTGACCTGAACCGAGCTTTGGGAGACCTGGTTAAATACAACTTCAGCTTGAACCAATGGGAGAACAGATCTTATGGACACTCCCCAGTAAGTGCCTGCCCGCATGCCAGAAATGTAATCTTATTAAAATATATCAAAGACTGTAGTTATTCTTTCCTGTGTTTATCTTATTCTTTGATTATTTTATTCAAGATCCTTCAAAATCAGATTTTCATTTATCTGACTTTCATTAAACTACATGTCCAGCACTTATTTAGCCTCACAAAGTGTTTTACCATTTTCTTTTCAAGACAACCAACAAGCTACAAGTAGAACACAAAACAATTTCATATAAACAGTTGCATTCGTGAGTTGTATTGACAAATGTTGATAAAAAAAAAATGTGTCTGTCAAAGCTGACCTGATAAAAAATAATGTATATGAATGCTGTAAGTACAGAAATTGTTTGCTTATTGGGAAATTAATATCCAACTAGTCAATGACTACTGTTGGAGTTTGACAGCAACTGTTAGCTTATTACAGTATTATAGACACTATGTCCTGGGATTCGCTATGATCTTCTATGTAGAAGAACCCCTTCTGTTTTAACAACTCTTGTGTAGCTTGTGAGCGTCATTGAGCAAAACATGTTACATGAGCATGTTCATGTGACTCAGCTTTTAATTGTTTGTAGCTCAAACCATTCGGACTCTACAGACGTTTTTGTATAAAAGACCTGGCCCCAGGCCCCTTCGGGTTACGCCTTGTCTCACAAACACCACTCTAGCTTTGGCCCTATTAATCACACAGACTAAAAGGGATTACTTCAAAACACACCTGTTGTGGGACTCATTGGACTAAACCAATGCTCCTAAACATCTCCCTTTTAAACATCTCCTGTTAACCCATTTCTACATCTCTCCTTATCTTACTGCCTCACTCTGACCCCTCCCTTTTCTCTTTCTTCTTGTTCCCACTTTCTCTCATCCTTCCCTTCCTTCTGCCCACCCTATCCCAACTGCCATCTCTCTTCTCATCATCACCCTCTTCCTCTCGCCCTTCTTTCTTTCCCCTCTCCCTCTGTCAGGTGGCTCGTCACTCCCACACGGCAGTAGAGTGGAAGGGGAACATGGTGATCTTTGGAGGAGAGCTCATGAGCGGCGCTTTAGCCAGCGACGTCTGGATGTACCGCCCAATCCAGGATGACTGGCAGCAGCTCGGCCAATCCCATTCGCCCGGGGCACCGAGGGTGGCCAACCATGCAGCATCTGTAGTGGACAACTATCTCTACATATTTGGAGGTAAATAAGTTATTGAAATACAATGCTGTCACCTAACTTCTTGCAGAATATGTTTCTAAACACTTATCCTATAATGTGTATGCTACCATGATTGCGGATAATCCTGAATGAGTCGTGAATAATGATATGTGACAAAGTTAGAGGCATAAATGCTAACCTCCCCTGTTATTGTAATGGTAAGATGTTAGCATGTCTTGGGGGTATGATATTTCTCACTCTTACGCTGTACTGTTTGATTTCAGATTCCAAAAACCAAGTCCTGCAGGCTCTAATTTAGTCTTCTCTTGATTATTCTCCAGTCATGTGGTCAAGTACTGCAAAGAAAGACCTAGTTGCAGGTGGCCCAGAACAGAGTGCCACGTCTTTCTCTTCATTGTAATCACAGGGATAATATACAGTGCATTCGGAAAGTATGTTTACACATTTTGTTACGTTACAGCCTTAGTCTAAAATGTATTAAATAAAAAATGTTCCTTGCCAATCTATACACAATACCCCATAATGATTTGTAAAGGCACACACCTGTCTATATAAGGTCCCACAGTTGACAGTGCATGTCAGAGAAAAAAATAATTGTCGGTAGAACTCCGGGACAGGATTGTGTCAAGGCACAGATCTGGGGAAGGGTGCCAAAAAATGTCTGCAGCATTGAAGGTCCCCAAGATCACCATCATTCTGAAATGGAAGAAGTTTGGAACCACCAAGACCAAACTGAACAATTGGGGGAGAAGGGCCTTGGTCAGGGAGGTGACCAAGAACCCGATGGTCACTCTGACAGAGCTCCAGAGTTCCCCTGTGGAGATTGGAGAACCTTCCAGAAGGACAACCATCTCTGCAGCACCCCACCAATCAGGCCTTTATGGTAGAGTGGCCAGACGGAAGCCACTCTTCAGTAAAAAGGCACATGATAGCCCGCTTGGAGTTTGCCAAAAGGCATCTAAAGACTCTCAGACCATGAGAAACAAGATTATCTGGTCTGAATGCCATGCGTCACGTCTGAAAGAAACCTGGCACCATCTCAATGTTGAAGCGTGGTGGTAGCACAATGCTGTGGGGATGTTTTTCAGTGGCAGAGACTGGGAGACTAGTTAGGACCGAGGGACAGATTAACAGAGCAAAGTACAAAGAGATCCTTGATTAAAACCTGCTCCAGAGCCCTCAGGACCTCAGACTGTGGAAGAGGTTCACCTTCCAGCAGGACAACAACCCTAAGCATACCGCCAAGACAACGCAGGAGTGGCTTCAGAGTGTCCTTGAGTGGCCCAGCCAGAGCCCGGACTTGAACCTGATCGAACAACTCTGGATAGACCTGAAAATGGCTCCCCGTCCAACCTGACAGAGCTTGAGAGGATCTGCAGAGAAGAATGGGAGAAACTCTCAGAATACACGTGTGGCAAGGTTGTAGCGTCATACCCAAGAATACTCGAGGCTGTAATCATTGCCAAATGTGCGTCAAAGTACTGAGGAAAGGGTCTGAATACTTACACTACCATTCAAAAGGGGTCACTTAGAAATGTCCTTGTTTTTAGGGTGTCTAGTTTGAGAAACAGACTCCTCACAAGTCCTCACCTGGTAGCTTCATTAAATAGTACCCACAAAACACCAGTCTGAACGTCAACAGTGAAGTGGCGACTCCGGGATGCTGATCTTCTAGACAGAGTTCTCCCCTGTCCAGTGTCTGTGTTCGTTTGCCCATCTTAATGTTTTATTTTTACTTGCCAGTCTGAGATATAGCTTTTTCTATGCAACTTTGCCTAGAAGGCCAGCATCCCGGAATCGACTCTTCACTGTTGACTTTGAGACTGGTGTTTTGCAGGTAATATTTAATGAAGCTGCCAGTTGAGGACTTGTGAGAAGTCTGTTTCTCAAACTATATTCTAATGTACTTGTCCTCTTGTTCAGTTGTGCACTGGGGCCTCCCACTCCTCTTTCTATTCTGGATAGAGCCAGTTTGCGCTGTTCTGTGAATGGAGTAGTACACAGCGCTGTACGAGATCTTCAGTTTCTTGGCATTTTCTCACATGAAATAGCCTTCATTTCTCAGAGAAAGAATAGACTGACAAGTTTCAGAAGAACGTTCCTTGTTTCTGCCCATTTTGAGCCTGTAATCGAACCCACAAATCATACAATGTGATTTTCTGGATTTTTGTTTTAGATTCCGTATCTCACAGTTGAAGTGTACCTATGATAAAAATGACAGACCTCTACATGCTTTGTAAGTAGGAAATCCTGCAAAATCGGCAGTATCAAATACTTGTTCTCCCCACTGTATAAGGGAATTATGTACAACAAGTTCTGTTCTTTCTAAACAGTTCACCCAATATGAATGAAAACACCCTCAAATTAAAGCTGACCGTCCTTACTTTAACCTCACAATCCATTTGGAATCCAAAGTGCTGGAGTACAGTGCCAAAACAACAACAGTGTTACTGTCTCATTACTTCACTCTATCTATTCTAAGATTGCACCTATCTGTTCTGAATAAGTACTATTGTAATCTTTCTCTCCTCCTCTCCCCTCTGCAGGTCGTACGGAAGAGGATATGTTCTCGTCATCTCTGTATCGGTTTGATCTGCGGGAGTCTGGGGTGTGGGAAGCGGTGCAGCCCACTGGGGGGAAGCCCCCCGCCACAGCAGGCCACTCCATGGTGTTTCACCCCCCATCCCGGGCACTGCTGGTTTACGGGGGCCACAGGCCTACCACCGCCAGGTACAGTTGGATGGGATTGTGGGACTGTCTTGCATGGTAATATGTTTTATTATCAAAATACACACTGAGAGTACACATTGTGTCGTGTGTTATGTGCTATTTGGTAATGCAAGGGGCCTAGTGGTTAGAGCGTTGAACTAGTAACCGAAAGTATGCAAGACCGAATACCTGAGCTGACAAGGTAAAAATCTGTCGTTCTGCCCCGGAACAAGGCAGTTAACCCACTGTTCCTAGGCCGTCAATGAAAATAAAATAAAATTCTTAACTGACTTGCCTAGTTAAATAAAGGTAAAAAAGAACAGGTTCTCGCTAGGTTCTTGGCTTCCATGTGATTCCCAGTCCTGTTTATTATCTGTGTCTCAGCAGGTGTCTGTGTTAATGTTGAAGTGTTTCTGTTGTCTCAAATCATCTGCATCCTTCCTGCCTCTCTCTCCCCCTCAGGTTCAGTGTACGTGTGAACTCCACGGATGTATTCCACGTGGACCGGAGGTTTTGGACCTCGTTCCGTTCCCGTTTCCCAGCCACAGGCCCCAGGGAGAGAGCCTTCCACTCAGCCACCATCATCGGCAACTACATGGTGGTCTATGGTGAGGGGACTTGTGGTGGCGATGGTCATCACAGAGAATATAGGATAGGGACAATTGTTTGCTGTCCAGCCATTTTTACCATCTAATATTGCTCTTATTCTCCCTATTCCCTCTCTTTCTCCCCCCTCTCTCTCAGGGGGGAATGTGCACATCCACTACCAGGAAGAGAAGTGTTATGATGAGGAAATATTCTTCTACCACCTGGGGTGTCACCAGTGGGTGTCAGCTGGGTCGAGCCTCCAACACAGTGAGTCCCTACACACACATTCTCACTCACTCATATTCATGTTGCTTTATGTTGCATCATCTCTCTTTCCCTTCAGGAGGAGAGTCTGTGAGAGGGCGGTACTCTCATGTAGCTGCTGTGATGGAGGGCAGGGTGCTGCTGGTTGCCGGGGGTTACAGTGGTATTGCCCGTGGAGACCTGGTGGCATACAAAGTTCCTCTGTTTGTGAGCAGCGACCCAGGAGACCGGGTGAGTCAAGAAGTAAGGAAGGGGGAGGGATGGAGAGTTTATTAAGGAATATTATTGCATGGTGGACAGGGGCATATGGAATGGGGGAGAGGAGGATGGTTGAAACTGCAATGCTCTCATCTCTTGAAGCATAATGTTTTTCAGTGAAACTGTTTTTTGGGTGTTGAAAGCAGGACTTGTAAACATTGTATTTCTTGTGCACAATTTTTGGGTAGTTCATAGTATAGTGTGGTGCAGGCCTCTCAACTCCGTTCCTGGAGAGCTACCCTCCTGTAGGTTTTCACTCCAACCCCAGTTGTAACTAACCTGATTCATCTTATCAACCAATTCATTATTAGTATCAGGTGCCCGAGATTAGGGTTGGCGCGAAAACCTACAGGACGGTAGCTCTTCAGGAAAATGGTTGGAGAGCCCTGCTGTGGTGTATTTGTTTGACTGTGTGTTTCTGTGTGTGTCAGGATGCTGTGTGTGCCGAGGCACCAGACGAGAGCATGTGTCTGAAGAACCCAGAATGCAGCTGGTGTGAGGGCCGCTGTCGGGAGTACCAACCCACCAACCCGGTAACACACCTATCCAACACTCTGCTTTTTCCATCCCTTTTTCTCCATCTTCAACCCAAACCTCCTCAATCTGTCCTCCCCAGCCACCTTCTAACAATCTAACTTGACCATGGATAAAAACGATGTTCAACTGTCTCTCTCCAGTGTGGCAGCACAGGGTGCCTGGGCCTGGCCCGCTTTCTGTCTGACTGCCAGTCCTGCCTGGTGTTCAGTGGGGCTCCAGGTTCCCTGCCCCGTGCCCCCGGTGACTTCGGCTGGTGTGTCCAGAACGAGTCCTGCCTACCTGTGTCAGGTGAGATGCACAGAGGGAGGAGGGGAATTACAAATATCAAAAGCTAAAATGCATTCGAGATAAAAGACATGAGGGACCACATGAGCAACAACAATGCTGTTTTAGGGCTCCCCCTATCTGAGATGCCTACTGCAGCCCTCATCCTCCACATACAACACCCATTCTGCCAGTCACGTTCTGTTAAGGTCCCCAAAGTACACACATCCCTGGGTCACTCCTCTTTCCAGTTCACTGCATTTGATTTCCATCTCTTCATTCAAAGAATCCATCATGGATGTTCTTACTTAGAGTTGTGGCTGCGTCGCGTGATGTATTGCTGTCTCTACCTTCATGCCCATTGTGCTGCTGTCTGTGCCCAATAATGTTTGTAGCATGTTTTGTGCTTCTACCATGTTGTGCCATGCTCTCTTTATGTAGTGTTGTGGTGTCTCTCTTGTCATGTGTGATTTGTCCTATATTTAAAAAAATATATATATATATATTATCGCAGCCCCCGTCCCCGCAGGAGGCCTTTTGCCTTCTGGTAGGGTAGGCCATCATTGTAAATAAGAATTTGTTCTGACTTGCCTAGTTAAATTAAATGTATTGTAAGATTGAGGTCTGGTACTGTGTGTGTTGTTTGATGAGCTCCCCCTCCCTCTCGGTATTGCAGATCAAAGTGCTTGCCGTGTGGACCAGATCTCAGGGGCCTATGGCTGGTGGGGGGAGCGTACCCGTTTCCTCACCTCACTCCTTTCCTGTCGCACTGAGAACTATGTCCCGGGACTGCACCTGCTCACCTTCCAGCACCCACGCAATGACTCCCAGCCTGACAAGGTACAGAGGCCCCGCCTAGTAGTGTTGTCACAATACCAACATCGCGATACTACAGTAACTGATTTTCCATGGCAAAAACTATTTGGTCCTTTAAAAAACCTACTGTATGTATATTGTGTGTTTATAGCTTGGAAAAGAACGGGATTCAGAACATTTGGTCTGCTTCATGTTTTGTTTCCTTGCCACGATATCTCGTGACAACCCTTCCGCCAAGTAATGTGGTCCTGTGTGGCTCGTGAGTTCCATTCCCTCACAAACACAACCAGTCATGGTGTTTTCATCTGATGGTCAAATAATTCACTTTTAAAGATCACTTCCTTTACTAGGCTACCCGGGCATATGCATCCACTCTCAACATATTTCCAGCCTCCAAATACTGGTGAATGGAAAGCGACATCTTTTACACAAAACACCAAAAAGTGTAAGAATTTGTGTCCACAGCTCTCCTCGCGTCCCGGTGTCGGCCATTCAACTCTGCCTTGGCAAAATGTCAGTGTTCTCGTTGAACCACATCACATTTTGTGTAGGCTAATACCACCCATTTTTTTCCAAGTTCATTCGGAAATGTTTCATGCCTTTGACATGCGGTAATGATAACTGTAGACTACTACACCATTATTTTTCTTGACGTTTTGGTTTAATTATTATGATAGGCCCGTGTTTCACCGGTACGGCGTACCCCCACTTTCTTTTGCCGGGACACCGTACCACCTTTCACCCCTGGTGTTACCTCTACTTCTAGCGATACTGCGTCTCTAAAGCCCCTCTAAGTACTTTCCCTCCTCCCACCCTGCTTAAGATACTGTGTGCTTCCCAAACTCTTATCTGACTGAATGTAATGCTGCTGACTTCTGACATGTTGTACCTTGCTGTAAGACACACCTCCATCCAATCCCCCTTGAACCTCCACTCCTTCAGGTGTCCATCCTGCGCAGCACCTCCATTATCCTCAGCCCCACCACAGAGATGGACGTCACCTTGCAGTTCCGGGGTTTCATCCACCCTCTGTGGGGTGCCCCTCCACCTGCACCCCCTCCCACCGAGACAGTTTCCATGTGGGCCCGGATACAGAGGCTACACTTTGAGGCCCGCATGGCCGCTGGACCCAACTCCCTGCAACTGGTGAGAGGGAGAGAGCGAGGGAGCGGGAGGTGGGCGCTTACCGTACACATTTTTTGAGAGATACGAGTAGAGTGGATACGAGTAGTCCAGCCTGTCATTTTTTTACTGAACTTTCTCACTCTTCCTCCTCCCCTCAGAAGGAGGTGGTAGGTCGCTGGGCAGCTCACCAGGAGAAGGAGATGAAGCTGCTGTCCCGTCCTGACATGGGTCGTCTGTTTCCCAACCTGACCCGGGGGAACCGATACCTGGTCCAGGCCGAGGGATACCTCAACAACTCAGGCTCTGGACAGACCAGTGAGATGGCCCTGACCTGGAACAGAACTGCCCTGCCCGGTGGAAGTGTGAGTACCAGCTGACAATTACACATTTTATAAAGAAAAGGTTTTCACAGTAATACTGAGGCTCAATACCCTTAACATCAATATTGTTGACGTTTGTTTCTCCCACTGTCTCTCTATCCCTCCTTTCTCTCTGTAGGAGATTTCCTTCCTGTTCTTGGAGCCGTACCGTTCTGGCTCTTGCTCGGGGTACCAGTCTTGCTTGGCGTGTCTGTCAGATCAGTCCTGTGGCTGGTGCCCGTCTCTGGGCCGCTGTCTGTTCCGTGCCCTACCTGCCCTGGAGCCCTGCCCAGAGGACCAGGGGGGAGGGGAACGCCACCTGCTGCTGGCCCCTCCACAATGCACCCTCTGTGAGGAGTACAGGGACTGCTCCGCCTGCACTCAGGTATTTAACATACAGAACACCTCACTGCCATTAGCATCATAAAACATTTAATACTTTTTATACTCCCCTTACAGATCTTGTAGACCTTTGACTTTTATGATCTTTGGCCGACAGGACCACTACTGTGAGTGGCAGATCAACGCCAGCAAGAAGGGTGACTACCAATGCAGCCGACGGGGAAGACTGGATGGATCCATTCGCGACCCAGGGGGGTGCCCTAAAGTCTGCAACCAGTGAGTACCCACTGTCTGGCTCATCGTAATATAATTGCTTGGGGCAATTACTCCTACAGTATGCAACTCGCTCTATCTCCCCCTTCCCCCCCTCTGTAACAGGAGGAGGACGTGTGGGGAGTGTCTGTCTAACTCCAGTCAGTGTGCGTGGTGTGAGTCGGCCCAGGCCTGCTTCTACTTCGCTGCTTACCTCACCAAGTATCCCTACGGAGAGTGCAGGGACTGGTATGACAGGTAAACCATTAGAACCAATGAGCTGAACTCCTGTAGTCAACAATGAAACTTGGAACAGTTTAAAATTGAAGTTTAATCTTATTTCTCTTTCCTATTTGGAATCTATTATGTACCAACAGCGTGCAATAACCTTTTCTGTCTCCCTCCTTCCCTCAACCTATCTCCATCCCTTCCTCCATCCTTCTCTCCCCCACTCCAGTGTTCACTCAGTGCCCCAGTGTAAGCAGTGCTCAGCTCTGGTCACCTGTACAGACTGTCTCCAGACGTTTCAGTGCGGCTGGTGTGGAGACTACAACAACCCCACCATCGGCAGGTGTCTACGAGGAGACTGGGGAGGGATGGACGACGCCTCTGTGTATAACTGCAGTGTGGCTGTCGATGAAGTACGGGCTACCAGGTATGATGACCAGCAAACTACCACACTTCAAAATGCTTACTTACCCAGGTTTGACTTCAACTGAGGACAAGCCCACAAAACGGGCTGTGGTGATGGAAAAAATCATTATCTGAGCAGGTCCAGTGTAACTAATGCCTACGTACACTGGACCTGCCTGTGAAGTTACTATGTCAATACCAGACCACCTGTCTGCATTAGGATGTAATGCTGAACCTTGTTATTCCTCCTCCCCCTCTAGTCCTGAGCCCCAGACCTTGGCCCCCCCGCGGCCCATGGAGCTGGAGCACTTGGAGGAGGGGGAGAGGGACCCAGTCTGGTCCTACCCCAGCTGTCCCGATGTGGAGGAGTGCAGGCTGGGCCTCCACAGCTGCCACCCCTTCGCCACCTGCGTCAACACCCCCACCTCCTTTGAGTGCCACTGTGAGAGGGGCTACACCGGGGACGGCACCCTGCACTGCAACCAGACGTGAGCCTCTCTCTCTCTCCCCATTTCACTCCCTGTCGCTCTTTCTTTTTCCCTCCCTCTCATCCTCCCTATCATGACAAGCCCTTTTCCCTTCCACTAGCTTTTATAATATCTCGTTCTCTGAATAACTCTATTCTCCTAAAGCCGACCTCTCTCTTTCTGCTCCAGTTGTTATAATGAGTGTCGTGAGGGCCAGTGCAGCGGCAGCCCGCGGTTCGAGTGTGAGTGTTCCCTGGGCTGGACATCTGACCCAGCCACACTGGTGCTGAGCGGGGTGGAGTGTGACGTGGACTGTGGCTGTAACTTCCACAGCACCTGTATCACTGCCCCAGGCATCTGTGACCACTGCCAGGGTGAGACAGACATAAATATCAACCCAATTCATCTGTCCAAAAAAGGGGAAAAACAACACATTTTATTAATTTCACAAGTCATAATTTTCTCTAATTAGTTAATGTGCTCTCCGTTCTCCCTTCTCCTCAGATTGGACAATGGGTCTCCAGTGTGAGCACTGTCGACCAGGGAGTTTTGGTTCTGCGCTGGCCGGGGGCGGGGGCTGTGTGCCCTGCCAGTGTAACGGCCATGGAGGCCCCCTCCTGGGCTTCTGCCACAATCAGACAGGCCAATGCTACTGCACACACCACACCCAGGGACCACACTGTGAATCCTGCTTGCCTGGATACTACGGAGACCCCAGGTGGATGGATTTATTACCCCCAGTGAGGAAATTGGTTTTGCAGCATTACAAATAGGCATTCTGTAAAGGATCTGTTTTCTAGAACAGTATGTGTACTGTACATCAGCAACTAGTTGCTATGTGCTCTATAATTAAGAACCTGCTTCAGTATATATTTGAATGTTTGAATATCTCTCACTTAATGCATATCACTTATACAACTCTCTCTTCCTCAGGAATAATGGCACCTGTTTTCGTCAGTGTCAGGGGCGCTCTGTGATCCTGTCCCACCAGTCACCCCTCTCTGAGCTCCCCATCTCATCCTCCCTGGGGTGGCGAGGGGGCGTCGGGGGGAAGGGGGGACTCTCCCACTGTCTGTGGGTCCTGTCTGTCTCTGAGAACTTGGTCCCCTGTGTGCCGGGCAAGCTGTGCCCTCCTGTGGCTCTCACCCTGCACCCAGACTCCTACACACAGTGCACTGTGAGGACTAAGTACACACTAACTAATACAACACAGACTGATGTTTATTGTGCTGTAGTGAACAGAGCCACCAGCGTTCCCATGGCCTGAGATGTATTTTCTGTCTCTCACACACAGAGCTCCTACGTTTACGTGTTTGACGGCCTGCCTCGTTTCTTGAGCAACGGGGTGGTGCACTCGGACCACAACCTGATTGGCGCATTCTGTGGGACGACCCGGACTCAGCCAATCACTGTGGAGGCCACTTCAGGTAACCTTAGCGATTTGTTTGTTTATTAAAGCTTCTAGTAATTTTTTATTGAAAGATTCCCTCTCTGCTCCCTTTGTTTTTTCTCTCTCCCAGGTGTGATCTCTGTGTACTTTGAGGCCAACGTCTCGTCCGACCGCCCTCAGGGTTTCAACGCCTCCTTCTGGGTGCGGCGTTGTCGCCAGGGTTCTGAGGCGGGGGAGGATGAGTCACCCGTATGCCAGGGAGGGGCGCAGTGCAGCGGGGGGCTGTGCCAGTGTACTCAGGGGTATGGGGGACCGTACTGCGACAGGCCCCTCTGTCCCGAGGGCTGTGGGCTAGCAGAGGGCCGAGGCTCCTGTAACTTGGTGAGAGGGACTGAACAGTAGCACTGTTACTGCAGACAGTGTGAATGCTCATTGTTGTTTTGATGTTTTCCTCTTTGTTTATCCTGTTCCTATATATTACAGTCTCATGTGTGTCTCTAATGTTAACCCTCTCTCTCTCCTGTCTGTCTCTGTGTCTGTCTGTGTCTGTCTCTGTGTCTGTCTCTGTGTCTGTCTGTCTCTGTCTCTGTGTCTGTCTGTCTGTCTCTGTGTCTGTCTGTCTCTGTGTCTGTCTGTCTGTCTCTCTCCTGTCTGTCTCTGTGTCTGTCTGTCTCTGTGTCTGTCTGTCTCTGTGTCTGTGTCTGTCTCTGTGTCTGTCTGTCTCTGTGTCTGTCTCTGTCTGTCTCTGTGTCTGTCTGTCTCTGTGTCTGTCTGTCTGTCTCTGTGTGTGTCTGTCTGTCTGTCTCTGTGTCTGTCTGTCTGTCTCTGTGTCTGTCTCTGTGTCTGTCTGTCTGTCTGTCTCTGTGTCTGTCTCTGTGTCTGTCTCTGTGTCTGTCTGTCTCTGTGTCTGTCTGTCTGTCTGTCTGTCTGTCTCTGTGTCTGTCTGTCTGTCTCTGTGTCTGTCTGTCTCTGTGTCTGTCTGTCTCTGTGTCTGTTTGTCTGTCTCTGTGTCTGTTTGTCTGTGTCTGTTTGTCTGTCTCTGTGTATGTCTGTCTGTCTCTGTCTCTGTGTCTGTCTCTGTCTCGGTGTCTGTCTGTCTCTGTGTCTGTCTGTCTCTGTCTGTCTCTGTGTCTGTCTGTCTGTCTCTGTGTCTGTATGTCTGTCTGTCTGTCTGTCTGTGTGTCTGTCTCTCTGTGTCTGTCTCTGTGTCTATCTCTGTGTGTGTCTGTCTCTGTGTCTTGTCTGTCTGTCTGTCTGTCTGTCTGTCTGTCTGTCTGTCTGTGTGTCTGTCTCTCTGTGTCTGTCTCTCTGTGTCTGTCTCTCTGTGTCTGTCTCTCTGTGTCTGTCTCTCTGTGTCTGTCTCTGTTTTAGTCTCTGGGAGTGTGTGTGTGTGCAGACGGTTGGGGCGGCTCTGACTGCTCCACCCCTCTGGACTCCAGCAGCCTAGTTTGGGAAACCCTACTGGACACACAGCTCACAGCGGTAAGAACCAGGACACACACACACACACACATACAAACACTCCCACCACAGAGTGTCACAGTGCTAAACTTCCCCCTCCCTTCACAGAACCAGGCCCACAGGTTCCTCCACCGGATGGGCCATTCTCTAGTGTCTGGACCCCAGGGGAACCTCTGGATGTATGGAGGCCTTTCTCTCTCAGAGGGCATCCTGGGAAACGTCTACAGGTGTGTGTGTGTGGGGGGGGACGGGACTTTTTAATGGCTGTGTTTTTATTGGTGTTCATTTAAAGATGCCTTTTATGAGACAGCAATTTTTTGTTGTTGTAATTGTTTGAAATGACCAGAAACTCATATCAGTTAATTTCTCTGTCTCTCTTCCCTCTCTGTGTTGATTGGTGGGTTCAGGTACTCTGTGTTGGAGCGGCGCTGGACTCAGATGCTGACCAGCTCAGTGGAGGAAGGCTCCACCCCCAGCCCCCGCTACCATCACGCCTCTGCCCTTCTGGCCAGTCACGAGCCTCTCTCCGATGGCCAAGGAGCTACTCACAACCTCATGCTGGTGGTGGGCGGTGTCACGCAGAAGGGTGTCGCCGTGGATACGTGGAGCCTCAACCTCAGCAGTCTGGTGTGGCGACAGCACAAGGTTTGTTTGGTTTTAGCAATCCACCATCTTGCCTTAATTGGGGGTATATATATGAACAAAAAAACACTAAACATAAAATATTGGTAGTTAACTGTCAGCCTACACCCCACGATTCAATTTACTATAGACTTCTATGTAACCAATTAGTCTGTGTCCTCTTTCCCCACAGAGCTCAGTGCTGCCACCGGTGGCAGGTCATACTCTAACGGTGCGTCGGGACTCCTCTATGCTGCTCATCGGAGGTTACTCTCCAGAGAACGGCTTCAACCATCACCTGCTGGAGTTCAACATCCTCTCTGGCAACTGGACCGCCGCCCCCCACACCGGCACACCTCCTACAGGTCAGAAGGACCTCCACCTGCACTCATTAACTCACTTAGTACCTGCCAATCTGGAAAGTCCCTACTCAGCTTTCATGGATCCTCTCCCACTAAGTAGGCATAGAATATAAAGATTGAGGTGCATCCATTATGGTTGGAGCAAAGAGTTATTTCTGACACTATGAACTGTAAACTGCTGTCCCTTATGATGTTGCATAATTTACTGTCTGTTGATTAACCCTTAACCCTCCCGTGTTGTCTCTTGACTGACTCCTGTGTGTCCTGTCCTCTCTTCAGGTCTGTATGGCCACTCGGCTGTGTACCACAAGCAGACAGACGCCGTGTACGTGTTCGGAGGCTACCGCTTCCACGTGGAGACAGTGGAGCCCTCAGGAGAGCTCTACAGTCTCTACTATGCCAACCTCACCTGGTCCCTACTGGTCCCCTCACAGGGGAATAAGGTAGGTACAACCATGGCTTAACTAGCTAACCGGTATTTAAACAGCTTTTACATGTTCCCAGGCTGGCCTTAATTGATGACATTGTCATTATATCAATAAAATTTTTCTTAAATGACCACCGTCTTTTTTTCTCCCTCTCTCTCCCCAGCCCCTGTCCCGTTTCTTCCATGCTGCAGCCCTGATAAAAGACACCATGGTGATTGTGGGAGGTAGAACAGGAGTGGAGGACTACAGCAACACGGTGTATCTGTACCAGATCAACTGTAACACCTGGATACAGCCAGGTAACTGTGTGACTGACACCGCATGTGGCTAGCCAAAACACTGCATATACAGTGGGGCAAAAAAGTATTTAGTCAGTCACCAATTGTGCAAGTTCTCCCACTTAAAGAGAGGCCTGTAATTTTCATCATAGGTACACTTCAACTATGACAGACAAAATGAGAAGAAAAAAAATCCAGAAAATCACATTGTAGTATTTTTTATGAATTTATTTGCAAATTATGGTGGAAAATAAGTATTTTGTCAATAACAAAAGTTTATCTCAATACTTTGTTATATACCCTTTGTTGGCAATGACAGAGGTCAAATGTTTTCTGTAAGTCTTCACAAGGTTTTCACACACTGTTGCTGGTATTTTGGCCCATTCCTCCATGCAGATCTGCTCTAGAGCAGTGATGTTTTGGGGCTGTTGCTGGGCAACACAGACTTTCAACTCCCTCCAAAGATTTTCTATGGGGTTGAGATCTGGAGACTGGCTAGGCCACTCCAGGACCTTGAAATGCTTCTTACGAAGCCACTCCTTCGTTGCCCGGGCGGTGTGTTTGGGATCATTGTCATGCTGAAAGACCCAGCCACATTTCATCTTCAATGCCCTTGCTGATGGAAGGAGGTTTTCATTCAAAATCTCACGATACATGGCCCCATTCATTCTTTCCTTTACACGGATCAGTCGTCCTGGTCACTTTGCAGAAAAACAGCCCCAAAGCATGATGTTTCCACCCCCATGCTTCACAGTAGGTATGGTGTTCTTTGGATGCAACTCAGCATTCTTTGTCCTCCAAACACGACGAGTTGAGTTTTTACCAAAAAGTTATATTTTGGTTTCATCTGACCATATGACATTCTCCCAATCTTCTTCTGGATCATCCAAATGCTCTCTAGCAAACTTCAGACGGGCCTGGACATGTACTGGCTTAAGCAGGGGGACACGTCTGGACCTGCAGGATTTGAGTCCCTGGCGGCGTAGTGTGTTACTGATGGTAGGCTTTGTTACTTTGGTCCCAGCTCTCTGCAGGTAATTCCTTAGGTCCCCCCGTGTGGTTCTGGGATTTTTGCTCACCGTTCTTGTGATCATTTTGAGCCCACGGGGTGAGATCTTGCGTGGAGCCCCAGATCGAGGGAGATTATCAGTGGTCTTGTATGTCTTCCAATTCCTAATAATTGCTCCCACAGTTGATTTCTTCAAACCAAGCTGCTTACCTATTGCAGATTCAGTCTTAACAGCCTGATGCAGGTCTACAATTGTGTTTCTGGTGTCCTTTGACAGCTCTTTGGTCTTGGCCATAGTGGAGTTTGGAGTGTGACTGTTTGAGGTTGTGGACAGGTGTCTTTTATACTGATAACAAGTTCAAACAGGTGCCATTAATACAGGTAACGAGTGGAGGACAGAGAAGCCTCTTAAAGAAGTCCCCAGTTACAGGTCTGTGAGAGCCAGAAATCTTGCTTGTTCGTAGGTGACCAAATACTTATTTTCCACCGTAATTTGCAAATAAATTCATTAAAAATCCTACAATGTGATTTTCTGGATTTTTTTTCTCATTTTGTCTGTCATAGTTGAAGTGTACCTATGATGAAAATTACAGGCCTCATCTTTTTAAGTGGGAGAACTTGCACAATTGGTGGCTGACTAAATACTTTTTTTGCCCCGCTGTATGCTCAGTTTGATGAGGATGTGGAGATTATCCTAACGTTTCTCCCTTCCTCTCTCTCAGACTCGGCGGTGGGCGAGCCGGTTAACCGTTCAGTGTCTCTGGCCATGGCGGGCTGGGGTGGGCGGCTGTTCCTCTCTGGGGGGTTCAACGGGGTCACCCTGGGGCGTCTTCTCACCCTGACCCTTCCCTCTGACCCCTGTGCCTTGCTGCCCACGCCCGAGGCCTGCAACACCACCACAGGCAGCTGTGTCTGGTGCAGGGGCACCTGCGCCGCCTCTGATACTGCTGAGAGGTACAGCTATGGTTATCATGGGAATGATGATGTTTCCAAGTTTTTGACTGTGTCTTTTATTTTGGAGGTGTTTCTTGGGGTTGTCACTTTGTGTAATCATGTTTATTCTTTCCCTATCTCAGAATTAATGACAAACTTTCCCATCTCTCCCTCTTTATGGTGTGTTGTCCCTGTCTCTCAGACTGGGCTGTTCCATTGGTCAGTCTCCCTGCTCCCCCACCCCTCGTCTACCAGACCAGTGTCGCAGACTGAAGACCTGCAGTGAGTGTCTGGCACGCCACCCCAGGACCTTCTCTAGCCTCTCACAGGTAATACACACATGCAAACACACACAAACACTAGCTCAGACCGTACACACACATACACACTCACACTAACCCCCCCTCTCTGTCAGTCTCAGTCTGCTCTGCAGTGTAAGTGGTGCACCAACTGTCCAGAGGGAGCATGCATCAGCAGTACAGTCAGCTGCACCTCAGAACACGACTGCAGGATCAACCAGAGAGAGATCTACCTGTCCAGCAACTGTACTGAGACCAGCTGTGAGGCCTCCGACTGCCCCAAGTGCACCGCCTCAGGGAAGTGCATGTGGACACGCCAGTTCAAACGCACCGGTGAGAGACACCACCATTCACCTTCTATTGCTAGGGACAGGAGTCTATGGGTAGACCACTAGACTAAGGCGTGGCTGGAATAACTGAGAACCACTCTCTTACATCTGGTGTTGCGGTTCCTCCAGGCGAGACCAGGCGCATCCTGAGTGTGAACCCCACCTACGACTGGACGTGCTTCAGCTACGCCCTGCTCAACGTGTCCCCTATGCAGGTGGAGTCCTCCCCCCCTCTGCCTTGTCCGCCCCCCTGCCACCACCTCAGCACCTGCAGCCTCTGCCTGGGCTCCCGGGGCTCAGACGGGGGCTGGCAGCACTGTGTGTGGAGCATGGCACTGCAGCAGGTAAGATGGAGACTGTGGGTGGGTGGGTGGGTGGGTGTTTAAGGATCATATGTGTCTATTTTCTTCCTGAATGTATTTCTGCATTGTAGCTTCAAAAACAAATGAATGAGATTATATTTCAGCCCTTCTTTCCCCCTCTCCTCCAGTGTGTGAGTCCGTCCTTCGTGCCTCTGCGCTGTGAGGCGGGTCAGTGTGGTCGTCTGCTGTCTGGTGGGGACTCTTGCTCCCCCCAGTGCGCTCAGCTCACCCAGTGCTCTCAGTGCATCGCCTGTCCCCAGTGTGGCTGGTGTGCTGCCCGGGGGGGCAACGGGGCTGGACTCTGCCAGCAGGGAGGCCTCAACGGTGAGGGGAACAGAATTGAATAGACCTTTAGAATATCCACTCCTGAGCCCTTTAAAATTATAAACTTGGATTAGCTAAAACAACGTGCCATTGGAACACAGGAGTGATGGTTGCTCATAATTGGCCTCTGTACACCTATGTAGATATTCCATAAAAAATCAGCTGTTTCCAGCTACAATAGTCATTTACAACATTAACAATGTCTACACTGTATTTCTGATCAATTTGATGTAATTTTAATGGATAAAAATGTTGCTTTTCTTTCAAAAACAAGGACATTTCTAAGTGAACCCAAACTTTTGAACAGGTGTGTGTGTGTGTGTGTGTGTGTGTGTGTGTGTGTGTGTGTGTGTGTGTGCGTGTGCGTGTGTGTGTGTGTGCGTGTGTGTAAACTCAACAAAAAAAGAAAGTCCCTTTTTCAGGACCCTGTCTTTCAAAGGGTTTAAACACTGTTTCCCATGCTTGTTCAATGAACCATAAACAATTAATGAACATGCACCTGTGGAACGGTCGTTAAGACATTAACAGCTTACAGAAGGTAGGCAATTAAGGTCACAGTTATGAAAACTTAGGACACCAAAGAGTCCTTTCTACTGACTCTGAAAAACACCAAAAGAAAGATGCCCAGGGTCCCTGCTCATCTGCGTGAATGTGATTTAGGCATGCTGCAATGAGGCATGAGGACTGCAGATGTGGCCAGGGCAATAAATTGCTATGTCTGTGCTGTGAGACACCTAAGGTCCTTCTGTAGCTCAGTTGGTAGAGCATGGCGCTTGTAATGCCAGGGTAGTGGGTTCGATCCCCGGGACCACCCATACGTAGAATGTATGCACACATGACTGTAAGTCGCTTTGGATAAAAGCGTCTGCTAAATGGCATATATTAAGACGGTGCTACAGGGAGACAGGATGGACAGCCGATTGTCCTCGCAGTGGCAGACCACGTGTAACAACATCTGCACAGGATCGGTACATCCGAACATCACACCCTCGGGACAGGTACAGGATGGCAACAACAACTGCCCAAGTTAAACCAGGAAAGCACAATCTCTCCATCCGTGCTCAGACTGTCAGCAATAAGCTGAGAGAATCTGGGCTGAGGGCTTGTATGCCTGTTGTAAGGCAGGTCCTCACCAGACATCACCGGCAACAATGTCACCTATGGGCACAAACCCACCGTCACTGGACCAAACAGGACTGTAAAAAAGTGCTCTTCACTGACGAGTTGCGGGTTTGTCTCACCAGGGGTGATGGTCGGATTCACGTTTATTGTCAAAGGAATGAGCGTTACACCGAGGCCTGTACTCTGGAGCGGGATCGATTTGGAGGTGGAGGGTCCGTCATGGTCTGGGGTGGTGTGTCACAACATCACCGGACTGAGCTTGTTGTCATTGCAGGCAATCTCAACGCTGTGCGTTACAGGGAAGACATCCTCCTCCCTCATGTGATACCCTTCCTGCAGTCTTGTCCTGATATGACCCTCCAGCATGACAATGCCACCAGCCATACTGCTCGTTTTGTGAGTGATTTCCTGCAAGACAGAAATGTCAGTCTTCTGCCATGGCCAGCGAAGAGCCTGGATCTCAATCCCGTTGAGCACGTCTGGGACCTGTTGGATCGGAGAGTGAGGGCTAGGGCCGTTCCCCCCAGAAATGTCCGGGAACTTGCAGGTGCCTTGGTGGAAGAGTGGGGTAACACCTCACAGCAAGAACGGGCAAATCTGGTGCAGTCCATGAGGAGGCGATGCACTGCAGTACTTAATGCAGCTGGTGGCCACACCAGATACTGACTGATACTTTTGATTTTGAACCCCCCCCCCTTTGTTCAGGGACACATTCAATTTCTGTTAGTCACATGGCTGTGGAACTTGTTCAGTTTATGTCTCAGTTGTTGAATTGTGTTATGTTCATACAAATATTTACTCATGTTAAGTTGGTTATAAATAAACGCAATTGACAGTGAGAGGACGTTTCTTTTTTTTACTGAGTATATATAAAATTTATGAATGAAATATAAGAGCGTTATAGAATATAACTTTATTGTCCAACATTTAGGGTTATATTCTCTATTCCCAATAACTATTTCAAGTTACCTCTTCTCCTCACTTTCCCCTGTGTGTGTGTGCGTGCGTGCATGTGTCAGGTGTGAGTGAGGGAGTGTGTCCCCAGATAAACAGCAGCTGGTCCTTCCTCCACTGCCCAGAGGAGGATGAGTGTGCCAACGGCCACCACCACTGTAACGTCACCCAGGACTGCCATGACCTGACCCAGGGATACCACTGCACCTGCAAGCAGGGCTACGTTCTCAGCCGGTAGGAAGCCACACGTCACAATCATCATTAACGGCAGAAGAAGTAGCACTTGGATACCTCAGCAGCAATACACACACAACCTCATCATCATTACATCATCAGTACTACCACTCCACCTGTCCTGCAAACACGGCTACATATTCAGTTGGTATACATACATAGTATCCTAAAAAGGTTCTACAGCTGTACCATTGAGAGCATATTGACTGGCTACATTACTGCTTGGTATGGCATCTAGGACATCTATATCAGGAGGTGTGAAAAGAAGGCCTGGAAAATCGTTAAAGACCCCAACCACCTAAGTCATAGACTATTTTCCCTGCTGTCTTATGGCAAGAGCTACCGGTGTATCAAGTCTGACACCAACAGGCTCTTGAACAGCTTCTATCTCCAAACAATAAGACTGATAATTAGCTAACAGAATAGCTCCACAGACTGAGTTTGTCTTGTATCTTCATTGACCTTTTATTTCAATATTTGCACTGTCTCACAGGGCCCTACACACTCACACACTGTCACTCCATCATCTGCTCACTCACACATAATATGCACATACATTTTATACTGACTCTACACACCTGCCCATCCACTCACATACAAGCTGCTGCTACTCTGTTTATCTTAAATCCTGTTGCCTAGTCCCCTTATCCCTATACATATCTACCTCCATCACTCCAGTATTCCTGCACATGTAAATATGGTATTGGAACTGACTTTTTAAATATTTCCTGTATATAGTATCCTTCTTGCTTACTTTATTGCGTATTTCCTCTTCTTGTTTTTTTATCGTAATACATTGATTATTGCATTGTTGGGTTTTGAGTTTGCAAGAAAGGCATTTCTTGCAAACATTTCTCACATACACACTGTACTTGTGTATGTGACATTGAAACTTGAAAACAAACAGGGCTACATATTCAGTAGGTATATGCCATTTTTGCAGACGCTTTTATCCAAAGCGACTTACAGTCATGTGTGCATACATTCTACGTATGGGTGGTCCCGGGAATCGAACCCACTACCCTGGCGTTACAAGCGCCATGCTCTACCAACTGTGCTACAGAAGGACCACTATATGCCATTTAGCAGACGCTTTTATCCAAAGCGACTTACAGTCATGTGTGCATACATTCTACGTATGGGTGGTCCCGGGAATCGAACCCACTACCCTGGCGTTACAAGCGCCATGCTCTACCAACTGAGCTACAGACTTGGTATACATCCATAGTATCCGTTTAAGTTTCTCCTCTTTCTCTCTACTCCCTCTCTGCAGTGTGTCAGGCCAGTGTGAGCCGGTCTGTGCTCAGGGCTGTGTCAACGGGACCTGTGTGTCCCCGGGAGTGTGTCAGTGTCACTTTGGCTTTGTGGGGGACAACTGCTCGTCTCAGTGTCGTTGTAACAAACACAGCAACTGTAAAGGAGTGTCTGAGCCTGACAAGTGTCTGGAGTGTAAAAACAACACTATGGTGAGTGGGGCAGACACACCCAGACACACACACACAGTATTTCAACTGTAAGATTATGCATGTCACAGCCCAATGTGTTTCTTGAGTGCCAAAACACTTGTGACACACTGGTGCTGATCCCAGGTCAGATTACAAGTTCATTCAGTGTATCATATACTGATGATTATGTGGTTTGTCTCTCTCTCCTGTACCAGGGTGATCACTGTGAGAAGTGTAAGCCCCTGTATGTGGGGTTGGCGGTGGGCGGGGGGACGTGTCGCCCCTGTCGGGAGTTCTGCAGGGGGAACAGCGCAGTGTGTCTGTCCCGGGACGAACACAAGAGGGCGCTAGACCACCCCCAAGACCACCCTCTGGACCCAGACAGCGTAAGTGACTTAGTCTGTTTCTGTTTAAGTTAATTTATGTTCTCCCCATCTTGCTTTGAGTTTAGTAATGGGTTACTTTTGAACTGATCAACAGCATATTTTGTGGTCATATCATGATTTATGTGCAAGCTAGAAACTCACTGTGTAGGAACAGGTATACCATCTTGGATGTCATTTAGGTACATTTCTCTTGTTGAACTCCCTCTCCTTTATCAGATTGTTCAGTGGGTGTCGGAAGGTCCTACAGAGGACTCAGCGGTTTGTGTGAGCTGCCAGAACAACAGCGTGGGGGACAAGTGTGAGAGCTGCCTCAGCGGCTACTTCCTACTGCAGGGGAACTGTGACAAGTGAGTAGTAATTCCTTTAAAATGAACTAGCCACATCTAATTCACTTGTAATCAGTGGTGGGAAAAGTACTACAATCTCATACTTGAATAAAAGTAAAGATACCTTAATATAAAAGTGAAAGTCACCTAGTAAAATACTACTTGAGAAGAAGTATTTGGATTTAAATATACTTAAGTATCAACAGTAAAAGTATGAATAAGTTAAAATTTCTTATATTAAGCAAACCAGACGGTTTGCTTTTTTTCTTTTATTTACGGATAGCAAGGGTCACACTCCAACACTCAGACATAATTTCAAAGCAAAACATTAGTGTTTAGTGAGGTCTGGCAGATCAGAGGCAGTAGGGATGACCATGGATGTTCTCTTGATAAGTGTGTGAATTGGACGATTTTCTGTCCTGCTAAGCATTGAAAATGTAACGAGTACTTCTGGGTGTCAGGGGAAAAGTATGGAGTAAATAGTACAGAATTTAATTTAGGAATATAGTGAAGTAAAAGTTGTCAAAAATATATAAAAAGGAAAGTTAAGTACAGATACCCCAAATAACTACTTAAGTAGTACTTGAAAGTATTCTTACTTAAGTACTTTACACCACTGCTTGTAATTAATGGATGAAAGCGACATGGAGCCATATTGTGGTGTTCACACCCATCTGAGTTTTCACTTTTCCAGACTGTGCACTTCAGAAGAGTGTTCATGATGGAGTGATTCTGTAAAAATCACTTCGGAGGGCTGAATCCTACAGAAAGCTGAAATGATATTTGTTTCTCCCACCTGTAGGTGTCAGTGTAACGGCCATGCAGACACGTGTAATGAACATGACGGCACAGGCTGCCCATGTCAGAACAACACAGAGACCTCTTCCTGCCTCAGCAGCCCGCAGAGCGACAGGAAGGACTGCTACAGAACACAGGTATGGATAGGATGGTGCACACACTAGACACAGTTTACAAGCAGGTATACTGATACAGCAGGGGGAGTTCTGAAGAAGGATACCTTGATTTTCCTGGTTGTAAAGATCACATCCATATACAGACAATAAGCACAGTATTTACATGCACTTGTATTTCTTGTTTCTTCTCCCTCTCTGGAATCCTCCACGCAGTGCGCCAAGTGCAAAGACTCCTTCAATGGCACACCGGTAAACGGGCGCCAGTGCTACCGCCAGTTCAACGTGGACAATGAGTGCTGCTTCGACCCCACCTCTCAGACAAACTGCTTCCACGACCCCACCATCCGCAATTTGCCCAAGGGACGCACTGTCTTCTTTGCTGCCCAGCCAAAGTTCACCAACGTGGACATCCGGGTCACCATCGACGTGACCTTCGGGGAGGTGGAGGTGTACGTGTCCAACTCCCATGACACCTTCATTGTAGAAGTGGACCTCCACACAGGCATCCACGCCATCAAGATCGAGGACGAGTCGGTGGCCCGAGGTGGGGCGAGCGGAGGGGATAAGGAGACACCTCCGTCACCTATGAAGGTGTATGCCAACTCCTCATCCAGCCTGGGTGGGGCCATGCTCCCCAACACCCCCCTGCAGCTCCACGCCAAGCCCCAGGGGGCAGACAGGGAGGTACGGGAGGCCAAGACGGAGGGGCTCATCTCCTATATCACGGTGTGGAAGCCCCAGACGGTGCTGATTGTTCGAGGTGTCCGTGACCGCGTGGTCATCACCTTCCCCCATGAGGTCCACTCCCTGAAGTCCAGCCGCTTCTACATCGCCCTGTGCGGGGTAGGCGCCGAGGAGAGACGGGGCGAGTCCCAGGGCCTGCTCTTCCTCCGCCAGGACCAGGCTCACATCGACCTGTTCGTCTTCTTCTCTGTTTTCTTCTCCTGCTTCTTCCTCTTCCTCTCCGTCTGCGTCCTCCTCTGGAAGATCAAGCAGTTCATGGACTTCCGCCGAGAGCAGAGGCGTCACATCCAGGAAATGACCAAGATGGCATCCAGGCCCTTCGCCAAGCTCACCGTCTATTTGGAGCCAGAGGAGCCCCAGCTCATCTACCTGCCCGCCACAGGGGGCGGAGGGGTGGGGGGCAGTGCCGTGTCCCTGGCCCATGCACGCACAGGCAAGCTGGGGGGCATCGTAGTTGGCCAGAGGGGGCGTGCTGGAGCCATCTCCTACAAACACGAGCCAGGCTCCGGCCCCACCGTCCACCACCACCTTACCCTGGGTGGAGGGGGCAACAGTGGGCAACACCTGCCCCTGCATTACCTCAACACCCACCACTATGTCCCCACCAACACCACGGCCTCGCACCCCCACCATCACCCATCCTCCCACAGCGGCTACCAGCACTTCTGCCGCTCCGATCCCTTCTTGTCCCAGCTCATGGGCTTCTCCTACTCCACCTTCAAGGTGGGGCCCATCACCCTGGAGCCCACGGACGACGGCATGGCCGGGGTGGCCACCGTCCTCATCCAGCTGCCGGGGGGCATCCTAGCCCCTAACCGCGCCTGCCTGGGGTCCGCCCTGGTCACACTACGGCAAAACCTCCAGGAGTACTGTGGTCACGGCAATGGAGGGGGACACCCCGGGGTGGGAGGGGGGCGCAAAGGCCTACTAGGGCATCAGCACCTCACCACCATGGCTATGTAGAGAAGAGAGGGGGAGAAAGTAGATGAGAGAGAGGGGTATGTGGTGGGGTGGTAGTAACATGTTAAGAGGTTAGAAGAGAAATGGGGAGTTAAATGAAAAAGGCCATAAAGGAAAAAGTTGTGTAAGAGCCTGTTAAAACCTCTAGTGACTCCCCATCCCGCATGAGGGAGCATAATCATCGACTGACACGAATTAGCATAACGCAACGGACATAAATATTCCTATTCATGAAAATCACAAGTGAAATATATTGAGACACAGCTTAGCCTTTTGTTAACCACCCTGTCATCTCAGATATTCAAAATATGCTTTACAGCCAAAGCTAGACAAGCATTTGTGTAAGTTTATCGATAGCCTAGCATAGCATTTTGTCCAGCTAGCAGCAGGTAACTTGGTCACGGAAATCAGAAAAGCAATCAAATTAAATCGTTAACATCCGAAGCTCATCAAAGGTATTCACTCACGAGACTCCCAGTTAAATAGCCAATGTTCCTTTTTTCCAAAAATATTACTTTTGTAGGCGAAATAGCTCCTTTTGTTCTTCACTGAGAAATCACCCGGAAATTGCAGTCACGAAAACTCCGGAAAATATTCCAAAGTAGCTCCATAATATCGACAGAAACATGGCAAATGTTGTTTCTAATCAATCCTCAAGGTGTTTTTCAAATATATATTCGATAATATATCCACTGGGACAATTGGTTTTTCAGTAGGACCCATTGGAATAATGGCTACCTCTGTATTTTACGCGAGAATCACTCTGGGAGCTATCAGGTGACCAGTTGCGCAATGTAGCCGCTTACAGGTATTCTTCAACAAAAATGCGTAAAACTATGTCACAATGCTGTAGACACCTTGGGGAATACGGAGGGAAAGTAATCTGGTTGATAGCCCATTCACTGCTCAATATGAACGCATTGGAACGCAGCGCTTTCAAAACATAAGGCACTTCCGGATTGGATTTTTCTCAGGCTTTCGCCTGCAATATCAGTTCTGTTATACTCAGACAATATTTTCTTTAGAGTGTTTTCCATCCTAAACTGTCAATTATCCCTAGTCACAAGTTTATTAAAGTTGATAGGATCGGTATCTATATTTACACTGTTTCAATATTGATTGTATTTTATTCCGTTATGTATCGCTTTATTTCAAACGCTATACGTGAATAGAATGCACTACAACTGCACGTTATATCAGCTCAACCATTCAGTTGCATCCTGTCTGCGTCCGCTATTGAGGTATGATTGTTGACAACCAGACTGCATAGAGAAACTTTTTCTGCACTGTCGTTTTTTTTTGGAATGACCAATAAAGTAGGGACGATAACTACTGGAGTTGGAACCAACATGTGCTTTATACCCCAGAAAGTAGCAATCAAACATTACCATTAAAAACAAGAGATGGAAGGCTTAGTCCGCCAGGATGTGCAACATTGATTTGACAGAATAGGAATAAAGAAAGTGATGCTTGTTTGTCAGATGTGTTTTTATATCATGGCACTAATGATGTGTGAAATTAATTATAAGTTCATATATGGCAGGCTTTTAAGCTACGTGTCTGTTTATTCACTCAACCTGATGTCTATATTTGTACATGTTCATTCACAGGACCTGTTACATGGTTCTTTATAGGTTGCTGTTGTATTTATTTCTCTGCTCGTCTGTCTCCAGTTCTTCTGCATTTGTGAACTACACTTAACAATCCTGTTGTGTATCGTGTCCACTTTTGACACATTTCATGTCTGTTTTAAATAGATTTTGTTACAAATGAAGGATTTAACTAGGTTATCAGACTTCTGTCCCTGTAGCCATTTTACGAGTGGATAACATAACACACACACTATGTATTGTTTCGTTTCTAAGAATTTTATTTCAGTTCTTTGATATGAACTGTATGTTAACTTTTATGGTTTTGTTTTTAGCTATTTTGATTGGATGATTTTTATCAGCCAATGAGGGCTATGATTAGAACTGAATTCACTTTTTGGATTTGTCTTGTGACAAATGGAACAAGAAAAAAATTACAGTATGTGGAACAAAAAATCGTATGGAAATGGTCAGATTATAATGGAGACAAAGGAAAGCGACAATATGTGCAAAGCGACATCTTCCTGGTGAAAGATAACATTAATGAAAAGGGGGTTTTATTTTCAAGGAAGGTGTAACATTTTTTTGTTAATGTTTTTTGCACTCTTAAGACTAATTTTCTTCGGTTTCTCATGTGAATCACTACAAGATGAATCCCCCCATTATATTGCAACAATCTGAATGGTGCTACTACACAAAACAACCATTAGACTACAAAATGATTGGTAATTCCGAAATTTCTCATTTACATGTATTTAACCAAGTTTTTTACAAAAATAACAGCTTTCTTGGTTAGTAGCATTGCTCCTAATTAAGGTAAATTGTAACACTATCTTCAGCTACCTTCGAGTCTGGGCACAAGCATTATTAGACTAAATTTTTATTGTCTTGTACTTGTTTCACTGAGCACCTGAGTTAGATTTTTCATTTGCTCTTTTTTTTTTAAAGAAGGGAACAAGTGATGTACAGAAGATGGTTTTGTCCTGGTGATGAGTCTGCTACAATATTAAAAGTCCAGGAAAGATGGCACACTTCTGTGGTTTTCTTGTGCATATTTTCTTTTAAGTGGAATAAGTGAGACATCGGTTGAGATGGACTAATGTTATGCTATTCATGTAATTTCAACACAAATCATTGAAATAGCGTCAAATTCCTTGGTTGAAGACCATTTTATCCTGGTACGTCTTCAGTGGGGGACGACTATAAGCGTTCGAAAATTCGCTCTGGCCATCTCCAATTTCAGAGCGCAGAATAGCTGATGAATTTACGAACGCTCAACACCGGTTGAATAGGGCTGGTGTCAGCAAACAACGGCAAAAAAAAGCTTAATTCAATTGTTGCCAGCAGCACAGCTATAGTCACCAACGCTCTGGATAACATGAAAAACGCATAACCAGCTCTGCTAGAGCAAGTAAAATGGCCAGAGTGCGGTGTTATCTATTTATCCAGTTAATTTGGGTGCCGTTGAGGTCAGAAGGCTCGGATCAACCCTACTCCTCGGCCAGAGCCTCCAGCATGCGCTCCGACAGCGAAAAGCTCTGAATTTACTAAAGGGCAATATGACAGTTAAATAATATACAAAAATTCTGATTTTACATACGCCCTCCAGAGTGCAATACGAACGCACCCAATAATGGACACTGCTGGCCTGCAGTGCAAACCGATAGGCTATTTAATTTCAGAATTGGTTACAATTAGGTTAAGGGTTAGATTTAGATTTTATTGGCTCATTGTTTTCAGGTCAGTAGGTACCCACACTTTTCTGCGAGTGTCTCTTAAAATCCTCATCAATCAGCAGACAATCTTTCGACATGATTACCTGATTGGTCAATCTACACCCACGCCAAGGAAGTGCAAACAGAGTTCTTCCGGTCACTGTGTTTGGTTTGAATCGAAGAAGGTAAGTGAAGTTATTTTGCCCGTGAATGTTTTGTGTAGAAAACAAATGTTTACTCACATCGTTGATGTCTTTATAACGACGTCGAACGTTTGGTGGGTGACCGTTGTCAATTGTAGCTAAATATGCTAAGTAAGAAGCTGCGTAATTTGGTTTATCTAAGTTTCACCAAAACCACGCCACATGTTTTTGTAGCTAATTCACTCCGTTTTCAACAAAAAAAATCCCATCTTCTAGCTAGATTCTAGACAGCTTTAACCGTAACTTCAATTAAACGCCGTTTGAAATAGCTGCCTGTCCCTCTTTAATAACCGAGCAACTGCACACGTCAGCAAATATACGCCAGGTCTCAATTAGTTGTTTACACTAGGTAAACAATTCGTGTTAACCACTTAATGTTTTGATATGTTGAGTTTAAATGATTCTGTAATGGCTTACTAGCGTTTGTCGCCAGAAAGACTGCTAGTACATATCCCTACCCGTGGCGTAAGTAAGAACTGCAGAAAATGTATTATCAAATATAATTTCAGTCAAATTAATTTAAAATGTAATACGCATACTAAAACAAAAGAAACGTTAGTGTGTGTAAGCGATAACACGTTAGTTCAGGAAATTAAGAAATGTATTAAAATGCTGGAATTAAACCATTAACTATGCAAAGCTGTTTGCATTAAGAAAATACACTGAACATGCAACTTTCTAAGATTTGACTGAGTTATAAGGAAATTGGTCATTAGAAATAAATTTATTGGGCCCTAATGTATGAATTTCACATGACTGGGAATACACATTTGTCTGTTGGTCACATACATGCATACAAAAAGAAGGTAGGGTCGTGGATCAGAAAATCTGTCTATTTGGTGGGACCACCATTTGGGTCATGCATTGCGACACATCTCCTTCTTATAGAGTTGATCAGGCTGTTGATAGTGGCTTGTGGAATGCTGTCCCACTCGTCTTCAATAGCTGTGTGAAGTTGCTGGATATTGGTGAGAACTGGAATACGCTGTTGTACACAACAATCCAGAGCAGACCAAACAGCCTCATTGGGTGACATGTCTGAGTATGTAGGCCATGGAAGAAGTGGGACATTTTCAGATTCTAGGAATTGTGTACAGATCCTTCCGTCATGGGGCTGTGAAGAAACCTGAGGTGAATTTGGCGGATGACTGGCACGACAACATGCCTCAGAATCTTGTCACGGTATCTCTGTGCATTCAAATTGCCAACGATAAAGTGCAGTTCTGTTCATTGTCTGTAGCTTATGTCTGCCCATGCCATAACCCCACCGCCACCATTGGGCACGTTGACAATGGCAAACGATTCTGTTTAATCAGCTTCTTGATGTGCCACACCTGTCAGGTGAATGGATTATCTTGGCAAAGGAGGGATGGAAACGAATGTGCATATTTTTTTGAGAAATAAGCATTTTTTACACATGGGAAATGTGTGATCTATTGTTTTCGCTCATGAAACATAGGACCAACACTTTTTTGCATTTATATTTTTGTTCAGTGTCGATGCCTTGCTCAAATACAATCCTGTCTCTAATGGCCTATTATGTAGAGTGATTTAATAAAATAAATGCCTGTGCCGTTAATTTAAGACGACTAGCCTTGTTAGTTGAGTGATTCAACTTTTGGCTAATAATGAAGACTTGTGTGTAATCATCATTGCCTATCAGCCAAAGTCTGCAGTGTGTGTGTGTATATAGACTGTTTTGGTCCCGGATACTCTTTTCATGGCACTTCGATACAGTGATTTTCATAGCAGGTAAGGAGAGCTTTTTCCTAACCTTAACCACAGTCTCCTAACCTGCTACCTTAATTATCCTAACCTGATACAAAAAAGTCACAATGTCGAAGTGCCATGAAAAGAGTTTCCCTTGCGTTTCCTGACCTAGTCTAGCTCATCTTGGTTAATGAGCATCAGCCTGAAACTGCTTCTCTTTTCACTCAGAATGTCAGTAAGGAGGATATTAGAGGCATTTTAGTCAACAAGATGAAGATCAAACAACGTTCAAAAACTACGCCACTGCACAAAAAAACCATGGGGACTAAACGCCATGGAAACCTGGGTATAACACAAACAGAACGTGACCCACAGTCAGGTGATGACTCCACCGGCAGAGATGAATCAGATTGTACCCAAGCACTCTCAAAGAGCACCAGTTCAAATCATCATTCAGATTCTAGTCCACTCCACAAGGATCCTGTGGTAGTGCTAACCAGGTTGGCTGAGGTAAGTAGGATTAGTGTTTTCTAATGTGCCTAGTATTATGGCAAGATTGTTAATGCATACTTGTAGTTTCTGTATCTTTCTAATCCATAAGGTGGTGGTTAAGACACTTCTGAGAGACATTAAAGTTTGTTTGGTGAAGGAGGTGACGGATGTCAGGAGGGATGAAGACAACCATGGAGGCAGGACATGCTGTTTAACATACTCCAGTCTACTCCCAACAGTGCAGTTTAAATGGGTGATGGTTACTGGAACATTCATATTAATATTGGCAAGGACTATTGAATGAGAAATTACATTTGCCATTTTTTTTCTCCCCTCTTATCGTACCCATCTCTTCTCCCTCTATCCCTCACTCTCAGGTTCTCCTCAGTTCTTTCCTTGTCCACACTGCACCATCTCCTTTACTGACTGTTACTTCCTGGAGAACCACATCAAGACCAAACACCAGAAGCAGTACCTGGCCATGTTGAGAAGCCAAGTCTCAAAGAGTAAAAGAGTGTATGGCCCCACACACAGCTGTCCTCACTGTAGCTGCATGTTCCATACACCACGACAGCAAGAGATTCATAACCGCCAGGCCCACCCCTCTGCCCGTCCCCAGAAACCTGCCCCTCCCCGGAGAACTGGCCGTCCCCGCGGGGTACAGGAGAAATTCCACACCTGCCCACAGTGCTCCCGCAGATTCAAGTACCTGGGCAGCCTGCTGAAGCACTGCAAGAGTTTGCACAAAATGGCCGTTGTTCTCACCAATGGACACATCAGTTGCGCAGACTGTGAGAAGAGCTTTGAGAATTGCTGGGGCCTCGGGCCTCACCGGTGTCACGAACCAGAGGGCAATAAACCTAAGGACGCTAAACAGATGGTCATTAAGGAAGTCGGCTTCCAATGCTTAGATTGTGGCAAGATCCTCACTACTCCTACGAGCCTGAACACTCACATGCGCATCCACACTGGAGAAAAGCCTTATGTCTGCAAGGAGTGTGGCAAGCGCTTCTCAGGTACAGGCGCTTACCGTTATCACTTGTTAATACACAATGGGGCTAAGCCATTCAAATGTCAGGACTGTGGGAAGGCTTTCAAGCAGAAGTACCTCCTCAGGAAGCACATGACTGTTCACTCTGGTGAGAGGAAGTACTCCTGCTCCCAATGTGACAGGCAGTTTGCATACAGGGAGAGTCTGAAGCTTCACCTGCGCACACACTCCGGGGCGAGACCTTTCAAATGTACTGTCTGTGGTAAAGACTTTGCTGACAAAGGTTATCTGAAGATGCATCTGAAGATTCACAACAACCAGAAAAACTACCATTGTGGGGTTTGTGGGCAGAAATTCATAAGGATTGGGGTGCTGAACGTACACCTGCGCTCACACACAGGTGAGAGGCCTTACCACTGCACAGTGTGTGACAAGCAGTTTGCCCGACTCGACCACCTGAAGAACCACCAGCGCACTCACACAGGTGAGAAACCATACACCTGTACCGAGTGCAGTAAAAGCTTCACTCAGTCTGGAGATCTAACTAAACACAGGCGCCTCCACACTGGGGAGAGGCCATTTGAATGTTCTGAATGCCACAAACGCTTTATCTGCTCTGCTTCTCTGACCCTGCACATGAGGACCCACACTCACCGTGAAGTAAAGCCATACTCCTGCCAAGAGTGTGGGAAAAGCTTTTATGAACAGAGTCATGTGAACGGCCACATGAAAATCCACAATGGGAAACGTTATTCCTGCCCCCACTGCTTTCTCAGCTTTGCTCGCAAGTCCAACCTCTCCAAACACCTGCTTAGACGTCATAAACCTAAATGATAATGATGTATATTAACATAGCACATTTTATGAAACTCTGTTACTCTTATGAATTAAATGGAGGGGAGTCTGATCTCTTTTGTCTGTGATCGATGTGTGACATCAAATTCTAACTCAATTTTGCCCCATGTTTGATAACGCTGCAATGTTTTAACAATCCTCCAGTTGGGTCACAGTGAGCTCCATGTATTGGGACAGTGACATGTTCTCTTTCTCCTGCAGCACTTTGGATTTGAAATTATACAACGACTGAGGTTAAAGTGCCGGCTTTAATTTGAGGGTATTTTCATCCATATCGGGTGAACCGCTCAGAAAGAACAGGTTTTTTTGTACATATTCCCCCCCATTTTTAAGGGAATGGTTACATTATTTGGTCCCATATGCCCAGCATGCAATGCTTACATTAAGCTTGACTGGATGCGTTTGCTGTTTGTTTTGGTTGTGTGTCAGGGTATTTTGTGCTCAATAGAAATTCATGGTAAATAATGTATTGTCACTTTTATTATAAATTAGAATAGTGTGGTCTTCTATATTAGTGGCTACCATGATTACGGATAAAACTGAATGAATTGTGATTAATGAGTGAAAGTTAGAGGCATAAATATCATACCCCTTCAAAATGCTAACCTCCCCTGTTATTGTAATGGTAAGATGTTAGCATGTCTTGAGGGCATGATACTTGTGTGTCTGTACTCTAGCTTTCTCACTCATTATTCAGGACTATCCCTAATCATTGTAGCATCCAACAAGTTTGTAGAGTAACAACCTTGTTGTAATCAATATGTGCTAGGACAATGGGACCAAATACTATACTTTTGACTACTTTTACCACACAAGGAATTTGTACCAACTTTTCAAGTCCTCCCCCCCCAATTTTAGGGGATTATGTTCAAGTAGTGTAATTTCTAAACTGTTCATATGGATAAAAATACTAATTAAAGCTGGTCTACACTTTAACCTAATAATCATTGTATCATTTCAAATACAACGTCTGGAGGTACAGAGCCAAAAGAACTAAACATAATTCACTGTCCCAATACTTTTGGAGCTCTTTTGTTAATATTATTGCTCTTTTGTTTTATGGATGTTTGTGTTTAACCAGTTCAATGTAAGCTACATAATCCCCAAAAGTAGTTATCATGAGGTCCATAAATGATAACTAGTAATGTTTCATACTCAAATGTTTTTAAAAATCTCACTTCCGGTAAAAAAATAGGTATAGATTGTTGAGGTCACTTGAGGATACTAGCTCAAGTACACACAGTACAAATGATACAATTCTATTTGACAAAATTGTATGAATAGGGCTTTGAAGTGTTTATTCTTTCTAAATATTGCTTAAATTATAAAATGACACTAAGATATCATCTTCCTTAACTTTAAATTACATATTTGTTTAGTGTTAGAGAATTCATATTTTCTGGATGTTTCTCTTGTTCATAATGTCTGACCCCCATCGCTGTTAACATCTCAGAGCTCTAGCTTGACTATATTAACTTTTTAGGAACACTCCTTTCATCCTTAATCTATCTCTAAATGTGCTACTGTAATGAAACCACTCTCCTGCTGTGCTATGATGTAAGGATTGCAGGCATGTGCTTTGTCAGTAGCTGTGATATAGGGTTCAGCCAGGATTTGGACAGTTGGAAGAGTGATTGAAATGGTAGAAGGGACATCCCAGCTTCAAGTGGTGTTAGATTTCACATCCTACATCACGCAGGGTTGGAACCGGTACCAGAACCACACAGGTCCCCCAAACAAGGGACATTATGTCTAAGAGGTTATAAACACACACAAAAAAAATGTTTTATTTGCTCTGTATAAAAATTAAGAACGTATGTACAGAAGATGGTTTCATGAATGATTGACCTGGTGATCAGTAGGCGATAATAAATTCTGAAAGATTATTGTCAGTTTTGTTGTTGGTTTGTACTGTATTTTTGGAAGTATTTTTGGAAGAAGAGCTTTTATGTGAAGGTCACTCCCCTAGTATTGTTATAAACATTACTTTTAATGAAGGTTACTTACATAGACCACATTTGTTTCAGTCCATAAGCCATCATTGACCTGCACTGGTTTATTTTTATTGCATTACCAAACATTTGAACATGGTAGACAAGCATGCAGTATTCATTCTCTCTGTGTGTATGTACAGGGCATTCAGGAAAGTATTTGGACCCTGTAACTTTTTTTCCACATTTTGCTCTAAAATGGATAAGTGTGCAGTGTGCCTGCAGATTCCTGTACCTGAATTTTTGGGGACTGGGGCCTCACCGGTGTCATGAACCAGGGGGCAATAAACCTAAGGACACTAAGCCTGTGATATGTCTGGAAGTCTGCTTCCATTGCTCCGAGTGGCAAGATCCTCACAACTATGAGCCTGAACACTCACATGCGCATGTCCCACACCGGAGAGAAACCTTACGAATGCGAGTGTGGCAAAATATTCACGAAGGGCAGCAGTTTAGGCAAACACCTGCTCACCCAGTGCTCTCTGCATCGCCTGGCCCTGGTATGCTGCCAGCGGCGAGGCCTTCGACGGTAAGGGGAACAGAATTGAATACACCTTTTAGAATATAGTTTAAGATTGAATAATAGATCCTCGTCCACTGTGTGTGTCAGTTTTAGAACACCTATTCAAGGCTTTTTCTTTACTTGGACTTTTTTCTACATTGTAGAGTAATACTGAAGACAGCTGAAGTAACACAAGGAATCGTGTAGTAACCAAAAAAGTGTTAAACACATTTTATAATTGAGATTCTTCAAATTGCTTTGATAACAGCTTTGCACACTCTTGCCATTCTCTCAACCAGATTTATGAGCTTGTCACCTGGAATGCATTTCAATTAACTGGTGTGCCTTAAAAGTTCATTTGTGGAATTTCTTTCTTTAATGCATTTGAGCCAATCAGTTATGTTGTGACAAGGTATGGGGGGTATACAGAGGAAAGTCCTATTTGGTAAAAGACCAAGTCCATATTATGGCAAGAACAGCTCATCATTACTTTAAGACATGAAGGTGTCAATAAGGAACATTTCAAGAACTTTGAAAGTTTCAAGTGCAGTCGCAAAAACAATCAAGCGCTATGATGAAACTGGCTCTCATGAGGACCGCCACAGGAATGGAAGACCCAGAGTTACCTCTGCTGCAGAGGATAAGTTCATTAGAGTTGCCAGCCTCAGAACTTGCAGCCCAAATAAATGCTACACAGAGTTCAAGTAAGCAGACACATCTCAACATCAACTGTTCAGAGGTCACTGTGTGAATCAGGACTTCATGGTTGAATTGCTGTAACTAAACCACTACTAAAGGACACCAATAATAAGAAGAGACTTGCTTGAGAAAGAAACACGAGCAATGGACGTTAGACCGGTGGACATTTGTCCTGTGGTCTGGAGTCCAAATTGGATATTTTTGGTTCCAACCGCTGTGTCTTTGTGAGACGTGGTGTGGGTGAACGGATGATCTCTGCATCTGTATTTCCCACATTAAAGCATGGAGGTGTTATGGTGTGGGGTGCTTTGCTGGTGACTGTCTGATTTATTTAGAATTCAAGGCACATTTAACCAGCATGGCTATTTGGGCTTGGTGGGACTATCATTTGTTTTTCAACAGGACAATGACCCAACACAACTCCAGGCTGTATAAGGGCAATTTTACCAAGAAGGATCCCCCGAATCCCCCGACCTCAACCAAATAGAGATGGTTTGGGTTGAGTTGGATCACAGATTGCTTTGGTTTCTACATGATTCCATATGTGTTATTTCATAGTTTTGATGTCTGAACTATTATTCTACAATGTAGAAAATAGTACAAATGAAAGAAAAACCCTTAAATGAGTATGTGTTCTAAGACTTTTTGCCGGTAGTGTATATATATTTATAAAATATAAGAGCTTTATAGAATATAACTTCATTGTCCATCATTTAGGGTTATATTCTCTACTCCCAATAACTATTTCAAGTTACCTCTTCTCCTCACTTTCCCCTGTGTGTGTGTGCGTGCGTGCATGTGTCAGGAGGGAGTGTGTCCCCAGAGAAACAGCAGCTGGTCCTTCCTCCACTGCCCAGAGGAGGATGAGTGTGCCAACGGCCACCACCACTGTAACGTCACCCAGGACTGCCATGACCTGACCCAGGGATACCACTGCACCTGCAAGCAGGGCTACGTTCTCAGCCGGTAGGAAGCCACACGTCACAATCATCATTAACGGCAGAAGAAGTAGCACTTGGATACCTCAGCAGCAATACACACACAACCTCATCATCATTACATCATCACAATCATCAGTACTACCACTCCACCTGTCCTGCAAACACGGCTACATATTCAGTTGGTATACATACATAGTATCCTAAAAAGGTTCTACAGCTGTACCATTGAGAGCATATTGACTGGCTACATCATTGCTTGGTATGGCAATAGCACCGACCTCGATCTTATGGCGCTACAGAGGGTTTTGGGACAGCCCAGTACATCACTGGGGCCGAGCTCCCTGCCATCCAGGACATCTATATTAGGAGGTGTGGAAGGAAGGCATCAAGTCTGACACCAAAAGGCTCTTCAGCAGCTTCTATCCCCAAACAATAAGACTGATAATTAGCTAACAAAATAACTACACAGACTGAGTTTGTCTTGTATATTTATTGACCTTTCATTTCAATATTTGCACTCTCTCTATGCACACTCACAGGGCCCTACACACTCACACACTGTCACTCCAACACACACACACAAACACTCACTCCATCATCTGCTCAGTCACACATGATATGCACATACATTTATACTGACTCTACACACCCACTCACATGCAAGCTGCTGCTACTCTGTTTGGAAAGTGACTCACTGTCTGTTTCAAATCAAATCAAAACAAATTGTATTTGTCACATACACATGGTTAGCAGATGTTAATGCGAGTGTAGCGAAATGCTTGTGCTTCTAGTTCCGACAATGCAGTGATAACCAACAAGTAATCTAACTAACAATTCCAAAACTACTGTCTTATACACAGTGTAAGGGGATAAAGAATATGTACATAAGGATATATGAATGGGTGATGGTACACCCTGTATTGTTTACTTTTTTAAATTTCAGTTATTGTATATGAACTGTATGTTAACTTATATGCCTTTTTTTTTTATTTTGGCTCTCTCGATTGGATGATTTTATCAGCCGGTGAGAGCTTTGATTAAAACATCACTCTTTTTTGTGATTTGTCTTGTGACAAATGGAACAAGAAAGCAATTACATTATGTGGAACAAAACATTGTATGGAAATTGTCAGATTATATTGGAGACAAAGGAAAGCGACAATATATGTGCAAAGCTCCATCTTCCTGGTGAAAGATAACATGAATGAAAAAGTTGTTTTATTTTCAAGGAGGGTGTGTTACATTTTTGTTAGATGTTTTTCGCACTCTTAAGAAGAACATTTTCTTCAGTTTCTCATATGACTCACTCCAAGATGAATCCCCCCATTATTTTGGAACAATCTGAATGGTGCTACTACACAAAACAACCATTAGACTACAAAATGATTGGTAATTCAGATAGATTTCTCATTTACATGTATTTAATCAAATATATAACAAAAATAACAGTTTTCTTGTTTAGTAGCATTGCTCCTAATTAAGGAAAATTGAAGCACTATCTTCAGCTACCTTCGAGTCTGGCATACAAGCATTATTAGACTGGTTACATTGTTCTTGTATTTCTGTGTTAGTTTACGTGTTTTTTTTAACCCTTTTTATTTTTTACATTTTTTATTTACTCGTTTTTTTTTTAATTGGGGATCAGTGATGTACAGAAGATGGTTGCCTGGCAGACTCTTTGTCCTGGTAATGAGTAGTAGGTGACAATATTAAAAGTCCAGGAAAGATGACACACCTCTGGTTTTCTTGTGCATGTTTCTTGTGCATAGAATATAAGAGACATCGGTTGAGGTGGACTAATTTTATGCAATTCATGTCATTTCAACACGTCATTGAAATAGCGTCAAATTATTTGTTTTATTTTATTTTTTTATTTTAAAATGTTATTTTTTATTAACAACAAATCAATACATAAAGCACATGTGGGAACACAAGCATACATAAATTACAAACAATTAGCGTCAAATTATTTGGTTGAAGACCATTTTAGCATGTTACGTCATCATTGGGGGACGACTATAGGCTTCTTTTTTTTTCTTTTTTATAAAGGCGTTCGAAAATTCGCTCTATCACTGATGAATTTACGAACGCTCAACCCCGGTTGAATAGGACCGGTGTCAGCAAACAACGGCTAAAAATAAGCTTCATTCAGTTGTTGCCAGCAGCACAGTTACAGTCACCAACGCTCTGGATAACATGAAAGCCGCATAACCATCTCTGCTAGGGTAAGTAAAAAGGGTTATTTAACAAAAAAATAAACAAATATTCTGAATTTAAATACGCCCTACAGAGTGCAATACGAACGCACCCAATAATGGACACTGCTGGCCTGCAGTGCAAACCGATAGGCTATTTAATTTCAGAATTGGTTACAATTAGGTTAAGGGTCAGATTTAGATTATATTGGCTCATTGTTTTCAGGTCAGTAGGTACCCACACTTTTCTGCGAGTGTCTCTTTTTAAAATCCTCATCAATCAGCAGACAATCTTTCGACATGATTACCTGATTGGTCAATCTACACCCACGCCAAGGAAGTGCAAACAGAGTTCTTCCGGTCACTGTGTTTGGTTTGAATCGAAGAAGGTAAGTGAAGTTATTTTGCCCGTGAATGTTTTGTGTAGAAAACAAATGTTTACTCACATCGTTGATGTCTTTATAACGAAGTCGAACGTTTGGTGGGTGACCGTTGTCAATTGTAGCTAAATATGCTAAGTAAGAAGCTGCGTAATTTGGTTTATCTAAGTTTCACCAAAACCACGCCACATGATGTTTTTGTAGATAATTCACTCCGTTTTCAACAAAATCCCATCTTCTAGCTAGATTCTAGACAGCTTTAACCGTAACTTCAATTAAACGCCGTTTGAAATAGCGGCCTGTCTCTCTTTTAATAACTGAAAAACGGCACACATGTCAGCAAATATACGCCTGTTTCAAATAAACGCCAGGTCTAAATGAGTTGTTTACACTAGGTAAACAATTCCGGTTAAACACTTTAATGTTTTGTTGAGTTTAAGTTATTCAGTGATGACTTACTGGCGTTTTTATCGCCAGTAAAAACGGTCTTAATAACTACAGAGAATTTTAATCGGCATTCTATGGCAAAATAAACCTTAGTGTGTAAGTGATTAGACGTTAGTTAAGGAAATGAAGAATTGATTAAGATGCTGGAATTAAACAATTAACTATGCAAAGCTGTGTGTATTAAGAAAATACACTGGACATGCAACCATTTCGAAGATTTCATTGAGTTGTAAGGGAATCGGTCAATTGCAATAAATTAATTGGGCTCTAATCGATTAATTTTGCTTGACTGAGAATACCGATATTTGTCTGGTCTGATACACCTTTTTTGTATGTATCAGAACCAGTCTATTTGGTGTTACCACCATTTGCCTCATGTAGTGCAACACACCACCTTCGTATAGTTGATCAGGCTGTTGATTGTGGCCTGTGGAATGTTGTCCCACTTGTCTTCAATGGCTGTGTGAAGTTGTTGGATATTGGCTGGAACTGGAACACACTGTCATATTCAACGATCCAGATCATCCCAAACAGGCTCAGTGGGTAACATGTCTGGTGAGTGGTCTGGCAGGGTAGCCTAGTGGTTAGAGCGTTGGACTAGTAACGGAAGGTTGCAAATTCAAACCCCCGAGCTGACAAGGTACAAATCTGTTGTTCTGCCCCCGAACAGGCAGTTAACCCACTGTTCCTAGGCTGTCATTAAGAATAAGAATTTGTTCTTAACTGACTTGCCTAGTTAAATAAAGGTCAAATAAATAAATAAAAAAAATATGGAAGAACTGGGACATTTTCAGCTTCTAGGAATTGTGTACAGATCCTTATGTCATGGGGCCATGCAGAAACATGAGGTGAATGTGGTGCATGAATGGCACTACAATGTGCCCCGGGATCTTGTCATGGTATCTCTCTGCATTCAAATGGATAAAAAAGATCAAATGAAGTTGTGATTGTCTGTAGCCTATCTGCCCATACCATAACCCCACCGCCACCATGGGCCATGTTGAAATCGGCAAACTGCTCATCCACACACCGTACACGCTGTCTGCCATCTGCCCGGTACAGTTGAAACCAATATCACACTCCCTCAACTTGAGACACCTGTGGCATTGTTGTATTACAAAACTGCACCTTTTAGTGGCCTTTTATTTTCCTCAGCACAAGGTGCACCTGTGTAATGATCATGTCTATGGTCCCATGTGTCTGTTGGTTGAGCAGGTTGCTTTCAACACCAGGGTTGTGGGCTCAATTCACACAGGGGACCAGTACAGAGGGGAAAAAATGAAATATATGCACTCATGACTAAGTCGCTCTGGATAAGAGTGTCTGCTAAATGTAATCAAACATTTGTGCAATTTCTTTTTGGGAAATGAGCATTTTGTACACATGGAAAATTCTTTTTTTTTTTATTTTAGCTCATGAAACATAGGACCAACACTTTTTTGCCTTTATATTTTTGTTCAATGTAGATGCCTTGCTCAAATACAATCCTGTCTCTAATGGCCTATTATGTAGTGATTTAATAAAATAAATGCATGTGCCATTGTGTGTAATCATCATTGCCTAGCGGCCTAAGTCTGCAGTGTTTCTGTGTGTATAGGCTGTTTTGGTCCTGGATACTCTTTTCATGGCACTTCGATACAGTGATTTTCATAGCAGGTAAGGAGAGCTTTTTCCTAACCTTAACCACAGTCTCCTAACCTGCTACCTTAATTATCCTAACCTGATACAAAAAAGTCACAATGTCGAAGTGCCATGAAAAGAGTTTCCCTTGCGTTTCCTGACCTAGTCTAGCTCATCTTGGTTAATGAGCATCAGCCTGAAACTGCTTCTCTTTTCACTCAGAATGTCAGTAAGGAGGATATTAGAGGCATTTTAGTCAACAAGATGAAGATCAAACAACGTTCAAAAACTACGCCACTGCACAAAAAAACCATGGGGACTAAACGCCATGGAAACCTGGGTATAACACAAACAGAACGTGACCCACAGTCAGGTGATGACTCCACCGGCAGAGATGAATCAGATTGTACCCAAGCACTCTCAAAGAGCACCAGTTCAAATCATCATTCAGATTCTAGTCCACTCCACAAGGATCCTGTGGTAGTGCTAACCAGGTTGGCTGAGGTAAGTAGGATTAGTGTTTTCTAATGTGCCTAGTATTATGGCAAGATTGTTAATGCATACTTGTAGTTTCTGTATCTTTCTAATCCATAAGGTGGTGGTTAAGACACTTCTGAGAGACATTAAAGTTTGTTTGGTGAAGGAGGTGACGGATGTCAGGAGGGATGAAGACAACCATGGAGGCAGGACATGCTGTTTAACATACTCCAGTCTACTCCCAACAGTGCAGTTTAAATGGGTGATGGTTACTGGAACATTCATATTAATATTGGCAAGGACTATTGAATAAGAAATTACATTTGCCATTTTTTTCTCCCCTCTTATTGTACCAATCTCTTCTCCCTCTATCCCTCACTCTCAGGTTCTCCTCAGTTCTTTCCTTGTCCACACTGCACCATCTCCTTTACTGACTGTTACTTCCTGGAGAACCACATCAAGACCAAACACCAGAAGCAGTACCTGGCCATGTTGAGAAGCCAAGTCTCAAAGAGTAAAAGAGTGTACGGCCCCACACACAGCTGTGCCCACTGTAGCTGCATGTTCCATACACCACGACAGCTAGACATCCACACCCGCCAGGCCCACCCCTCTGCCCGTCCCCAGAAACCTGCCCCTCCCCGCAGAACTGGCCGTCCCCACAAGGTACAGGAGAAATTCCACACGTGCCCACAGTGCTCCCGCAGATTCAAGTACCTGGGCAGCCTGCTGAAGCACTGCAAGAGTTTGCACAAAATGGCCGTTGTTCTCACCAATGGACACATCAGTTGCGCAGACTGTGAGAAGAGCTTTGAGAATTGCTGGGGCCTCGGGCCTCACCGGTGTCACGAACCAGAGGGCAATAAACCTAAGGACGCAAAACAGATGGTCATTAAGGAAGTCGGCTTCCAATGCTTAGATTGTGGCAAGATCCTCACTACTCCTACGAGCCTGAACACTCACATGCGCATCCACACTGGAGAAAAGCCTTATGTCTGCAAGGAGTGTGGCAAGCGCTTCTCGGATACCAGCGCTTACCGCTATCACTTGTTAATACACAATGGGGTCAAGCCATTCAAATGTCAGGACTGTGGGAAGGCTTTCAAGCAGAAGTCGCTCCTCAGGAAGCACATGACTGTTCACTCTGGTGAGAGGAAGTACTCCTGCTCCCAATGTGACAGGAAGTTTGCATACAGGGAGAGTCTGAAGCTTCACCTGCGCACACACTCTGGGGAGAGACCTTTCAAATGTACTGTCTGTGGTAAAGACTTTGCTGACAAAGGTTATCTGAAGACTCATCTGAAGATCCACAGCAACCAGAAAAACTACCATTGTGGGGTTTGTGGGCAGAAATTCATAAGGATTGGGGTGCTGAACATACACCTGCGCTCACACACAGGTGAGAGGCCTTACCACTGCACAGTGTGTGACAAGCAGTTTGCCCGACTCGACCACCTGAAGAACCACCAGCGCACTCACACAGGTGAGAAACCATACACCTGTACCGAGTGCAGTAAAAGCTTCACTCAGTCTGGAGATCTAACTAAACACAGGCGCCTCCACACTGGGGAGAGGCCATTTGAATGTTCTGAATGCCACAAACGCTTTATCTGCTCTGCTTCTCTGACCCTGCACATGAGGACCCACACTCACCGTGAAGTAAAGCCATACTCCTGCCAAGAGTGTGGGAAAAGCTTTTATGAACAGAGTCATGTGAACGGCCACATGAAAATCCACAAGGGGAAACGTTATTCCTGCCCCCACTGCTTTCTCAGCTTTGCTCGCAAGTCCAACCTCTCCAAACACCTGCTTAGACGTCATAAACCTAAATGATAATGATGTATATTAACATAGCACATTTTATGAAACTCTGTTACTCTTATGAATTAAATGGAGGGGAGTCTGATCTCTTTTGTCTGTGATCGATGTGTGACATCAAATTCTAACTCAATTTTGCCCCATGTTTGATAACGCTGCAATGTTTTAACAATCCTCCAGTTGGGTCACAGTGAGCTCCATGTATTGGGACAGTGACATGTTCTCTTTCTCCTGCAGCACTTTGGATTTGAAATTATACAACGACTGAGGTTAAAGTGCCGGCTTTAATTTGAGGGTATTTTCATCCATATCGGGTGAACCGCTCAGAAAGAACAGGTTTTTTTTGTACATATTCCCCCCCATTTTTAAGGGAATGGTTACATTATTTGGTCCCATATGCCCAGCATGCAATGCTTACATTAAGCTTGACTGGATGCGTTTGCTGTTTGTTTTGGTTGTGTGTCAGGGTATTTTGTGCTCAATAGAAATTCATGGTAAATAATGTATTGTCACTTTTATTATAAATTAGAATAGTATGGTCTTCTATATTAGTGGCTACCATGATTATGGATAAAACTGAATGAATTGTGATTAATGAGTGAAAGTTAGAGGCATAAATATCATACCCCCTCAAAATGCTAACCTCCCCTGTTATTGTAATGGTAAGATGTTAGCATGTCTTGAGGGCATGATACTTGTGCGTCTGTACTCTAGCTTTCTCACTCATTATTCAGGACTATCCGTAATCATTGTAGCATCCAACAAGTTTGTAGAGTAACAACCTTGTTGTAATCAATATGTGCTAGGACAATGGGACCAAATACTACACTTTTGACTACTTTTACCAAACAAGGAATTTGTACCAGTTCTTTTAGTCCCCCCTTATTTTAGGGGGATATGTTCAAAAAGTGTCATTTCTAAACTGTTCATATGGGTAAAAATACTAATTAAAGCTGACTGTCTACACTTTAACCTAATAATCATTGTATCATTTCAAATACAACGTCTGGAGGTACAGAGCCAAAAGAACAAAACATAATTCACTGTCCCAATACTTTTGGAGCTCTTTTGTTAATATTATTGCTCTTTTGTTTTATGGATGTTTGCATTTAACCAGTTCAATGGAAGCTACATAATCCCCAAAAGTAGTTATCATGAGGTCCATAAATGGTAACTAGTAATGTTGCATACTCAAAGAAAGGTAATCTCACTTCTGGTCAAAAAATTGAAGTTAAATTGCTGAGGTCAATTTTGAGGACACAAGTTCAAGTACACAGTACAAATATGTTATGGATTTCCTTATCAACAAAATTGTATGAATAATGCTAGAAATGTCTTATGTGCTTTCTAAATATAGCATAAATAAATTATAAAATGACAAGTACACCTCATAACTGTAAATATCATATTTGTATGTTTAGTGTTAGATATTTTCTACAGGTTTCTCTTGATTAAAGTGTTTGACCCCATCGCTGTGGAAGTTTCACAGCGCTCTAGATTGCCTTCATGAACTCGTTAGGAACTCTCCATGTTAATCTTTTTTGTTTAAAATGTATTAATTGTTTTAGATTATTGGCTATAAATCGATCTCTGAATGTGCTACTGTAATGAAACCACTCTCCTGCTGTGCTATGATGTAAGGATTGCAGGCATGTGCTTTGTCAGTAGCTCTGATATAGGGTTCAGCCAGGAGTTGGACAGTTGGAAGAGTGATTGAAATGGTAGAAGGGACATCCCAGCTTCAAGTGGTGTTAGATTTCACATCCTACATCACGCAGGGTCGGAACCGGTACCAGAACCACCCAAACAAGGGACCTTATGTCTAAGAGGTTATAAGCACCAGTTTATTCCATTTTTTTTATTTGTTCAGATGGTTTTATGACTGATTGTCCTGATGATCAGTTGGCGATACATTCTGAAAGATTGTCAGTTTTCTTTGCTTTGTGTTTGTAGTGTATTCCTTGATTTGGAACGAGGATAATTTATGTAAAGTTAACTCTGATACTATTGTTATAAACATGCCATTTAATTAAAGTTAATTACATAGAGACCACATGATTTGTTTCAGTCCAGAAGCCTGTATTGCTTTTTTGTGATCTTTGATTATTTAACCTTTTAACTAGACTAGTAAAGAACAAATTCTTATTTTCATTGACAGCCAAACTCTCCCCTAACCCGGACAATGCTGGCCAATTGTGCACCGCCCTATGGGACTCCTGCTCACGGCTGGTTTGATACAGCCTGGGATCGAACCATGGTCTGTAGTGACGTATCTCTAGCACTGAGATACAGTGCTTTAGACCACTGCGCTACTCGGAACTCTGCAGTAGTTGTGATTTTTATTACATTACCAAACATTTATACATGGTTGACAAGCATGTAGTATTCTTTCTCTGTGTTTTGTGTGTGTATATACAGTGCATTCAGGAAAGTATTTGGACTCATTCACTTTTTCCACATTTACTTTACAGCCTTATAAAATGTCTGAAATAGTTTTTCCTCAATTTAAACACTACCCTATAACGACAAAGTAAAAAAGGTTTTTAGAAATGTTTGCAAAGAGAAACAAGTAATCACATATGTATTCAGACCCTTTACTCAATACTTTGTTGAAGCATCTTTGGCAGTGATTACAGCCTTGAGTCTTCTTGGGTATGACGCTACAAGCTTGGCACACCTGTATTTGGGGAATTTCTCCCATTCTTTCTCTGCAGATCCTCTCAAGTGGTTTCAAGCTGTGTCCGGTTGTTTGGGGCGCATCGTTGCACAGCTATTTTTAAGGTCTCCAGATATGTTAGGTCGGGGTTCAAGTCCGGGTTCCGGCCGGGCCACTCAAGGACATTCAAAGACTTGTCGCGAAACCACTCCTGGGTTGTCTTGGCTGTGTGCTTAGGGTCGCTGCAGACATTTTTTTTTTTTTGGTACCCTTCCCCAGATCTGTGCCTTGACACAATCCTGTCGGAACTACGGACAATTCCTTCCACATCAGGGCTTGGTTTTTGCTCTGACATGCGCTGTCAACTGTGGGACCTTATAAATAAATAAAATAACATTTTATTGTTCACATACACATGGTTAGCAAATATTGCGAGGAGCAAAATTCTTGTGCTTCTAGTTCGAACAGTGTAGTAATAGCTAACAAGTAATCTAACAATTCCACAACTACCTAATACAGATCTAACTAAAGGGATGGAATAAGAATGTTTTTAAAAAATATGTGGATGGGCCATGACCAACCGGCGTAGACTTAGGTTGGAGTCAAACTCGTTTTTCAACCACTCCACAATTTTCTTGTTGACAAACTATAGTTTTGGCAAGTAGGTTAGGACATCTACTTTGTGCATGACAAGTAATATTTCCAACAATTGTTTCCAGATTATTTCACTTATAAATTCACTGTATCACAATTCCAGTGGGTCAGAAGTTCACATACACTAAGTTGACTGTGTCTTTAAACAGTTTGGAAAATTCCAGAAAATTGTAATGGCTTTAGAAGCTTCTGATAGGCTAATTGACATAATTTGAGGTGTAGATGTGGAACTATTTCAAGGCCTACCTTCAAACTGAGTGCCTCTTTGCTTGAAATCATAGTAAAATCTAAATAAATCAGCCAAGACCTCAGAAAAAAATTGTAGGCCTCCACGTGTCTGGTTCATCCTTAGGAGCAATTTCCAAACACCTGAAGGTACCACGTTCATCTGTACAAACAATACTATGCAAGTATAAACATGGGATCACGCAGCCGTCATACCGCTTAGGAAGGAGACGCGTTCTGTCTCCTAGAGATGAACGTACGTTGGTGCGCAAAGTGCAAATCATTCGCCAAAAAACAGCAAAGGACCTTGTGAAGATGCTGGAGGAAACAGGTACAAAAATATCTATATCCACAGTAAAACAGGTCCCATATCGACATAACCTGAAAGGCCTCTCAGTAAGGAAGAAGCCACTGCTCCAAAACCGCCATAAAAAAAAACACTACGGTTTGCAACTGCACATGGGGACGAAGATCGTACTTTTTGGAGAATTGTCCTCTGGTCTAATGAAACAAAAATAGAACTGTTTGGGCATAATGACCATCGTTATGTTTGGAATGAAAAAGAGGGAGGCTTGCAAGCCGAAGAACAACATCCTAACCGTGAAGCACGGGGTAGGCAGCATCATGTTGTGGGGGTGCTTTGCTGCAGGAGGGACTGGTGCACATCACAAAATAGATGGCATCATGAGGAAGGAAATTTACGTGGATATATTGAAGCACCATTTCAAGACATCAGTCAGGAAGTTAAAGCTTGGTCGCAAATGGGTCTTCCAAATAGACAATGACCCCAAGCATACTTCCAAAGTGGCAAAATGGCTTAAGGACAACAAAGCCCTGACCTCAATCCCATAAAAAATTAGTGGGCAGAACTGAAAAAGTGTGTGCGAGCAAGGAGGCCTACAAACCTGACTGACTCTGTTACACCAGCTCTTTCAGGGGGAATGGGCCAACTTTCACCCAACTTATTGTGGGAAGCGTGTGGAAGGCTACCTGAAACGTTTGACCCACGTTAAACAATTTAAAGGCAATGCTACCAAATACTAATTGAGTGTATGTAAACTTCTGACCCCCTTTGAATGTGATAAAATACATAAAAGCTGAAATAAATCATCCTCTCTACTATTATTCTGACATGTAACATCCTTAATATAAACTGGTGATCCTAACTGACCTAAGACAGGAACTTTTTACTAGGATTAATTGTCAGTAATTGTGAAAAACAGAGTTTAAATGTATTTTGCTAAGGTGTATGTACACTTCCAACTTCAACTGTACATCTGGGATGAGTAGTGCAAGATATGTAAACAGGCAATTCTAGGTCTTGTGGCATATTTTGGTTCATCTATCCCCAATTCAATGGAATGACAACCCTCTGCATGCACAGTGTATTCTTCCATCACATGTGCAGTGCACTCTCCCATCACATGTACAGCTGATCCTCAAGATATTGCACACTAATGAGATGCTATTGAGCCCACACTACTACACTGTCTGAGCCAAGGACTACATGCTTTCTGGTAAGTTTTGATTACAATACTAGGTGGGGTGAATATATTTTATATGATATACATGATTTTTTTGTTAATAACTAGTAAATAGTAGCCTACATCAAAGAGTGTTCATATCATTTCTAACTTGTTAACGTGTGGGTTGTTTAATCTAACTGCTTCACTATTTATCTGTACATGGAATGGTATTTTTGTATTAATTTTTTTCTCATATTTACAGGAAAATGCCACAGGCACAATCTGATGTGTGGAGACATTTCACTGCAGCTAATGTAGAAGGAAAAGCTGTGTACATTTGCAAATACTGTGACAAATCATATGTGAATAATGCATCAAAGATGCAGAATCATCTGGCCAAGTGCATAAAGTTCCCTCAGCGCTCACAACAAGCAACCTCTGACAAAAGTCCCTCTACTTCTAGTTGAGGTGAAAATGATAAATCAGACACCTTATCAATAGCAACAGCTCATGGTCCTCCTGGAATCATAAGTTTTTTTTTACTCAATGGAGGAACGTAGTCAGAGAAATGCTGATGAATGTCTTGCTTGAGCTGTGTATACAACTGGTTCACCTCTGATGCTCACAGGCAATGTGTCTTGGAAGATATTTCTGAATGTACTTCACCCAGCATACACCCCTCCAACCAGAGTTCAGGTGAAGGTCAAGCAAATCATAGACAAAGCAGACTGTAGCAATCATCTCTGATGGGTGGTTGAATGTACGTGGCAAGGAATAATTAGCTATATCATCTCCACCCCTCAACCAGTATTCTACAAGAGCACAGACACAAGGGACAACAGACACACTAGTCTCTACATTGCAGATGAGCTGACGGCAGTCATCAATGACCTTGGACCACAGAAGGTATTTGCATTGGTAACAGACAATGCTGCAAACATGAAGGCTGCTTTTTCTAAAGTGGAGGAGTCCTACTGTTACGGATACAGTTATCCTGTGTCTGTGTGTATCCTGTGTGTGTGTTTCTTTTCTCTCCTTCTCCCCTCACAGGTGAAAATCATCACTCCCCAATCAATCATCAATCAGAAGACACACCTCCTCCTATTTCCTGACCTATCACAGTTCCTTCCCCATGGTTTAAAAACCCCATCATTTGTTTGTTCTAGAGCTCAGCTCAGCTCACCTCAATCTCTCTGTAATGCCATGTCTGTAGGTCTCTGTGTTTCACTCTCGCTTTGTGTCTTAACCTCTCTTTTTGTTTAAAGCACCACCATAGCACTTTGTCATCACCTGTGAGTATTATTTTTGGTTATGGTATTTGTTTGTTGCTGATGGGAAAAGGGGGAAACCAAGACAAGTCGCCCATGGGCATACACTACCCGTAGGTGAACTTTGTTAAATACACTAGTTAGAACTGGGCGGACCACCCACTGTATTTTTGGTTAGTTAGTTAGCTGTTGTTAAAGTAGTCTAGCTTAGGGGTGTGTTTTTGAATACTTGTTTCTTTCCTTGGGTCCAGCTCAGCCCCTTTTCCTGCTCCCCCCCCATTACCGTGTGTTTATAAATAAACCTAGAGTTTGACGGTAGATTTCTGTTGTCGTGGTTATTTCGTTCACACTTTTACTTCATCACAATAATAATTTGCATGAGTTATGTTACGGGTCTCATTACCATCCCCCCCTAGACCGTCGGGCCAAAAGGGATTCGTAACACCTACCCTCACATTACACCCAGTGGCTGTGCTGCTCATGTATTGAATCTGCTCCTCAAGGACATTGTGTTACTGAAAACAATGGATACACTCTACAAAAGAGCCAAGGAAATGGTTAGGTATGTGTAGGTTCATCAAGTTACAGCAGCAATCTACCTCACCATGCAAAGTGAGAAGAATAAGAGCACCACATTGAAGCTGCCCAGCAACACCCGTTGGGGTGGTGTTGTCATCATGTTTGACAGTCTTCTGGAGGGGGAGGAGTTTCTCAAGAAATGGCCATATCACAGTCTGCCGATATGGACAGCCCCATCGAGGATCCTCCTGGATGATCTATTTTGGGAGAGAGTGGTAAGCAGCCTGAAACCTATAGCAGTAGCCATTGCACGGATTGAGGGAGACAATGCCATCCTGTTTTATGTTCAGACTCTGCTTGTAGATGTAAGAGAAGAAATCCATACTGCCCTGCCCACTTCACTGCTGTCATCACTACCGTGTCTCTCAACCTTGGCCTGGATGAGGGCAAGGTTCTTGGCAGTCTGGCGAAGTACACTTCCAAGCAAGGGCTTTAGAATGGAGATGCAATGTGGCAGTCATGCCAATGTAACAGTATAGACTTTACGTCTGTCCCCTCTCCCCGACCAGGGCGCGAACCAGTCAACAGTCTCCCTCGAAGCATCGTTACCCATCGCTCCACAAAAGCCGCGGTCCTTGCAGAGCAAGGGTAACCACTACTTCAAGGTCTCAGAGCAAGTGACGTCACCGATTGAAACGCCACTAGCGCGCACCACCGCGAACTAGCTAGCCATTTCACATCGGCTACACCAACATCTCTCATCAGCCACCTGGTGGAAGGGACTTTGTGGATCTGAGGCTCGTTCCCCAGTTGCCTCCATCATCCTCCAAATCCCACCAACATCAGCCGCCTCAGAGCACAACTGGTCCTTGTTTGGGAACACACACACCAAAGCACGCAACAGGCTGACCAATACAAGGGTTGGAAAATTGGTGGCCATCTGGGCAAATTTTAGGCTTTTTGAGCCTGACAAAGAGCCATCCTCAACAGGGTTGGAAAGTGACCGTGAAGATGAGGTCTCAGAATCTGATGTTCAAGAGCTACACATTGAGGAGGTCCAAGAACAAGACATGGAAGCCTGAGAGGAAGACAAGCAAAGCTTTAGTCTATAAACTATAATTTTAGAGATGCATGTTGAAATCGTTTATGGGAGATGTGATGGATCATTGGGGATCATTCAATATTCACTTTATTTTGTTGTTCAGTGAAATCATCCCATGTGAAGAGTCCACTCATTTAAGTTAAATTCTTAACATTTTTTTTTTTTTTTTTTCTATTGGAATGATTTATCATTTGCAATTATGTCTGCTTATAAGGTAAAAGGTTTATGTTCCTGTCTCCATATGATATGGTAAATATATCCAATGCAAGAAACATCTAAATTGAAATCGTATTAATATTAATTTACTTATATTTCTGTTAATTCCCATATATTCTGGTTAATTCCCACAAAGTTTCCACCTCTGAATATTCCCCAAAATATGCAACCCTTAATCATTATTAAAGTGGCATTAATAATCAAGTCTGTATGTATGCAGTTAGTGATGGCTGTTTAACAGTCTGATGGCCTTGAGAGAAGCTATTTTTCATTCTCTCTGTCCCAGCTTTGATGCACCTTTACTGACCTTCCCAAATCATGTACCATCAATTGAATTTACCACAGGTGAACTCCAATCAAGTTGTAGAAGCATTTCAAGGATGATCAATGGAAACAGGATGCACATGAGCTAAATTTTGCCTCTCATCGCAAAGGGTCTGAATACTTCTGTAAATGTGATATTTCCGTTTTTTATTTGTAATATATTTGCAAAAATGTCTAAACCTGTTTTTGCTTAGTCATTATGGGGTATTGTGTGTAGATTGATAATATGGGACAAAAAAAACACATTGTGACAAGAGAGACAACACTACATAAATAGAGACCTAAGAAAAGCTTCTATGAGAACACACCTGGAAAAAGTTAACATAACCAAGAGGACTAAACAGTTCAAAATGAATGGGGTTACTTTGAATTCCATCCAAATAAAAAGGTGCTCTGGTTTCTATGAAACCAAAACTGAACTTTTTGGCAACAATGCAAAACGTTATGTTTGGCGTAAAAGCAACACAGCCCATCACCCTGAACACACCATACCCACTGTCAAACATGGTGGTGGCAGCATCATGGTTTGGGCCTGCTTTTCTTCAGCAGGGACAGGGAAGATGGTTAACATTGATGGGAAGATGGATGGAGCCAAATACAGGACCATTCTGGAAGAAAACCTGATGGAGTCTGCAAAAGACCTGAGACTGGGACGGAGACTTGTCTTCCAACAAGACAATGATCCAAAACATAAAGCAAAATCTACAATGGAATGGTTCAAAAATAAACATATCCAGGTGTTAGAATGGCCAAGTCAAAGTCCAGACCTGAATCCAATCGAGAATCTGTGGAAAGAACTGAAAACTACTGTTCACAAATGCTCTCCATCCAACCTCACTGAGCTCGAGCTGTTTTGCAAAGAGGAATGGGAAAAAATTTCAGTCTCTCGATGTGCAAAACTGATAGACATACCCCAAGCGACTTACAGCTGTAATCGCAGCAAAAGGTGGCGCTACAAAGTATTAACTTAAGGGGGCTGAATCATTTTGCACACCCAATTTTTCAGTTTTTGATTTGTTAAAAAAGTTTGAAATATCCAATAAATGTCGTTCCACTTCGTAATTGTGTCCCACTTGTTGTTGATTCTTCACAAGAAAATACAGTTTTATATCTTTATGTTTGAAGCCTGAGATGTTGCAAAAGGTCGCAAAGTTCAAGGGGGCCGAATACTTTCGCAAGGCACTGTACTTCAGTCTTAACTCATGTCAAACACTACACAGTTAATCTCCTGTGACCCAGGTATAGTGCTGAGTGATTGGTGCTTTTGCGGTCGGTTCTGTTTCAATTATAATATTTTAAAAATGAACTGTTTTCAGTTTGGATAATTTTTTTAAACATTAAATGCACTAAGCATTGTGATTTGAATGCTGTAACACAGAATATAACAATTAATGAAAGTCAGTTGATGCCCATTACTGCTTATCACTTATTAACCCTAATTTATTCACATGACTTTACTTTAATAAAATATGTGTATATTACACTTTATTATTATTATGACTTTATTACATTCCAAGTCATCATTTCATCTCTATAGAGCTGCTGCCTATTTTCTGACACAATTGCTATTTTAGTAGTATTAAAAGGAAATAAGGCATACTTTTATGACTGCTGATTACCAACTATCAATCACTTAGATCGTGTATTTTCATGTAAAGATACCTCTCGAAGCAACTGCTCTCCATCCTTCTCGATTGTGCATTCTTCTCTCTTTTACGTAGCAGGCTTAGAAGAAACGTACCGGACAAGTAGGCATGCAATGGATTATGGTCATTGCAGTTAATTACCATGTTTTCTCTGCAAAACTATGTCGACTATTTGGACACTACAACTCCATACTAATTGCACAGTTCGGGCTTGATCTGATTCATCTCTAGTGAAACTGTGTGTAACGGATGTGAAACAGCTAGCTCAGTTAGCGGTGGTTCGCGCTAAATAGCGTTTCAATCGGTGACGTCACTTGCTCTGAGCCCTTGAAGTAGTGGTTTCCCTTGCTCTTCAAGGGCCACGGCTTTTGTGGAGCTATGGGTAACGATGCTTCGAGGGTGACTGTTATTGATGTGTGCAGAGGGTCCCTGGTTCGGGCGAGGGGACGGTCTAAAGTTATACTGTTACATGTACAATCTGTGCATTGAGCTTATATTTAAAAAACAATAATTGAATTATAATAATTGAACCGAAGTTGGTTGTTGTTGTTTTTTTCTTTTTACATTTCGGTGAATCGCTCGGGACCACCCAGATGTATCTCTTAAAAACATTTGTTGTATACTGTCATCTCTAAGATGCAGTGACTATGTAGAACAAATAAGACAAGAAACTTTCTGAACTAGAGGATTTTTGTAGGTGTTGCAAAAACAGATATGCAAAAATCCTTGGGTCTCACAGGATTAAATTACTGAAGGTGAACTAAATGTCAGCAAAGGTTTTTTTTATGAGAGAAATGACATTTCCCATTGTCCGTTCCCTTTCTCCCCTCTTATCATACCCTTCTTTACCTTTGTTCCTCCCACCCATCTCTGTCATTCCTCAGTCTTGTCTCCTCAGTTCTTTCCTTGTCCACACTGCACCATCTCCTTTAATGACTGTTACTTCCTGGAGAACCACATCAAGACCAAACACCAGAAGCAGTACCTGGCCATGTTGAGAAGCCAAGTCTCAAAGAGTAAAAGAGTGTATGCCCCCACACACAGCTGTCCCCACTGTAGCTGCATGTTCCATACACCACGACAGCTACATGTCCACACCCGCCAGGCCCACCTCTCTGCCTGTCCCCAGAAACCTGCCCCTCCCCTGTTCCATTCCAGCCATTACAATGATTCTGTCCTCCAATAGCTCCTCCCACCAGCCTCCTCTGATCTACACTATGTGCATGGATTAACAGGGTTCCTACTTGAACAGAGAACCACCCATCCTGTCATTAACTGATTTGTACCAGTCCATGGATAAGAACCATCATTGGCCTGCAGTGGTGTTGATATCACCTTTGTCCTGTACAGCATTGGTTCCCAACCAGGGTTACTAGCCTAGGTACCCTGGGGGTACTTGAGAAAACGCATAGACTTATGAGACTATAGGCCTACTGGTAAAATGCACATGGGATACTTCAAGGGTACTCCAGGCAAAGCTACATTTAGTTGGTGGTACAGTAACTAAAAACGGTTGGGAACCAATGTACAGTATCATTCCCACATTCTGACAGCAGAAGAGGCCTGTTATTATTGCAATATAATACCTATTTTTATTATGAGAAACATACCACACATTTCCAGTATTATTTATTTTTTAGGAATATTGCTTTAAGAATCCACAGCAATAAACCGCCTCCAACTCGCTGCATATCGAGGATCCATTACCTGATTGGTCAAGGCCACGTTTAGTAGGCACTTTAAGGACTTAAACTAGGAAGTGCAGCGTTTTTGTGGCGTCGACAAAGGTAGGCGAGGCTGTGTTTGCCCTTCTATCATTGAGCATTTTACGAGCTATAAAATATGTTAGCCTTTGTTGTATTGTTCTTATCAACAAAGACGAGACTACTCGTTAACGACTTCTGTGAAACTCCATGTGATTATTGCATTTGTTGTCGTGTGTTGCACCAAAGATATTGGATATAATGACGAGATGCGTGTGTCTCCGCCCTAACAATGGGGATTCGTTGTCAACAGAGCACAACGGCGAGGTCCCCCCTTATTGCTTTCTTTAGATAGGTGGATACATCTCGTTTTTTGAATATTCTATGAGGGGTGTTAACGTCCAACGCCTGTAGACCGTCTTGAATTTCAACAAGGACAGCTCTAGTATAAAGTGATTTTCTCAAAGTTGCCGGGATGTCAGTGCATCACACTTATATCAGTACACTCGTAATAACCTAAGCATTACCAAACCTCTATTATATCAAATAAGCCGCACGTATTACAATAGCATTTACTTTTTTATCTTGACTTAATTCGACACTCTCATTGCCCCGACCCCATACAAAAACGCCATACATAATTAACGATCTGCTTAACTTGGACAGATTTTGGGCAGAGTACACCCTCTTGCATTGCCTCTCCCCATCTGGTTGCACTTGCATTCAGTAGCATCTATGAATCACACGAATACATAGGATTGACGTCAAACGGAAGAACCAAGGACAGGATGGTTCCAGGGGCTATTCATTAGCTGATTCTGTTGCAAGACGTTTCTTTAACGGAAGCAAAAGGAACGAAACGGGGAGGGACCTATCTGAATTTGTCCAATAGAAACTCGTGGTTGGACTAACGACAACACCCCTGATGTTCTGAGATTCTATCTGGTGTTTACAAAACAATTTCTGCTGTGAGATTATTATATCAGGGTTCAAGGATGCTGCGAGATTATGATATCCTGATTTGTTTAAAGGTGCTACGTGGTCAATCTGATGTTTGCATTGGCCGTGCAGCATTTACGGCGATACGCCTCTGCAGAAATCAGGCATTTATACTTATTGCACTTTGTCAAGCAGCGCAGATCTGATGTAAAGGCAGTTGCCAAGGAATGAGTTTGTGTTTATACTGGACCTCCCAACCCTACCTACCCTCACCCAACCATGTCAATGCGGAAGAGCTAAATGGAGCCCTCCACATTGTTACAACATTTGGGAGACGCCATCCATTTGCTTCACACCATCCATATGGAGCATCTGACCGCATAAATCGGCTTTTAGACAAAGCGATTTTAACGGTAGAGCAAAGGATGGCAATGTATGGGAAATTAATGGCTGCAGTATTGCCGTTATAATGACTATATAATGCATGGAATGCCAAGGCTTAAATGTATAAACGTGTGTATTCTAATTTAAAGTGTATGTTCTGTCCTTGTGCTGTACCTAATCGATTAATGTTCTGTAATATGTCATGTTTTGTGTGGACCCCAGTAAGAGTAGCTACTGCTTTAGCTAATGGGCATCCTAATGAAATACAAATCCTAGCAGCTCAAGACATTAGCTAGTTAGTTTGGGGATCATGAGTGGCACAGCAGTCTAAGGCACTGCATCTTAGTGCTAGAGGCGTCACTTCAGACCCTGGTTCGATATTAGTATGATCCCTGCCTGGTATAGCTCTAAGGGTGATGCTCAATAAAACCTGCTCTTTTCCCCACAGAATTCAAATGAAGAAGCACTTCAGTCAACAAGATGAAGAGCAAACCTGGGAAAAAGCAACACAACAAAACTAAGAGGACTAAACAACATCGACACCCCATCAAAACAGTGTGTGGAAGACAGTCAGATGATTTTGACTGCAATAGAGAAGAACCAGACATTAGTCAAGGGGTTTGCATCAGCTCCATCCAAATCAAAGAGGAACCAACAGACTTTGAACAGCAGGGAATGGGAGAGGAACAAAACCGTTCAGTTCCTTCCTTCCAGAAGACTCACATCAAACATCAAAATACATCCAATCCAATGACCGGGTGTAGCCAGATATCAAGGAGTCCTATGGTGATGCTAACAAGATTGTCTAATGTAAGAAGAGTTCCCAACATGTGACAGTTAGTAACTAGATTAGAGTGTTTTGACTTTTGGTTCATGCATACTGTGGTTTCTTCATCTTTCTAATCCATAAGGTGGTGGTTAAGACTCTTCTGCGAGACACCAAAGTGTGTTTGGTGAAGGAGGAAAACCCAGATGAGCCCGATGGCGGTAAGGCATAGTTCATACATCCAGTTCACCCTCAACACTGCATTTGAAATGGATGGTGGGATGACTTGAACGTCACTTGAACATTAATTTAGCAAACTTTGAAATTAATATTGAGCAAAGATATTTACTCAAGTATTTTATTGTTGAATGAGTTAATGTAAGAAATCACATTTGTGTTCTGTTTCCTCTTCACATCGCTCTCTTCTCACTCTTTCTACCATCCTTCCACTGCTCTGTCCCTCCCTCTTCCTCAGTCTCTACTTCTCAGTTCTTTCCTTGTCCACACTGCACCATTTCCTTCACTGACTGTTACTTCCTGGAGAATCACATCAAGACCAAACACCATAAGCAGTACCTGGCCATGCTGAAAAGCCACGTCTCAAAGAGTAAAACCGTGTACGCCCCCACACACAGCTGTCCCCACTGTAGCTGCATGTTCCATACCTCACGGCAGCTACACGTCCACACCCGTCAGGCCCACCCCTCTGCCCCGCTAAGGAAACTCCACCCCTGCCCCTATTGTGCCCGCAGCTTCCAGTACATAGCCAGACTGCATACTCACTGCAAGGTTTGGCACAAAATGTCTGTCGCTTTCACCGATGGGTACCTCAGTTGTGCTGACTGCGGAAAGAGCTTCAAGAATTGCTGGGGACTGGGGCCTCACCAGTGTCACAAGCCTGAGGACACTAAGCTTGAGAATGGCCCTGTCTGTCTGAACATCGGCATGCCATGCTCAGAGTGTGGCAAATGCTGCTCTAGTCCTCGGAATCTGCGCATTCACATGCGCACACACACCGGCGAGAAGCCTTACGTCTGTAAGGAGTGTGGCAAGAGCTTCTCAGAAGCCAGCAGTCATTGCAAACACATGATGATACACTCGGGGGTCAAGCCATTCAAATGCCAGGATTGTGGAAAGGATTTTGCCCGGATGGGACGCCTCCGAGTTCACATGACTATTCACTCTGGCGAGAAGTCTTTCTCCTGCTCCAAATGTGACAAGCGGTTTGCATACAAGGACTGTCTGAAGCTTCACCTGCGCACACACTCAGGGGAGAGACCTTTCAAATGTACTGTGTGTGGTAAAGACTTTGCTTACAGAAATTATCTGAAGTTGCATCTGAAGATCCACAGCAATGAAAGGAACTACCATTGTGGGGTTTGTGGGCTGAAGTTCATAAACAGTGCAGCATTGAAAACCCACCAGCGCACACACACTGGGGAGAGGCCTTTCCATTGCACAGTGTGTGACAAGACATTTTTCCGACATGAACACCTGAAGAACCACCAGCGCACTCACACAGGTGAGAAACCATACACCTGTACCGAGTGCGGTAAAAGCTTCACTCAGTCTGGAGATCTGGCTAAACACAAGCGCATCCACACTGGGGAGAGGCCATTTGAATGTTCTGAATGCCACCGACGGTTTATCTGTTCTGCTGATCTGACCAGACACATGAGGATCCACAATAACTCACGGCCATATCCCTGCCAAGAGTGTGACAAGAGATTCCGCTTGGCCAACCACCTTAAAATTCACATGAGGACCCACACTGGGGAGAGACCATACTCCTGCCCACGCTGCCATCGCACCTTCGCTCGCACCCACCACCTCTCTGGTCACCTGCCTAGATGTCACTGAATGATGAAATTAGAATGTATATAAATAGTATTTTACTCTTGTTGTAGTAATTTAATAAGGGAACAGTGATCTACAGAAGATGGTTTTGTGCCCGACTCTGTTGTGGTAATGCCAATAAAGGCCTCTATAGTCTGTGAGAGATGGCACGCCTGTTGTGTAGTTCTGGTGTTTTTTGTGTATGCAAACTTGTTGATTGAGCTGGAGGCGTGTGTAGCCAATAAGAGAGTCATATCCCACATATCAGTCTCCCAGTATACATTGGCCTGCACTGGCTGGTTTTGATATTGCAGCATGTCTGACTACATATTACGAAATGCAAGCTATTGAAGAGGGTTGATTTAAGCTCTTAAAGGCTATGCATGGTAAATCTGCCATCTGCTGTGACCGTATAGCACTTACTGAGATGCAGCCGCCACAGTAGCCAGAACAATGTTTATACAGGACCTCCCGCCCCCACTTATCGTCAACCAATCATGCCAATGATGAGCTATACAGTGCCCTCTGCATTGTTACAAAATGTGAGAGGTGCACATCGATGTGGTACGGAGCTTGATTTGGCCTCTGCATGCCTCCGGAGGCTTCGCAATTGTGTCACACCTTCGACCACATTTGTGGATCAAGCATAGATTGGCTTTCAGGCTACACTATCATTCCCACATTTTGATAGTCACATTGTGGACCCAGGGACATTCTCAATTAGCCTAGCTAACTCTTCCGTGATCTCATCGCCTCTTTTTGAAAAAGGTCAAAGGTCATCAAAGAGGAGGCGAGGAAATGTGGAAACAAATGCACATGTATGAAGACTCCTTCACATGCAAATTAAATGTTTAAAGTAGTAAAAAGGCATTCAGATAGTTTTATGAATAAAAGGATAAGTAGCATGTCGTTTTTAAATACGTGCTTGCTTTTCTCTGTTAAGAACAGCTGATTCAAATTGGGGTGAAGCGGATCTCCAAACCCTCCCGCAAAGGACTCTGGTAGGATAATCTTGTGCTTCCTTGACATGAGGGTGCGAGGACATTTCTCAGTTCAACTACTAACATATTGACACTCGAACACTTATTGGTTTCCGGGTCACGGAGGACAGAGTATTCGAGGAGAGGACAGCCTTTTGTCCAAATGAGAACATCCCCTAGTCTCTGAAATCCCAAACCTAGGACAACAAGGCTGTGGGTTGTAGGTCTTGTAGTTGAAGAAGCTGACACAATCTGCCAACAGTGCATTAGACTTATATATATATATATTGGTGTGCTTGTTAAAGGGTTAATGATGCAAGGTGATTTGTAGATAAGTCAGTCTCGACTTGCCTTTAAAGTCGGCTGCAATGTCGAACGCGCCCATTTATAACTAACTCAAAATAGTTCATTTATGTCGTTTTCAATGAGGGGGTTCGATCAATCTTGCCCAGGCAAGCGTGTAGTCGTGTTTTGCACCTGCTGAAAGTAGATTGCATTCGATTTGGAACCGAGCTGCCTCGGCGTGAGACCACTGATGAACAAAAAGGAAGAGGAAGGCATAACTCGCAGAAACTCGGTCTTTCTCCAGCAGGTGGCGTTTGTTCATTGTTTCAAACAAGTAAGGAGTTTAAATGAGTGTAGAACTGGGGCCTCCCACTCCTCTTTCTATTCTGGTTAGAGACCGTTTGCGCTATTCTGTGAAGGCAGTAGTACACAGCGTTGTACGAAATCTTCAGTTTCTTGGCAATTTCTCGCATGGAATAGCCTTCATTTCTCAGAACATGAATAGACTGACGAGTTTCAGTGGACAGTTATTTGTTTCTGGCCATTTTGAGTCTGTAATCGAACCCACAATTTCTGATGCTCCAGATACTCAACTAGTCTAAAGACTGAAAGTTTTATTGCTTCTTTAATCAGCACTACAGTTTTCAGCTGTGCTAACATAATTGCAAAATGTTTTTTTAATGATCAATTAGCCTTTTAAAATGATAAACTTGGATTAGCTAACACAACGAGCCATTGGAACACAGGAGTCATGGATGCTGTTAATGGGCCTCTGTACACCTATGTAGATATCCATTAAAAATCAGCCGTTTCCAGCTACAATAGTCATTTACAACATTAACAATGTCTACACTGTATTTCAGATCAATTTAATGTTATTTTAATGGACGAAAAAAAATGTTTTTCTTTCAAAACAAAGACATTTCTAAGTGAACCCAAACTTTTGAACGGTAGAGTATATTTAACAGATGTTATTGCGGGTGTAGCGAAATGCTTGTGTTCAAAGCACCAACAGTGAATTAATATCTAACAATTCACAACAATGCACAAATCTAAAAGTAATATAATGGAATTAAGAAATGTATAAATATTAGCACGAGCAATGTCGGCGTGGCATTAACTAAAATATAGTGGAATAGAATAGGGTAAATACATTTGAGATGAGTAAAGCAGTATGTAAACATTATTAAGGTGACAAGTGTTCCATTATTAAAGTGGCCAGTGATTCCATGTTTATATATTTAGGGCAGCAGCTTCTAAGGTGCAGGGTTGAGTAGTCGGGTGGTAGACGGCTTGGGAATGTGGTCTGTGGGGTATATCTGACCTCCATCATCTAGGACATGACAATGGTTAATCAAATCTCCCCATTTCTGACCTTTTTTTTTTACAGTTTTGCAGGCCTTCTCATACAGCTGCAACTGTATATGCATTTGTAAATCAAGACCTTTTTGGAGTTGGGCTCTGGATGGTGCAACTGTTGAGAATCTGAGTCTATGGTTGTTGTGGTGGAAAGGGGTTGAGTGTGTATGAGTGTGTGTGTGTGTGTGTGTGTATCCCACAACTGTTGCAAGGGAGTAAAAGATGTTAGGGACAATATAGGAAGATTCACAATAGTTGTTTGCTAATATAATAATTGCTTGCCGTAATGTAATTTTGGTAATGGAGAGACTGGTGAGATGTAAAAATCCTTTGCATAAATTGCCTACATTACTACAAACATTAACAGCTAATTATATATAATATAAATCGAGGTGAGGGCGATGGAAATGCATTTGGCAGTTGATCTACTTCTGTTCTGTTTTCGAAGGATGGTTCCCGGTTTCTCCGGGGCTATGGGTTCCGGGGGGTCGAGGGTGGTCTGCCAGGCATTGGGATGACAACCCAACTCGGGATAAGGAGGGATTTTAGCCGGTGGAATAGGGGGGACCAATTGGAGGTTTACTTAGTAGCAATGCAAATATTATGGTACAGCTATATAGACAATCAATCATCATGTTACATTTGCCAACATATATTTTGATTAATATCATTTAAATGTGTGTCTTATTATGGTAAGTGGTGAAGCCTACTAGATGATAACTTGTTTATAACTAGGACAGAAATGTATAACTGACTCTTTCCGACATAGTTGAAGTCGGAGTTCACATACAGTTAGGTTCACATACAGTTAGGTTCACATACAGTTAGGTTCACATACAGTTAGGAGTCATTAAAACTTGTTTTTCAACCACTCCACAAATGTATTGCTAACAAACAGACTTTTGGAAAGTCGGTTAGGACGTCTACTTTGTGCATGACACAAGTCATTTTTCCAACTATTGCTTACAGACAGATTATTTCACTTTTAATTCACTGTATCACAATTCCAGTGGGTCAAAAGTTTACATACACTAAGTTGACTGTGCCTTCAAACAGCTTGAAAAATTCCTGAAAATGATGTCATGGCTTTAGAAGCTTCTGATAGGCTAATTGACATCATTTGAGTCAATTGGAGGTGTACCTGTAGATGTATTTCAAGGCCTACCATCAAACTCAGTGCCTCTTTGCCTGACTTCATGGGAAAATCAAAAGAAATCAGCAAAGACCTCAGAAAAAAATTGTATACCTCCACAAGTCTGGGTCATCCTTAGGAGCAATTTCCAAACACCTGAAGGTACCACATTCATCTGTACAAACAATAGTATGCAAGTATAAACACCATGGGACCACGCAGCCATCAAACTGCTCAGGAAGGAGACGCGTTCTGTCTCCTAGAGATGAACGTGCTTTGGTGCGAAAAGTGCAAATCAATCGCCGAACAACAGCAAAGGAACATGTGAAGATGCTGGAGGAAACGGGTACAAAAGTATCTATATCCACAGTAAAACGATTCCTGTATAGACATAACCTGAAAGACCGCCCAGCAAGGAAGAAATCACTGCTCCAAAACCGCCATAAAAATGCCAGACTACGGTTTGCAACTGCACATGGGGACAAAGATCGTACTTTTTGGAGAAATGTCCTCTGGTCTGATGAAACAAAAATAGAACTGTTTGGCCATAATGACCATCGTTATGTTTGGAGGAAAAGGGGGAGGCTAGCAAGCCGAAGAACCCCATCCCAACCGTGAATCACGGGGGCATCATGTTGTGGGGTTGCTTTGCTGCAGGACTGGTGCACTTCACAAAATAGATGGCATCATGAGGCAGGAGAATTATGTGGATATATTGAAGCAACATCTCAATACATCAGTCAGGAAGTTAAAGCTTGGTCGCAAATGGGTCTTCCAAATTGACAATGACCCCAAGCATACTTCCAAAGTTGTGTCAAAATGGCTTAAGGAAGCATGTGGGAAGCATGTAGAAGGCTACCCAAAACATTTGACCCAAGTTAAACAATTTGAAAGCAATGCTACCAAATACTAATTGAGTGTATGTAAACTTCTGACCCACTGGGAATGTGATGAAAGAAATCAAAGCTGAAATAATCATTATCTCTACTACTATTCTGACATTTTACATTCTTAAAATAAAGTGGTGATCCTAACTGACCTAAGACAGGAAATGTTTACTAGGATTACATTTCAGGAATTGTGAAAAACAGAGTTTAAATGTATTTGGCTAAGGTGTATGTAAACTTCTGACTTCAACTGTATATGGATATATTTACCCCCAAAATATATGGTGCAGACAATTACATTGATGGAAGCAACAATCTATCTGCAATATAAATGCTGATCCATCCCTTAAAATAAAACAGTCTTGAGATAGAAGCTGTTTTTCAGTCTCTTGGTCCCAGCTTTGATGCACCTGTACTGACCTCGCCCTCTGGATGATAGCTGGGTGGCTCGGGTGGTTGATGTCGTTTGATATTTTTGGCCTTCCTGTGTTATCGGGTGCTGTTGGTGTCCTGGAGGGCATGCAGTGTGCCCCTGTGATGTGTTGGGCAGACCGTACCACCCTCTGGAGAGCCCTGCGGTTTAGGGTGGTGCAGTTGCCGTACAGGTGGTGATACAGCCTGATAGGAGGCTCTCATTTGTGCATCTGTAAACGTTTCTATTGGTCTTAGGGGCCCTGCTGAATTTCTTCAGCCTCCTGAGTTTGAAGAGGCGCTGTTGCCCCTTCTTCATCACACTGTCTGTGTGGGTGGACCATTTCAGAATGTTAGTGATGTGTACGCCTGGGAACTTGGAGCTTTCCACCTTCTCCACTGCTGTCCCTTCGATGTGGATCGGAGTGTGCTCCCTCTGCTGTTTCCTGAAGTACACGATCAGCTTCTTCATTTTGTTGACAATGATGGAGAGGTTATTTTCCAGGCACCACTCCGTCAGGGCCCTCACCTCCCTGTCGGCTGTCTCATCATTGTTGGCAATCAGGCATACTAGTGTTGTGTCATATGCAAACTTGATGATTGAGTTGTCGGGGTGCGTAGCCACGCAGTCATGAGTGAACAGCGAGTACAGGAGGGGGCTAAGCATGCACCCTTGTGGGGTCCCTGTGTTGAGGATTAGCGAAGTGGAAGTGTTGTTTCATTCCTTCACCACCTGGGAGCAGCCTGTCATGAAGTCCTGGGCCCAGTTGCACCCCGAGCTTAATGATGAGCTTTGACGGTACTATGCTGTTGAAGGCTGAGCTAGAGACAATGAACAGCATTCTGATATAGGTATTCTTCTTGCCCAGATGGGATAGGACAGTGCGATGGCATCCTCTGTGGATATATTGGGGTGGTAAGTGTAACAGGGTTGGTTATGTTTCCACTTGCCTCTAAAGAAATGTGTATTTAATGTTCAAGCATTCTTATTGGTTGGTTCAACTCTGATGAAAATAAGGTTTGTTGTGTATGGCCCTGCTTGCAGATAGGGGGAGATCGTGAACGTCAAGTCTTCCCAGTATGTAAATGTGATGCAAGGGGTAAGTCACGTTCTGAATACTGTTTTCTATTTTACAATGTGTACAAGTTTTCTGTATGTTACTGATTTATACATGTGTGGGTATATGGTACCTGTTAGGGATTGAGGGGCTTTCTGGGATTTGCTTTGGCATATGATTGCTGTAAATAAGTGTGTTAGCAGCATACACTGATGTAATGGTCACATAAGCCCACTGTTAACACAGTTGTCTTCATGCTACAGATTTTGCCATCGACACCCATCAATATCGTTAAGCCCTGCACAACTAACGTGCTGTTTCCCATTTAACAACAGCAACAGAAATAAATGATGCTCAACTGGGACCACTGGCTGATGTGATTTATTTGGAGAAAACAACGCAAGGAGAGTACGATATACATCTGTTACATAAGCACATTGAAGAGGGTCTAGGGTGACAGGTAAGGTAGAGGTGATATGATCATTAACTAGCCTCTCAAGCACTTCATGACGACAGAAGTTCTCCCTGGGTAAAGCGATGGTTTGAAAATATGTTGTTGACTTTGATGCTCGTGCCCCTCTTCACCACAAACTACTTCAATTATGGGAGTCTCCGACTAAAGTACATAGCGAACGACAGAGCAGCGGAAGAACTTTGTGCAAGTCATCAGGCTCAATCTTATTATATCTCAGTGGTCAGTCTAGACCACTGGGCTTCTTCACACCATATTTGGTTCCTTGTTCTATGGTTTCCACTAGTTACCAAATTCACAAAGTCAAAATATGCTCAGAAATAAGGTTAGCACTGTGGTTAAGGTTTAAAACCACGTTTGTTTGTTTTTTGAAATTGTAGAATAGGTTCCGTGTGGCTCAGTTGGTAGAGGTTGGTGCTTGTAGAGGTTGGTGCTTGGGTGGTGGCACCGGGATCCTCATCTCTCCCAATTGGTCATTCTCTCTTTCTCCCCTTACCCATCTGTCTATCGCCTCCTTTGAATTTCATGCTGTCACAGTTACCAGCCCTTTCAAGCTTAACATCCTTATCATTTATCGCCCTCCAGGTCCCCTCGGAGAGTTCATCAATGAGCTTGATGCCTTGATAAGCTCCTTTCCTGAGGACGGCTCACCTCTCACAGTTCTGGGCGACTTTAACCTCCCCACGTCTACCTTTGACTCATTCCTCTCTGCCTCCTTCTTTCCACTCCTCTCCTCTTTGACCTCACCCTCTCACCTTCCCCCCTACTCACAAGGCAGGCAATACGCTCGACCTCATCTTTACTAGATGCTGTTCTTCCACCAACCTCATTGCAACTCCCCTCCAAGTCTCCGACCACTACCTTGTATCCTTTTCCCTCTCGCTCTCATCCAACACTTCCCACACTGCCCCTACTCGGATGGTATCGCGCCGTCCTAACCTTCGCTCTCTCTCCCCCGCTACTCTCTCCTCTTCCATCCTATCATCTCTTCCCTCTGCTCAAACCTGCTCAAACCTTCTCCAACCTATCTCCTGATTCTGCCTCCTCAACCCTCCTCTCCTCCCTTTCTGCATCCTTTGACTCTCTATGCCCCCTATCCTCCAGGCCGGCTCGGTCCTCCCCTCCCGCTCCGTGGCTTGACGACTCATTGCGAGCTCACAGAACAGGGCTCCTGGCAGCCGAGCGGAAATGGAGGAAAACTCGCCTCCCTGCGGACCTGGCATCCTTTCGCTCCCTCCTCTCTACATTTTCCTCTTCTGTCTCTGCTGCTAAAGCCACTTTCTACCACTGTACATTCCAAGCTTCTGCCTCTAACCCTAGGAAGCTCTTTGCCACCTTCTTCTCCCTCCTGAATCCTCCTCCCCCCTCCTCCCTCTCTGCAGATGACTTCGTCAACCATTTTGAAAAGAAGGTCGACGACATCCGATCCTCGTTTGCTAAGTCAAACGACACCGCTGGTTCTGCTCACACTGCCCTACCCTGTGCTCTGACCTCTTTCTCCCCTCTCTCTCTCGAGATGAAATCTCGCGTCTTGTGACGGCCGGCCGCCCAACAACCTGCCCGCTTGACCCTATCCCCTCCTCTCTTCTCCAGACCATTTCCGGAGACCTTCTCCCTTACCTCACCTTGCTCATCAACTCATCCCTGACAGCTGGCTACGTCGCTTCCGTCTTCAAGAGAGCGAGAGTTGCACCCCTTCTGAAAAAACCTACACTCGATCCCTCCGATGTCAACAACTACAGACCAGTATCCCTTCTTTCTTTTCTCTCCAAAACTCTTGAACGTGCCGTCCTTGGCCAGCTCTCCCGCTATCTCTCTCAGAATGACCTTCTTGATCCAAATCAGTCAGGTTTCAAGACTAGTCATTCAACTGAGACTGCTCTTCTCTGTATCACGGAGGCGCTCCGCACCGCTAAAGCTAACTCTCTCTCCTCTGCTCTCATCCTTCTAGACCTATCGGCTGCCTTCGATACTGTGAACCATCAGATCCTCCTCTCCACCCTCTCCGAGTTGGGCATCTCCGGCGCGGCCCACGCTTGGATTGTGTCCTACCTGACAGGTCGCTCCTACCAGGTGGCGTGGCGAGAATCTGTCTCCTCACCACGCGCTCTCACCACTGGTGTCCCCCAGGGCTCTGTTCTAGGCCCTCTCCTATTCTCGCTATACACCAAGTCACTTGGCTCTGTCATAACCTCACATGGTCTCTCCTATCATTGCTATGCAGACGACACACAATTAATCTTCTCCTTTCCCCCTTCTGATGACCAGGTGGCGAATCGCATCTCTGCATGTCTGGCAGACATATCAGTGTGGATGACGGATCACCACCTCAAGCTGAACCTCGGCAAGACTGAGCTGCTCTTCCTCCCGGGGAAGGACTGCCCGTTCCATGATCTCGCCATCACGGTTGACAACTCCATTGTGTCCTCCTCCCAAAGCGCTAAGAACCTTGGCGTGATCCTGGACAACACCCTGTCGTTCTCAACTAACATCAAGGCGGTGGCCCGTTCCTGTAGGTTCATGCTCTACAACATCCGCAGAGTACGACCTTGCCTCACACAGGAAACGGCGCAGATCCTAATCCAGGCACTTGTCATCTCCCGTCTGGATTACTGCAACTCGCTGTTGGCTGGGCTCCCTGCCTGTGCCATTAAACCCCTACAACTCATCCAGAACGCCGCAGCCCGTCTGGTGTTCAACCTTCCCAAGTTCTCTCACGTCACCCCGCTCCTCTGCTCTCTCCACTGGCTTCCAGTTGAAGCTCGCATCCGCTACAAGACCATGGTGCTTGCCTACGGAGCTGTGAGGGGAACGGCACCTCAGTACCTCCAGGCTCTGATCAGGCCCTACACCCAAACAAGGGCACTGCGTTCATCCACCTCTGGCCTGCTCGCCTCCCTACCACTGAGGAAGTACAGTTCCCGCTCAGCCCAGTCAAAACTGTTCGCTGCTCTGGCCCCCAATAGTGGAACAAACTCCCTCACGACGCCAGGACAGCGGAGTCAATCACCACCTTCCGGAGACACCTGAAACCCCACCTCTTTAAGGAATACCTAGGATAGGATAAGTAATCCTTCTCACCCCCCTTTAAGATTTAGATGCACTATTGTAAAGTGACTGTTCCACTGGATGTCATAAGGTGAATGCACCAATTTGTAAGTCGCTCTGGATAAGAGCGTCTGCTAAATGACTTAAATGTAAATGTAACGTCAGAGTTGTGCATTCGATTCCCACGGGGGAACAATACAAAAAGGTGTGCATTCGATTCCCACGGGGGAACAATACAAAAAGGTATGCATTCACTACTGTTTAGGAGTGTCTGCTCAATGAGGTATAATGTTGTTGTTTTTTAAATGCGGGGTTTATGTCTTTGTGAATGTGGTAACGAGTGACGACCTTGTTCTTTATGTGGAGGAACGTTGCGGACATAGACCCGGAAGTGCAGCGTTTTAAGGCGTCAACAAAGGAAAGTGAAGCTGTGTGCCATTCTGTCGTTGAGCATTTAGAAGATACAAAGTAATTGGCCTTCGTTGTGTTGTTCTCATTTACAAAGACGAGGCTACAAGCAGCTCAAAACAGTATCTAGTTGGCTGCAACAGTAAGTAGAGTTTGCTGCCTGTAATATAATCCTATAACGAGCTATGCTATGTCTGAGGGAGGGGGTTGGTAGCAGCATGAATGCTAATGTCATATTGAGGGTTAGCTGACAACGTCACGAAAATGATGCGCATGCTTCAATGTGGCAAAACTCCTAGTGTTGTGATTCTGGATAGCAAATAGCTAACAACAATGACAAGAAGCTGCCGTGTAGGGAATCGTTAATGGCTGGATTCATATCGTTTTATCTTGTTATTGATACCATGTCGTGTTTTGGGGTGTTTTTACTGTTGCCACGTCATCAATGCTATTATGACTCAAATTCGCTAGCTAGCTAACCAAGAAATGTAACGATGTATTTGAGAGACAAGTTCTCATTGTGCAAATGTATTTATGTGTTCAATAAACATTGGAGACGAAATATAGTTTACGTGTTGTCAGCAATCGGCGTCGGGTTGCTAAACAACCAACCCGTCTATAGGCCTGTTATTACTGGTAGGTTGACTGTTAAAAACGTTAACATTTACGTTGATTGTTCATACAGACTTGTGGTTTTAAAAATTACCCGATGATTGTTCGAATCAAATTTTATTAGTCACATACACATACATGGTTAGCAGATGTTATTGTGAGTGTAGCGAAATGCTTGTTCTTCTAGTTCTGACAGTGCAGCAATATCTAACAAGTAATAAATATCTAACAATTCCACAACAAAAACCTAATACACACACATTTAAGTAAATTAATGGAATAAGAATGTATAAATATATGGATGAGCAATGTCAGAGCAGCATAGGCTAAGATGCAATAGACAGTATAGAATACAGTATATACACATGAGATGAGTAATGCAAGATATGTAAACACTGTTAAAGTAGCATTATTAAAGTGACTAGTGTTCCATTTATTAAAGTGACCAATGATTTCAAGTCTATATGGCAGCCTCTCTGTACTAGTCTGATGGCCTTGAGATAGAAGCTGTTTTTCAGTCTCGGGCCCAGCTTTGATGCACCTGTACTGACCTTGCATTCTGGATGATAGCGGGGTGAACATGCAGTTGCTCGGGTGGTTGTTGGCCTTGATGATCTTTTTGGCCTTCCTGTGACTTATAGTGTTGCATGGTTTATTAATATGATCACTGCTTGGTATAGCTCTCTAAGGGTGATGCTCAATAAAACCTTATCTTTTCCCCACAGAATTCAAATGAAGAAGCACTCCAGTCAACAAGATGAAGAACAAACCTGGGAAAAAGCAACACAACAAAACCAAGAGGACTAAACAACATCGAGACCCCATCAAAACAGAGTGTGGAACACAGTCAGGTGATGTTGACTGCAATAGAGAAGAACCAGACATTAGTCAAGCACCCTACATTACTAAAGGGGTTTGCATCAGCTCCATCCAAATCAAAGAGGAACCAACAGACTTTGAACAGCAGGGAATGGGAGAGGAACAAAACCGTTCAGTTCCTTCCTTCCAGAAGACTCACATCAAGCAACAAAATACATCCAATCCAATGACCGGGTGTAGCCAGATATCAAGGAGTCCTATGGTGATGCTAACAAGATTGTCTAATGTAAGAAGAGTTCCCAACATGTGACAGTTAGTAACTAGATAAGAGTGTTTTGACTTTTGGTTCATGCATACTGTGGTTTCTTCATCTTTCTAATCCATAAGGTGGTGGTTAAGACTCTTCTGCGAGACACTAAAGTGTGTTTGGTGAAGGAGGAAAACCCAGATGAGCCTGATGGCGGTAAGGCATAGTTCATACATCCAGTTCACCCACAACACTGTATTTGAAATGGAGGATGGGATTACTTGAACATCACCTGAACATTAATTTAGCAAACTTTGAAATGTATATTTAGCAGAGATATTTACTCAAGCGCTTTGTTGAATGAGGAAATGTAGGAAAACACAACTATGTTCTGTCCCATCTCTCACTTCTCCCTCTTTCTACCTTCTTTCCACTGCTCTGTCCCTCAGTCTCTTCTCCTCAGTTCTTTCCTTGTCCACACTGCACCATCTCCTTCACTGACTGTTACTTCCTGGAGAACCACATGAAGACCAAACACCATAAGCAGTACCTGGCTTTGTTCAAAGGCCATGTCTCAACGAGTAAAACCGTGTATGCCCCCACACACAGCTGTCCCCACTGTAGCTGCATGTTCCATACCTCACGGCAGCTACACGTCCACACCCGTCAGGCCCACCCCTCTCCCTCTCTGAGAAAGCTCCACCCCTGCCCCTATTGTGCCCGCAGCTTCCAGTACATAGCCAGACTGCATACTCACTGCAAGGTTTGGCATAAAATGGCTGTCGCTTTCACAGATGGATACCTCAGTTGCGCTGACTGTGGAAAGAGCTTCAAGAATTGCTGGGGACTGGGGCCTCACCAGTGTCACAAGCCTGAGGACACTAAGCTTGAGAATGGCCCTGTCTGTCTGAACATCGGCATGCCATGCTCAGAGTGTGGCAAAAGCTGCTCTAGTCCTCAGAATCTGCGCATTCACATGCGCACACACACCGGCGAGAAGCCTTACGTCTGTAAGGAGTGTGGCAAGAGCTTCTCAGAAGCCAGCAGTCATTGCAAACACATGATGATACACTCGGGGGTCAAGCCATTCAAATGCCAGGACTGTGGAAAGGATTTTGCCCGGATGTGGCACCTCCGAGTTCACATGACCGTTCACTCTGGCGAGAAGCCTTTATCCTGCCCCAAATGTGACAGGCGGTTTGCATACAGTGATTCTTTGAAGCTTCACCTGCGCACACACTCAGGGGAGAGACCTTTCAAATGTACTGTGTGTGGTAAAGATTTTGCAGATAAAGGTTATCTGAAGTTGCATCTGAAGATCCACAGCAATGAAAGGAACTACCATTGTGGGGTTTGTGGGCTGAAGTTCATAAACATTGCTGCGTTGAAAACCCACCAGCGCACACACACTGGGGAGAGGCCTTTCCATTGCACAGTGTGTGACAAGACATTTTTCCGACACGCACACCTGAAGAACCACCAGCGCACTCACACAGGTGAGAAACCATACACCTGTACTGAGTGCGGCAAAAGCTTCACTCAGTCTGGAGATCTCACAAAACACATACGCACCCACACTGGAGAGAAGCCGTATGAATGTTCTGTCTGCCACGGCTGTTATACCTCTTCAGGGGATCTGGGCAAACACATGAGGATCCACAATAACTCACGGCCATATCACTGCCAGGAGTGTGACAAAAGCTTCCGCATGGTCGGTCACCTTAAAACTCACATGAGGACCCACACTGGTGAGAGACCATACTCCTGCCCCCGCTGCCATCGTACTTTTGCTCGCGCCCACCACCTATCTGGTCACCTGCCTAGATGTTGCTGAATGATTAGATTATTTATATACAGTCAACTCTTTTACTCTTGTTGTCGTTATTTAATAAGGGAACAGTGATGTACAGAAGATGGTTTTGTGCCCGACTGTTGTGGTAATGTCAATAAAGGCCTCTATAGTCTGTGAAAGATGGCAAGCCTGTTGTCTGGTTCTGATGAATTTTGTGTATGTTTTTTCTTTGAGCTGAAATAAGAGAGCCATATCACATACATTTCAATCTCACAGTATTCTATTGGTAAACAGTCATTGGCCTGCACTGGCTGGTTTTGATATTACAGCACGTTGTACATTTCATATTACAATACGCAAGCTATTGAAGAGGATTGATTCAATAATTTAGGCTATTTGTCTCTGAAATCCCAGACCTAGGGCAACATTGTCAGTGTGGGAGTCAACCTGTCTTTCTATGGAGAATCAGGACAGTAAATAAAAGGGTATGCTCTATCCTCTTTACAACAGGTGCTTATAATCCATACAATAACTCTCTTCTTGCTAATACAAAGACAATTCATCATTGATTGTAACCTTTATTGAACTAGACTAGTCAGTTAAGAACAATTTCTTATTTACAATGACAGCCTACTCGGGCAAACCCGGATGACTCTGGGCCAATTGCTCTCTGCCCTATGGGATTCTCAATTACAGCTGGATGTGATACAGCCTGGATTCGAACCAGGTACTATAGTGACATCTCTTGCACTGAGATGCAGTGCCTTAAACCGCTGCACCATTTTGAGTCAGAACTGGCAAAGCTACAAAAATTGCTGATACAAAACTGATACTTTTGGCAATAATTAATATTTATTTAAGAATCCGGGCGACAGGGTAGCCTAGTGGTTAGAGCGTTGGACTAGTAACCGAAAGGTTGCAAGTTTGAATCCCCGAGCTGACAAGGTACAAATCTGTCGTTCTGCCCCTGAATAAGGCAGTTAACCCACTGTTCGTAGGCCGTCATTGAAAATAATAATTTGTTCTTTAACTGACGTGCCTAGTTAAATAAAGGTAAAACATGATTTTTTTTTAAACAGCCTCTAAATTATTGCACATAATCCAGAGGTCATTGCTTGATTGGCCAGGTACCGTGAAATATTAACCGCATGAATGGAAACGCTTGTCTATTATGTTGACCAGATAGTCATGTGACCGCTCTAACAATTGAAATATATGTCCTCCCTCAATTATGGAAAACAGGCGGGACCATTCTAGCCAATGAGAGGTCAGATATACTTTGGCACAACAGGCAGTACAAAGTCGTTTTTCTCCAAGTTGCTGTAATGCCACGTGCATCCACTTATATCCGTACATTTGTAACCTAAAAATTACGAAATTTATATTTGATTTAAAAAAGCCTCACGTAATTCAACACTCTCATAGACCTCCATAAAACAAAACATTTATCTCGCGGACAGATTTTAACGAGAGTAAAGCCTCTCGATTCGCCTCTTCCTCTGTAAGGAAACACATTCTTCCGGTGTAGCGAAACTTCATTTTCTATTTGAGTATTTGAACGAGAAACAGAAACTTGTTCCGCTCATGGTTAGTATCTTTACAATCAGTATTTGGTGAGAGATATCTAGTCGTCAAAAGGAGGAAGGTAGCTTACATTATCTACTATCTAGCTAATATTGTTAGCTAACGTAACCCAGGCGAAGATAGTCCATTTCTGACCCAGAAAGGTATGCAGTCTAGCTAATTGAACTAACCTCCTAATGACGTAAAATGTATTCTGCTATCAAATGTTCCACTCTGCTGTATGTTAAACCTTTTGACTTGAGAAAATAACACCGAGGTTCTGTACTGCCTCTGATAGAGGTATGTCCATAAAAATAAAGTAATCCTTCTCCCCCCTTAAAAGATTTAGATGCACTATTGTAAAGTGGCTGTTCCACTGGATGTCATAAGGTGAATGCACCAATTTGTAAGTCGCTCTGGATAAGAGCGTCTGCTAAATGACTTAAATGTAAATGTCCATGTGACCGTTGTAGTAGAGAGAAACAGTGAAGATGTCCTAACACCCATAGAACCATGCGGTCAAACGGGGAAATGGTTCAAATCCGTTTTCCACCATAAAATATGGGAATTTTAGAAACACTTAAAATAAGGGCTGTGTTTCGTGTAGGCTAACCCTGGCATGACTTCTTGATAACCAAGTACATCTCTCTTGGACAAGATTACTTTTATCAATATATTCAGCTCTATTTACTCAGATCCAAAAATGCAAATTAGCATCAAAGTAGACCTGCAAGACTACACATTTCATTTTGGTTTGGAAGGGGTAAATATAGGCGAATATAGTCACCTTGTCCTAGAGAGCTTCACACGGTTATCAAAACGTCACGCCAGGGTAAGCCAACAGGAAACAAAGCCCTGACTTTAAGTGTTTCTGAAATCCCTTATGGGAAAAACTATTGGAACAATTTCCTTGTTTGACTGCTATGTTTCATGGGTATTATGACTCTTACTGTGATGAGGTTGTGCAATTAAGGTATGTCGAAGTAAACATACTTCTCCAGTGTTTTGGCTAAGCCAGAATAGTTTTTTTTCCAACAGCCTAGTATTTTGTTGGCTTTACTCTGTACTATCTACAATGGGGAGAACAAGTATTTGATACACTACCGATTTTGCAGGTTTTCCTACTTACAAAGCATGTAGAGGTCTACTTTTTTAATCTTAGGTACACACTGGTCCTTCTGTAGCTCAGTTGGTAGAGCATGGCGCTTGTAACGCCAGGGTAGTGGGTTCGATTCCCGGGACCACCCATACGTAGAATGTATGCACACATGACTGTAAGTTGCTTTGGATAAAAGCGTCCGCTAAATGGCATATATTATTATTATATTACTTCAACCGTGAGAGATGGAATCTAAAACAAAAATCCAGAAAATCACATTGTATGATTTAAGTAATTAATTAGCATTTTATTTCATGACATAAGTATTTGATACATCAGAAAAGCAGAACTTAATATTTGGTACAGAAGCCTTTGTTTGCAATTACAGAGATCATACGTTTCCTGTAGTTCTTGACTAGGTTTGCACACACTGCAGCGGGGATTTTGGCCCACTCCTCCATACAGACATCTCCAGCTCCTTCAGGTTTCGGGGCTGTCGCTGGACAATACGGACTTTCAGCTCCCTCCAAAGATGTTCTATTGGGTTCAGGTCTGGAGACTGGCTAGGCCACTCCAGGACCTTGAGATGCTTCTTATGGAGCCACTCCTTAGTTGCCCTGGCTGTGTGTTTTGGGTCGTTGTTATGCTGGAAGACCCAGCCACGGCCCATCTTCAATGCTCTTACTGAGGGAAGGAGGTTGTTGGCCAAGATCTCGCGATACATGGCCCCATCCATCCTCCCCTCAATACGGTGCAGTCGTCCTGTCCCCTTTGCAGAAAAGCATCCCCAAAGAATGATGTTTCCACCTCCATGCTTCATAGTTGGGATGGTGTTCTTGGGGTTGTACTCATCCTTCTTCTTCCTCCAAACACGGCGAGTGGAGTTTAGACCAAATAGCTCTATTTTTGTCTCATCAGACCACATTACCTTCTCCCATTCCTCCTCTGGATCATCCAGATGGTCATTGGCAAACTTTAGACGGGCCTGGACATGCTCTGGCTTGAGCAGGGGGACCTTGCGTGCGCTGCAGGATTTTAATCCATGATTAAATCTATAGTGTGTTACAAATGGTTTTCTTTGAGACTGTGGTCCCAGCTCTCTTCAGGTCACTGACCAGGTCCTGCCGTGTAGTTCTGGGCTGATCCCTCACCTTCCTCATGATCATTGATGCCCCACGAGGTGAGATCTTGCATGGAGCCTCAGACCGAGGGTGATTGACCATCATCTTGAACTTCTTCCATTTTCTAATAATTGCGCCAACAGTTGTTGCCTTCTCACCAAGCTGCTTGCCTATTGTATTGCTCTGGATAAGAGCGTCTGCTAAATTACTTAAATGTAAATGTATTGTCCTGTAGCCCATCCCAGCCTTGTGCAGGTCTACAATTTTATCCCTGATGTCCTTACACAGCTCCCTGGTCTTGGCCATTGTGGAGAGGTTGGAGTCTGTTTGATTGAGTATGTGGACAAGTGTCTTTAGATTATTTTAGATTCTGTCTTTCACAGTTGAAGTGTACCTATGATAAAAAAATTACAGACATCTACATGCTTTGCAAGTTGGAAACCTGCAAAATCGGCAGTGTTATCAAATACTTGTTCTCCCCACTGTATCTTGCTAGCCTTTGACCATGACTCTCATTTCAGTTCCATTACATTATACCTGAGCCATATGTATGTGTGCCTTCAGAAAGTATTCATACCCCTGAGACTTATTGCGTTACAGCCTGAATTGAAAATGGAATAAATATGTTTTAAAAAATTTAAAAAATTAACCTTTAACTAGGCAAGTCAGTTATGAACAAATTATTATTTTCAATGACGGCCTAGGTTAACTGCCTGTTCAGGGGCAGAACGACAGATTTGTACCTTGTCAGCTCGGGGGTTTGAACTTGCAACCTTCCGGTTACTAGTCCAACGCTCTAACCACTAGGCTACCCCACCACCCCTTTAATTTCCTTACCCACCAATACACGCAATACCTTATAATGACAAAGTGGAAATATGTTTTTAGACATTTTTGTACATTACATTTTACTACAGAAATATCTAATTTACATAAATATTCACTTCACTAAGTCAGTACTTTGTCGCAGCACCTTTGGCGGTGATTACAGCTGTGAGTCTTTTTGGATAAGCCTCTGAGCGCTTTGCATACCTGGATTTAACAATATTTGCCCATTATTCTTAAAAAAGGTTAATTATTTATTAATGCTAGACATTTTCAAATCTTTCCATAGATTTTCAAAACTAACTAGGCCACTCCGGAACATTCAATGTTGTCTTGGTAAGCAACTCCAGTGTAGATTAGGCCTTGTGTTTTAGGTTATTTTCCTGCTGAAAGATGCATTGTTCTCCTAATGTCTGTTGAAAAGCAGTCTGAACCAGGTTCTCCTCTATGATTTTTGCCTGTGCTTATAGCTGTATTCTGTTTTCTTAATATCCCACCAAAATGCCTAGTCCTTGCCAATGACAGGCATACCCATAACATGATGCAGCCACCACCATGCTTGAAAATATGAAGAGTGGTACTCCCGTGATGTGTTGTGTTGGATTTGTCCCAAATGCCTTCTATTCAGGATAAAAAAGTATATTTCTTTGTCACATTTTTTGCAGTATTACTTAAGTTCTTTGTTGCAAACAGGGTGCATGTTTTGGAATAATTTTTTATTCTGTACAGGCTTCATTCTTTTCACTCTGTCATTTAGGTTAATATTGTGGAGTAGCTACAATGTTGTTGATCCATACATTAAACTCCGCAGCTGTTTTGAAGTCATTGGCCTCATGGTGAAATCCCTATGCAGCTAACTTCCTCTCTGGCAACTGAGTTTGTAAGAATGCCTGTATCTTTGTATCGACTGGGTGTATTGATACACCTTCCAAAGCCTAATTAATAACTTCACCATGCTCAAAGGGATATTCAGCATCTGCTCTTTTTATTTGTACACATCTACCAATCGGTGCCCTTCTTAGCGAGGCATTGGAAAACCTTGCTGGTCTTTGTGGTTGAATCTGTACTTGAAATGCATTACTCAATTGAGGGACCTTAACAAATAACCTGTATGTGTGGGGTACAGAGATGGAATAGTTATTCAAAAATCATGTTAACTACTATTATTGAACACGGAATGAGTCCATGCAACTTATTATGTGGTTTGTTAACCATATTTTTGCTCCTAAACTTATTTAGGCTTGCAATAACAAAGGGGCTGAATACTTATTGACTCAAGACATTTCAGCTTTTAATGTTTTATTAATAATATCTACAAAGCAAATTCGACTTAGACATTGTGGGGTATTGTGTATAGAACATTGACACAAAATCTCAATTTAAAATTTAGGCTGTAACACAAAATGTGGAAAAGGTAAAGGGGTGTGAATACTTTTATGAATGCACTGTATATGGCTCTGCATTACACATAAAACAAGTAGTTGGACTATGGTGTCTTCTCTAGGGGGCAGTTTTTCTTTTAAGAGCAGTGATGCACGGCCTGAACATTTGACACAAATCACTTGTGGTACGGTTTTGGAAGTATAAGGACCTAATCTTTTATATTGGCGAGAAATCATTTTTTTAAAACCAAAGGTTAAATTGATACACCTTTTTATAGGGTTAGGGTTCCCCACACGGCCATATTTCAGCACTTGTTTACGGAAGACAGACAACTACCTGTGCTAATCAGCTTACTGTAAGTGTGTTTGCATTTGTGAGATGAAAGTAGAATGATTTTATGTTTCTAGAACCATACTGCAATTGAGAATCGATTCACATTTTGGAGTATTTGGCTGTTTTGGCTTGCAGAGCTAATTTGCCCTATAAACAAGATGTAAGGTCCTTGGACTAAGGAGTAACGTTAGGCTCCTTTTGTCCAATATTGGGCTACTGTCTTGCTAGCTATTTATTCACCCATTTGATAAGCTATGTAAAAATGCATGTTGTAATGAAATGCTTTCCTTTGCTTGTTGTTTTACTTTGTAGTGTTGGATGGGATGATTCTCATGATGATTCCTGACCTGGTGTTTTATTCAAATCAAGTATTTTTTTCCACAGAATGCAAATGAAGAGGAAGACCTAGACAATAACCAATCAACAAGATTAAGATCAAACCTGGGAAAAAGCAACGCAATAAAACCAAGATGACTAGAAGTCATCGAGACCCCATCAAAACAGATTGTGAAACACAGTCAGATGATGTTGACTCCAGTAGAGAAGATTCAGACATTGGCCAAGCCCACTCTCTCAGCAGTAATGGGTTTACTTTCAACATCATCCAAATCAAAGAGGAGGAAACAGACTTTGAAGTGCATGAAACAAATGAGGAACATAACGGAATTAGATCAAATTATCACTTGGATTCTAGAGCACTCCACCAGGATTCTGGAACCATCAAAACAGATTCTGTTTACATTAGCCAAGGAACTGTGGAAATTAAGACTGAGCATGATTCTGAAATCAGAGTGGTTAAGACAGAAACTCTAGTGTACTCTCCCTCACACAGCTGCCCCCACTGCAGTTGCATGTTCCACACACCACAGCAGCTACTTGTCCACACCTGCCAGGTCGTGAATTCTGACAACATTGTGGATTTTTTGTTGAAGACCCCATTTCATTCTTTGGAGTCCACAGAAAAGGTGCGAATTAAAACAGAGGGTCGACCTCTGCCTGAAATCAAGTACATAAGGAAGGATGACAAAGTGAGGAGGACGTTCAATACCAACTGGTATAAAAAGTATCAATGGCTAACAGGTAGCCTTTCATCAAGCCGCTTGTATTGCTGGCCTTGTCTGCTCTTTGGAACGTTTGAGCCTTGGGCTAAAGGGGGGTTCAGTGACCTGAAGAACATTGACCGTTCAGCTAAACGGCATGACGAATGCCGGGAGCATCTCAACTCCTACGCGAAACTCAAGCTTTTGGGACACCCGAGTCATCATGCCAATCATTCACTCAATGAAGGCCTGCGTATTCAAGCTGCGCAACACAACGAAAAGGTCAGAAGAAACAGGGATGTTCTCAAACCCCTCATTGACAGCATTGCATTCTTAGGCATGCAAGAGTTGGCTTTTAGGGGGCACGATGAGACGGAAAGTTCCGCTAACAAAGGCAACTACAGGGAATTGGCAGAGGTAATCGCGCGGTATGATGCTTTACTTGCTCAGCATATGGAATCTTCAACTGTGTTTACTGGAATGTCAAGAACAATTCAGAATGACTTGATAACTGCTATCGCATCTTCAAATAAAAGTGAGATTAAAAGCGAAGTTGACGCTGCTCCATTTTTCTCATGGCAAATGGATGAAACTACAGACCATTCGCAGTTGTCTGTCATTGTCAGGTATGTGGATGATCGGGGGTGTGTCCAGGAGCGTTTCTTGGGCTACTTTGATGTGTCAGCTGGGCGAGATGCACAGTCTGTGTTTTATCTAGTGAATTCGGAGAATTCGCCACCTTTGTGCATTGCTATGCACATCCCCTCAACTCCGTATTAAGCCAGAGCGTGAAGTCTATGCCCAAGACCAAGGTTTTTTTTGCCACACTGGGTGGCTTCGCAACTTTTTTTTGTAAGTCCACCAATGGAATGCTGCTAGAAAAGGTCGCTTGTGCAAGTTTGCCAAAAAATGTACCAACACATTGGAATTTCACGTCCAGAGTTGTTAACACAGTGGCAAAAAACTTTGAGCATCAATTGGACACATTCACAGGTATCACAGACCATCCTAACATGGATGATGACACGATTTTCGATGCAAATGGGTTCAAGACACACCTGGAAGATTTTCATTGTATTTTTTTACTTCTCACTTTTGAATATATATTTGCTTGCACAGATGTGGTTTTTGACAGTGTGCAACAGAATGCCATGGATGTAGAATTTTGTAAGAGGAGAATTGAGAATCTTATGCTCAAGATAGAGGTGCACAAATCTGAAGAATTTAGTGCTATATATCAGAAGGCTTCGAACATGACAGATGATCCAGAGTTGATGCAGAGAAGGAAGCGAAGGCAGGGCACGCAGGATGTAATGCAGATGTACAAATCACTGTACGATTCAATCCATGACAACATCAAGACACAAATAGCACAGAGGTTCCAAAGCCTGGACAGCAGGAGATACATGGAGTTGTTAGATGATGAGAAATTTGAGTCATTCCGGAGTGAATTCCCTGCAAATGCAATGGAAAGCCTGTCCCAGAGCTATGGGTGTTTTTTCAACATGGAAAAACTGAAAAATGAGCTGCAAGTGTTCTACTGTGGTGAGGAGCTTCAAGGGAACAGTCGAAAACTGTGCGACAGAATCTTGCATTTCAAGGGGTGTGGATTGAATGAAGTGATGCCTGAGGTGTACCGGTTCATGTGCCTTGTTGCAACTATAGGGGCAACGTCAGCGGGCGTGGAGAGCAGATTCTCTCGTCTGAAGAGGCTGAAAAGCTACACAAGGAACACCATGGGACATGAGCGACTCAAGAACCTGGCAATCCTATCCATAGAAAGGAGAATTCTTAAATCATTGCAGACGAATCCTCACTGGTATGAGAGGGTCATTGACCAGTTTGCCAACCAGACTATGAGAAGAATGGACTTTATATTCAAGGTAACATATTAATAAAAACAATTGTGCTAAGTTTTTTTTTATTGCACCTATATGTGTAATAGATTTTATATTTACGTAAATAGTATTTGTTTTTCGGCCCAACTGTGTTATGAATTGATTTGTTTCCAACAGTGATTGAGACTGGATGGTGGAAACTCCCTGAACTACTGCAAGGGAGTATAAGGTCCCATGATGCCAGTGATGTCTTAAAAGCAGAGTGTAGGTCCTGTTTGTAAGCATGTGCACATGTCCACAACCTCTCATTCTTCCTCTGGAGACCTCAACCCTTCTCATGCACTGCAGTCTGCGTTGACTAAAGCTGTCAGTGTCATCGAATGATGTCAAACAAACTGACCGCTGCTGCTGCTGCTAAAGAACATTAAAACTTTGACTATTTTGGTGAATGCCGGTTTTCCTTTTTCAGTTTACATGCCTTTTGGACCCTGCACCCAAAGACTTATTTGAACTGTTATTTGCGCATGGTTCTTGATTTTGTGTTGTATTTTGTAGTTATTATGGATCCCCGTTAGCCACTCTTCCTGGAGTCCAGCAAAATTTACGGCACTTATAACACTTTTGTAGTTGATTAACAAGGGAAAAGTGATGCACAGATGGTTGTATATGCCCGACTTACTGCCTGGGGATGACAAAAGTGACAATGATTGCTGTAAATGAAGTATGTGAAAGAGGATATGTTTGCTGTTTGGTAATTGCACATTAGACATTACTTTAAAATTAATTATTCAGTGTTCATTTCAACAGCTGTAGAACATCCTGTCATAACTGATTTGTGTCAATCCATATGCCATCAATGGCCTGCACTGGTTTTGATATTCCGCCATGTTTTACTTGCTAATAATCATACACATTAATTTTATTGAAGGTGATTGGGCCAAGCATGTAGGCTGCATTGTCATTCCCACATCTTGGCAGTGATGGTCTCTACCAATTAGAGTAGGGTTCCTATGATATTTTCTCCATTCCAGCCATTACATTGAGCCCGTCCTCCAATAGCTCCTCCCACCAGCCTCTGCTGTAGTTTATACATTGGCTTCAATAACCATCATCTTGCTAATCCAATGGACACATTTAATCTTTTGACAACAGTATTTCAGTAAGTACTGCTTTGATAAAGCTAGAAAATGCGAAGGGCGCAACTGCTACAAAACTGATACCAAAAGTACACCAAACGTATGTGGACACCCCTTCAAATTTGTGGATTTGACTATTTCAGCTTCACCTGTTGCTGCCAGGTGTAAAAAAAACTTGAGCACACAGCCATGCAATCTCCATAGACAAACATTGGCAGTACAATGACCCATACTGAAGAGCTCAGTGACTTTCAACGTGGTACTGTCATAGGATGCCACTTTTCCAACAAGTCAGTTGGTCAGATTTCTGTCCCTGGTCAACTAAGTGCTGTTATTGTGAAGTGGAAATGTCTAGGAGAAACAACGGCTCAGCCGCAAAGTGGTAGGTCACACAAGCTCAAAGAATGGGACTGCCCAGTGCTGAAGCACATAGTGTATAAAAAGCACCTATCCTCGGTTGCAACACTCCAAACTGCCTCTGGAAGCAGCCTCAGCACAATAACTTTGTTGGGAGCTTCGTAAAATGGGTTTCCATGGCCGAGCAGCCACACACAAGCCTAAGATTACCATGTGCAATGCCAAGCGTCACCTGGAGTGGTGTAAAGCCCACTGCCATTGGACTCTGAAGCAGTGGATATGCATTCACTGGAGTGATGAATCACTCTTCCCCATCTGGCAGTCCGATCGAAGAATCTGGTTTTGGCGGATACAAGGAGAACGCTACCTGCCCGACTGCATAGTGCCAACTGTAAAGTTTGGTGGATGAGGAATAATGGTCTAGGGCTGTTTTTCATGGTTCGTGCTAGGCCCTTTAGTTCCAGTGAAGGGAAAGCTTAACGCTACTGCATACAATGACATTCTAGATGATTGTGTGCTTTCAACTTCGTGGCAGCAGTTTGGGGAAGGCCCTTTCCTTCTTTAGCATGGCAATGCCCTCATGCACAAAGAGAGGTCCAAACAGAAATGATTTGTCGAGATTGGCGTGGAAGAACTTGACTTACCTGCACAGAGCCCTGACCTCAACCCCATCGAACGCCTTTGGGATGAATTGGAACGCCAACTGCGAGCCAAGCCTAATCACCCAACATCAGTGCCCGACCTCACTAATGTTCTTGTGGCTGAATGGAAGCAAGTCCCAGCAGCAATGTTCCAACATCTAGTGGAACCCCTTTCCATTTTTAGGTAGTCAATTTTCTTCTCCACAATTGGCTGACTCCTCCTGATGGCCTGGTTGGACATGACTGCAACATGGTCTCCAGGAGGATCATCCAATGAAGTTGGAAGTCCCACCCAGTTGGCTACATTAAAATTGTGGAATCCCTCAATAGTGCTGCCCATGCTAATTCTCTTTTGGCCACTAGAGGTCTCTATCATTCTCTATGGCAGATACTTTTTGGCGAGAATGAATGTTCCTTTATTTTATTTAATTTATTTTTATTAACAAATCAATACATAAAGCACATGAGGGAACACAAGCATACATAGATTACAAACAATGGACAATCGAGCTAGGGGGTACAATATCACATTACAATTACACAAGGACCTTAAGGGACATGCATATACTTACAATTCTAACAGCTTTTTGTTAGTAAAGCATTTAACCGTCTTAAAATACAGTTCAGTTCTTTTTGTAGGATACGAAAATGTGGTTTTCTGTTTGTAAATTTCCATTTGTGTATATGAAATTTGGCCAAAAGAATAATGAAATTAATTACATAAAAATGATTCCGCTTATTTCTATTGTATGTAAAGAATCCAAACAGTACATCTCTCCACAATAGTGTAAAATCTTCATAAATGTGTTCAATTATAAACCTACTGATGTCTTGCCACAGTTTTCTTACATGCATACAATGCAAAAAAAAGATGCACAACTGTTTCTGGGTGGTCATTACAAAAGGAGCAATTTGGGTTGATGTTTTCCTTAAACATCTTCATATAGTGGTTGGCAGGATAATATTTATGAATAATTTTAAAGGAGACTTCCTTAATTTTGTTAACAAGTAGGTATGTTTGTGGCAACATCCAAACTTTTTTCCAACAGATATTATCAATAAATCCATTCCAATAAGGCATGACATAAGGTATACAACATCCTGCTGAAACAAGGATCATATCGCTCTGTTGTTGAATGGACCAAAAGAGAAACAAATCTTTCCTACTGATGAGTCAACAGGGTCAATAGAAGGTAGGCTCTGAGGGTCAGGTCTTGACATGTTCCTGAATAACATAGCAACACCTGAGGGAATGGCATCTAAAACAATTGCAAAATCTTTAGGTGTTACAGGGACCTTGTAAAGTGATAAGATGAATGTTCCCTGTTCCATCAATCATTTCGTCACAGGCGCTAAATCTTTGCACATGATCCAGGGATCTTTGCCTGATTGGTCAGGGTTCATGACTAACAATCCAGGAAATGCTTCAGCTTTCCGGTTAAAGATGGTGGATAAAGGAAGAGGTCCCGCTCAGGCCGTTGATCATTGAAATAAAATGGTATGTTCCGGTCTGCTTAACGTGGTGGCTCTCAAATGCATTAGCAGTTTGGTCTGGTCAGCTTAGTTCATTGACTGTATATGAACCAGAACAATTAGGGAGTGGGATGTCTCGCTTTCTCTTCCGTCTCTATTTCCGGTGACAACAATCAGAAAGAAGGTAGCTAGCTAAGCTATTTTCAAAACTTTGCTAGCTTGCTTTTTTATTTATTTATCCGTGAGTATTTATACGATAAACAACTTTTTCCTCTCGTGGTTGTCTTCATAATCAAGAGTTACATTTGGTGGGTGACAATCATACAAAGTAGCAAGGGTGCGTTAGCTAACATACACGTTTCGCTGTCTTGCTACAACTATGCAAGCCTAAATAGGTTACCAACGTCGACGTAAAAATCTAGCTAGGTAGGTTGTAAACCAAAAGTTACTCCGCAGGTAATTATGATAATGCTGTGTTATGAAGGGCTATGAAGTAGTAGGCTATTGAGTGTTACTAAGCTAGACTTCAGCATAGCTAATGCAGAATTGGGGTTTCTTACTTTTTACATTGTTGGATGGGTTATTATGATCCCCGATAGCTCTCTACCAGGGATCATAATAGGGTGATGTTCAATCAAACCTTGTCTTTTCTCCACAGAATGTAATGTGAAGGTGTTGACCTAACCAGAAACACTCTTGTCAACAAGATGAAGAACAAATCTGTGAAAAAGCAACACAAAATCATGAGGTCTAAACACCGAGACCCCATCAAAACAGAGTATGAAACACAGTTAGATGATGTTAACTGCAAAAGAGAAGAACCAGACATTAGCCAAGCTCCCTCTCCCAACACTAAAGGGGTAACTTCCAACTCCATCCAAATTAAAGAGGAACCAGCAGACTTTGAAGTACAGAGTCATTGCTTTGATTCTAGAGCACTCCACAAGGATTCTGGAACCGTCATAACCAAGACTGAAACAGATTCCGTTTACATTAGCCAAGGAACAGTAGAGGTAAAAGCGGAGTATGATTCTGATTCTGAAATACATAAGGTAGTGGTTAAGAGAGAAACTCAAGTGTGTTTCATGAAGGAGGAGAATGTGGGTGAAGAAGACACAGATGAGGACACCGAAGACGGGAGGGATACTGACAGCAACAGAGGTACGCATACACACCCACCCTTAAAATCAGTGTCATCTTAACATTTGGGGAATATTTGATATTGACTGACTAGGCTAAATGGTTATTTGATATTGACTGACTAGGCTAAATGGTTATGTTGACTTTGAATTTAAGATTCATCGTGAAAATATAGGACTACTCTCGTTTACTTTTGAAATGTTTCTTATTTTAGTTTATGTCCCTCTTCTGTAAATCAAATAACATTTGATTCATCACATACACAGTTTACAGCAGGTAAAAGGTGCCATGAAATGCTTACGTGCTAGCTCCCTCAACTATGCAGTACGTCAGTCAATAGCAATAATAACAGAAAAAGTCAAGAATAACAACTCATCTATTATTCTCCCTTTGTCTTTTTCTACCCCTACTTCCACCACTCTCCCTCAGTCTCTTCTCCTCAGTTCTTTCCTTGCACATACTGCACCATCTCCTTCACCAACCATTCCTTCCTGGAGAAGCACATCAAGTGGAACCACCAGAAGGAGTATCTGGCCATGTTGAGAAGCAGTTTTTCAAAGAGCAGTGGAACAGAGACGGTCCCAACACACAGCTGCCTCCACTGTAGCCTCATGTTCCAAACCCCACGGCTGCTTAGCATCCACACCCTCCAGATCCACCCTTCAGCCACTCCCCGGAAACCTGCCCGTCCACACAGAGTTTCGGCAAAACTCTACACCTGCCCACAGTGTGCCCGCAGATTCAGATACCTGGGCAGTCTGCAAAACCACTGTGAGCTTTCACACAAAATGGCTGTGATCAGCACCAATGGACACCTCAGTTGTGCCGACTGTGGGAAGAGCTTCAAGAATTGTTGGGGACTGGGACCTCACCAGTGTCACGAACCAGAGGGCACTGAACCTCAGGACATTAAGCCTGTGGTCTGTCTTGAAGTCGGCTTCCATTGCTCAGAGTGTGGCAAGATCCTCTGTAGTCCACAGAGCCTGAACATTCACATGCGAATTCACACCGGAGAGAAGCCTTATGCCTGCAAGGAGTGTGGCAAAAGGTTTGCGGAGAGCGGCAGTTTACGCAAACACCTGCTGATACACTCTGGAGTCAAGGCATTCAAATGCCAGGAATGCGGGAAGGATTTTGCCCGTATGAAGGGTCTCAGGAGTCACATGACCACTCATTCTGGCAAAAAGCAGTACTCCTGCTCCCACTGTGACCGGCAGTTTGGATACAAGTCTAGTCTGACCATTCACCTACGCTCTCACACGGGGGAGAAACCCTTTCACTGCACAGAGTGTGGTAAAGACTTCTCTATCAAGAGAAACCTGAGGCTTCACCTAAAGATCCACAACAATGAGAAAGGCCACCAGTGTGGGGAGTGTGGCCTGAAGGTGATAGACATTGGGGCGTTGAAGACACACATGCGCTCACATACCGGCGAGAGGCCTTACCACTGCACAGTGTGCAGCAAGCAGTTCATTCGACTGGAACATCTGAAGAACCACCAGCGCACTCACACAGGGGAGAGACCATATGTCTGTTCGGAGTGCAGCAAGAGCTTTGCTCAGTCTGGAGATCTCACAAAACACATACGCACCCACACTGGAGAGAAGCCCTATGAATGTTCTGTCTGCCACGGCTGCTATACCTCTTCAGGGGATCTGGGCAAACACATGAGGATCCACAATGGTTCACGGCCCTTTCCCTGCCCGGAGTGTGACAAGAGTTTCCGCTTGGTCGGCCACCTTAAAACTCACATGAGGACCCACACTGGGGAGAGACCATACTCCTGCCCCCGCTGCCTCCGGACCTTCGCTCGCACCCACCACCTCTCTGTTCACCTGGCTCAGTGTCGCTGATTGATGATAATGATTTGCCTGGTTGTGTTGCGCCTTTGTCAAATTCATTGCTTTATGGGGGTAACTCACCCTTTCCACTACTCCCAATGTGTAGCCCTTACCTGGGGGGGCAGCCATATTTCACCAGAACACTGAGGTGGGGCATTTGGCTGACTATTACAGCGGACAAACAAGATGATGTAGGAAGCGTCAATTCGAAGGTCTAAGAGCTCCAGACATTGACACTCTACTAGATACAGCTAGATGTTGGGTAGAGTTTTTAGTTGGCATGCAGTTTCAGATTTGTTTTCTGGACATTAAAGGGATAGTTCAAAGTACAAATTAATCTTATTTCCCACTTACTGTGGCTGTAAGTGTAGATGATTAATCAAAACATCAGAATTTGATTATAGAGCAATAAAGTGACTTAAATGTAAGGTAGACAGACGTCTGTCATGTCAATTACTATTGTGGGTGAATTATATCTGTTTTGTGCTATATCTCAAATCATGACACTATTTTACTGAGTGTATGATGACAATAATTTTCTGATGAAGGTGAGCAGAGTGGGTCTGCAGTACAGTCGTGGCCAACAATTTTGAGAATGACACAAATATTAATTTTCAAAGTCTGCTGCCTCAGTTTGTATGATGGCAATTTGCATATACTCCAGAATGTTATGAAGAGTGATCAGATGAATTGCAATTAATTGCAAAGTCCCTCCTTTGCCATGCAAATGGACTGAATCCCCAAAAAACATTTCCACTGCATTTGAGTCCTGCCACAAAAGGACCAGCTGACATCATGTCAGTGACTCTCTCATTAACACAGGTGTGAGTATTGACGAGGACAAGGCTGGAGATCACTCTGTCATGCTGAGAGTGTTTGAATAACAGACTGGAAGCTTCAAAAGGAGGGTGGTGCTTGGAATCATTGTTCTTCCTCTGTCAACCATAGTTACCTGCAAGGAAACACGTTCCGCCATCATTGCTTTGCACAAAAAGAGCTTCACAGGCAAAGATATTGCTGCAGTAAGATTTCATCAAAATCAACCATTTATCAGATCATCAAGAACTTCAAGAAGAGCAGTTCAATTGTTGTGAAGAAGGCTTCAGGGTGCCCAAGAAAGTCCAGCAAGCGCCAGGACAGTCTCCTAAAGTTGATTCAGCTGCGGGATCGGGGCACCACCAGTACAAAGCTCGCTCAGGAATGGCAGCAGGCAGGTGTGAGTGCATCTGCACGCACAGTGAGGCAAAAACTTTTGGAGGATGTTCTGGTGACATGAAGGGCAGCAAAGAAGCCACTTCTCTCCAGGAAAAACATCAGGGACAGACTGATATTCTGCAAAAGGTACTGGGATTGGACTGCTTTTCTGAGTCCCTTTTCCGATTGTTTGGGGCATCTGGAAAAAAGCTTGTCCGGAGAAGACAAGGTGAGCGCTGCCGTCAGTCCTGTGTCATGCCAACAGTAAAGCATCCTGAGACAATTCATGTGTGGGGTTGCTTCTCAGCCAAGGGAGTGGGCTCACTCACAATTTTGCCTAAGAACACAGCCATGAATAAAGAATGGTACCAACACATCCTCCGAGAGCAACTTCTCCCAACCATCCAGGAACCGTTTGGTGATGAACAATGCCTTTACCAGCATGATGGAGCACTTTGCCATAAGGCAAAAGTGATAACTAAGTGGCTCGGGGAACAAAACATATTTTGGGTCCATGGCCAGGAAACTCCCCAGACCTTAATCCCATTGAGAACTTGTGGTCAATCCTCAAGAGGCAGGTGGACAAACAAAAACCCACAAATTCTAACAAACTCCAAGCATTGATTATGCAAGAATGGGCTGCCATCAGTCAGGATGTGGCCCAGAAGTTAATTGACAACATGTCAGGGTGGATTGCAGAGGACTTGAAAAAGAAGGGTCAACACTGCAAATTTTGACTCTTTGCAACAACTTCATGTAATTTTCAAGAAAAGCCTTTGACACTTATAAAAATGCTTGTAATTATACTTCATTATTACATAGCAACATCTGACAAAAATATCTAAAGACACTGAAGCAGCAAACTTTGTGGAAATTAATATTTGTCATTCTCAAAACATTTGGCCAGGACTGTACATACAAGAAACAAATACTCTTTATACCGCCTATGTACTGAATCTATAACTTACTTTAACTGATAGTGTTGTCTTGGTGTGTGTGATAAATAGTTGTGTTGTAACTGATTAATTACACTACCTTTCAAAAGTTTGTGGTCACTTAGAAATATCCTTGTTTTTGGAAAAAAAACACTTTGTTGTCCATTAAAATAACATAAAATAGATCAGAAATACAGTGTAGACATTGTCAATGTTGTAAATGACTATTGTAGCTGGAAATGGCTGATTTTTAATGGAATATCTACATAAGCGTACAGAGGCCCATTATCAGCATCCATCACTCCTGTGTTCTAATGGCATGTTGTGTTAGCAAATCCAAGTTTATAATTTTAAAAGGCTAATTTGATCATTAGAAAACCCTTTTGCAATTATGTTAGCACAGCTGAAAACTGTTGTTATGATTAAAAAAGGAATAAAACTGGCCTTCTTTAGACTAGTTGAGTATCTGGAGCATCAGCATTTGTGGGTTTTATTACAGGCTCAAAATGGCCAGAAACAAAGAACGTTCTTCTGAAACTCGTCAGTCTTCTTGTTCTGAGAAATGAAGGCTATTCCATGCGAGAAATTGCCAAGAAACTGAAGATCTCGTACAACGCTGTGTGCTACTCCCTTCACAGAACAGCGCAAACTGGCTCTAACCAGAATGGAAAGAGAAGTGGGAGGCCCTGGTGCCAACTGAGCAAGAGGACAAGTACATTAGAATGTTTAGTTTGAGCAACAGATGCCTTAAAGTCCTCAACTGGCAGCTTCATTAAATAGTACTTTCAAAACACCAGTCTCAACTTCAACAGTGAAGAGGTGACGCCGGGATGCTGGCCTTCTAGGCAGAGTTGCAAAGAAAAAGCCATATTTCAGACTGGTCAATAAAATATTGAGATGGGCAAAAGAACACAGACACTGTGTCTGTGGAACTCTGCCTAGAAGGCCAGCATCCCGTAGTCGCTGCTTCACTGTTGACGTTGAGACTGGTGTTTTGCGGGTACTTTTTAATGAAGCTGCCAGTTCAGGACTTGTGAGGTGTCTGTTTCTCAAAGTAGACACACTAATGGACAAACAAATTGCTTTTCTTTCAAAAACATGGACCTTTCTAAGTGACCCCAAACTTTTGAACGATAGTGTACATTGTATTTATTCTAAATGATTAGGCAACTGTTATTATAAGAATGTGTCAATGACTTGATATCTACTAAGTCATTACATTGACTAATACATATGAACAACGTTAAGGCTGTTTAACCAAACCGTGCACAATGCAATAAATTATTTCAAAAAATGGTATATTGATCAATTGTTTTATTAGGTAGATAAGTTTTGTTTTGAAACTTACAATTGCTGTACAATGTAAGCCTAATAGATGCTAGGAATTAATATAGCAATTACAGTTCCTTCAGAAAGTATTCATACCCCTTGACTTATTCCACATTTTTGTGTTAAGGCCTGAATTCAACATGGATTTTTTTTTAAATCTCACCCATCTACACACAATACCCCATAGTGAGGAAGTGAAATTTTAAAAAACTTTTTGCAAATGTATTGAAAATGAAATACAGGAATATCTCATTTACATAAGTTTTCACACCCCTGAGTCAATACTTTGTAGAAGCACCTTTTGGCAGCGATTACAATTGTGTCTTTCTGGGTTAGTCTCTAAGAGCTTTCCACACCTATGATTGTGCAACATTTGCCTCAACTCTGTCAAATTGGTTGTTGATCACTGCTAGACAGCCAAAGATTTAAGTGAAAACTTCATCTCGGCCACTCAGGAACATTCACTGTCCTCTTGGTAAGCAACTCCGGTGTAGATTTGGCTTTGTGTTTTAGGTTATTGTCCTGCTGAAAGGTGAGTTCTAGAGGTTGACTAATTGATTTTTCAACGACGATACCGATTATTGGAGGACCCAAAAAAGCCGATACCGATTAATCTGCCGATATAAAAAAGTGTGTGTATGTATGTATATATATGTATATATATATATATATATATATATATACAGTTGAAGTCAGAAGTTTACATACAATACACCTTAGCCAAATACATTTCAGTTTTTCACAATTCCTGACATTTAATCCTGGTAAAAATTCCCTGCATTAGGTCTGTTAGGATCACCACTTTATTTTAATTAAGAAGGTGAAATATTAGTAGGGAGAATTATTTATTTCATTTTTATTTCTTCCATCACATTCCCAGTGGGTCAGACGTTTACATACGCTCAATTAGTATTTGGTATCATTGCCTTTAAATTGTTTAACTTGGGTGAAACGTTATGGGTAGCCTTCCACAAGCTTCCCAAAATACGTTTGGTGAATTTTGGCCCATTCCTCCTGACAGAGCTGGTGTAACTGAGTGAGGTTTGTTGGCCTCCTTGCTCGCAAACGCTTTTTCAGTTCTGCCCACACAATTTCTATAGGATTGAGGTCAGGTATTTGTGATGGCCACTCCAATACCTTAACTTTGTTGTCCTTAAGCCATTTTGCCACAACTTTGGAAGTATGCTTTGGGTCGTTGTCCATTTGGAAGACCCATTTGCAACCAAGCTTTAACTTCCTGACTGATACCTTGAGATGTTGCTTCAATTATATCCACATAATTCTCCTCCCTCATGATGTCATCTATTTTGCGAAGTGCACCAGGCCCTCCTGCAGAAAAGCACCCCCACAACATGATGCCACCAACGTGCTTCACGGTTGGGATGGTATTCTTCGGCTTGCAAGCCTCCCCCTTTTTCCTCCAAACATAACAATGGTCATTATGGCCAAACAGTTCTATTTTTGTCTCATCAGACCAGAGGACATTTCTCCAAGAAGTACAATATTTGTCCCCATGTGCAGTTGCAAACCGTAGTCTGGCTTTTTTTATGGCGGTTTTGGAGCAGTGGCTTCTTCCTTGCTGAGCGGCCTTTCAGGTTATGTCGATATGGGACCTGTTTTACTGTGGATATAGATATTTTTGTACCTGTTTCCTCCAGCATCTTCACAAGGTCCTTTGCTGTTGTTCTGTGATTGATTTGCACTTTTTGCACCAAAGGACTTTCATCTCTAGGAGACAGAACGCGTCTCCTTCCTGAGCGGTATGACGGCTGCGTGGTCCCATGGTGTTTATACTTGGGTACTATTGTTTGTACAGATGAACGTGGTACATTCAACCGTTTGGAAATTGCTCCTAAGGATGAACCAGACTTGTGGAAGTCTACAATTACTTTTTCCTGAGGTCTTGGCTGATTTATTTTCATTTTCCCATGATGTCAAGCAAAGAGGCACTGAGTTTGAACGTAGACCTTGAAATACATCTACAGGTACACCTCCAATTGACTCAAAGGATGTCAATTAGCCTATCAGAAGCTTCTAAAGCCATGACATCATTTTCTGGAATTTTCCAAGCTGTTTAAAGGCACAGTCAACTTAGTGTATGTAAACTTCTGACCCACTGGAATTGTGATGCAGTGAATTATAAGTGAAATAATCTGTCTGTCAACAATTGTTGGAAAAATGACCTGTGTCATGCACAAAGTATATGTCCTAACTGACTTGTCAACACTATAGTTTGTTAGCAAGGAATTTGTGGAGTGGATGAAACACTTAGGTTGGAGTCATTAAAACTAGTTTATGTAAACTTCTGACTTCAACTGTATATATATATACATACAGTGCCTTGCAAAAGTATTCGGCCCCCTTGAACTTTGCAACGTTTTGCCACATTTCAGGCTTCAAACATAAAGATATAAAACTGTATTTTTTTGTGAAGAATCAACAACAAGTGGGACACAATAATGAAGTGGAACAACATTTATTGGATATTTCAAACTTTTTTAACAAATCAAAAACTGAAAAATTGGGCGTGCAAAATTATTCAGCCCCCTTAAGTTAATACTTTGTAGCGCCACCTTTTGCTGCGATTACAGCTGTAAGTCGCTTGGGGTATGTCTCCATCAGTTTTGCACATCGAGAGACTGACATTTCTTCCCATTCCTTCTTGCAAAACAGCTCGAGCTCAGTGAGGTTGGATGGAGAGCATTTGTGAACAGCAGTTTTCAGTTCTTTCCACAGATTCTCGATTGGATTCAGGTCTGGACTTTGACTTGGCAATTCTAACACCTGGATATGTTTATTTTTGAACCATTCCATTGTAGATTTTGCTTTATGTTTTGGATCATTGTCTTGTTGGAAGACAAATCTCTGTCCCAGTCTCAGGTCTTTTGCAGACTCCATCAGGTTTTCTTCCAGAATGGTCCTGTATTTGGCTCCATCCATCTTCCCATCAATTTTAACCATCTTCCCTGTCCCTGCTGAAGAAAAGCAGGCCCAAACCATGATGCTGCCACCACCATGTTTGACAGTGGGGATGGTGTGTTCAGGGTGTTGCTTTTACGCCAAACATAACGTTTTGCATTGTTGCCAAAAAGTTCAATTTTGGTTTCATCTGACCAGAGCACCTTCTTCCACATGTTTGGTGTGTCTCCCAGGTGGCTTGTGGCAAACTTTAAATGACACTTTTTATGGATATCTTTAAGAAATGGCTTTCTTCTTGCCACTCTTCCATAAAGGCCAGATTTGTGCAATATACGACTGATTGTTGTCCTATGGACAGAGTCTCCCACCTCAGCTGTAGATCTCTGCAGTTCATCCAGAGTGATCATGGGCCTCTTGGCTGCATCTCTGATCAGTCTTCTCCTTGTATGAGCTGAAAGTTTAGAAGGACGGCCAGTTCTTGGTAGATTTGCAGTGGTCTGATACTCCTTCCATTTCAATATTATCGCTTGCACAGTGCTCCTTGGGATGTTTAAAGCTTGGGAAATCTTTTTGTATCCAAATCCGGCTTTAAACTTCTTCACAACAGTATCTCGGACCTGCCTGGTGTGTTCCTTGTTCTTCATGATGCTCTCTGCGCTTTTAACAGACCTCTGAGACTATCACAGTGCAGGTGCATTTATACGGAGACTTGATTACACACAGGTGGATTGTATTTATCATCATTAGTCATTTAGGTAAACATTGGATCATTCAGAGATCCTCACTGAACTTCTGGAGAGAGTTTGCTGCACTGAAAGTAAAGGGGCTGAATCATTTTGCACGCCCAATTTTCAGTTTTTGATTTGTTAAAAAAGTTTGAAATATCCAATAAATGTCGTTCCACTTCATGATTGTGTCCCACTTGTTGTTGATTCTTCACAAAAATATACCGTTTTATATCTTTATGTTTGAAGCCTGAAATGTGGCAAAAGATCGCAAAGTTCAAGGGGGCCGAATACTTTCGCAAGGCACTATATATATATATATATATATATATATATATATATATATATATATATATATATGTAATAATGACAATTACAACAATACTGAATGAACAAAGAACACTTATTTTAACTTAATATAATACATAAATCAAATCTGTTTAGTCTCAAATAAATAATGAAACATGCTCAATTTGATTTGAATAATGCAAACACAGTGTTGGAGAAGTAAGTAAAAGTGCATTATGTGCCATGTAAAAAAGCTTATGTTTAAGTTCCTTGTTCAGAACATATGAAAGCCGGTGGTTCAATATTCCCAGTTAAGAAGTTTTAGGTTGTAGTTATTATGACGTGTCTGCTCTACCTTCTGTATTTCATTCACCTTTGACTATGAACAGCGCTGTGATTCATGCATTGCTAAGAGCTGCTGGCAAACGCAGTAAAGTTTGAATGAATGCTTACCAGCCTGCTGCTGCCTACCACTGCTCAATCAAATATCAAATCATAGACTAAATTATAATATAATAAACACAGAAATACGAGCCTTTGGTCATTAATATGGATACATCTGGAAACTATCATTTTGAAAACAAAACATTTATTCTTTCAGTGAAATACGGAACCGTTATGTATTTTATTGAATGGGTGGCATCCATAAGTCTAAATATAGCTGTTACAATGCACAACCTTCAATGTAATGTCATAATTATGTAAAATTCTGGCAAATTAGTTCGCAATGAGCCAGGCGGCCCAAACTGTTGCATATACCCTGACTCTGCATGCAATGAACGCAAGAGAAGTGACACAATTTCCCTAGTTAATATTGCCCATTAACATTAATTTATTTGAACTAAATACGCAGGTTAAAAAATATATATACTTCTGTGTATTGATTTTAATTAAAGGCATTGATGGTTATGGTTAGATTCATTCATGCAACGATTGTATTTGTTTCGCGAATGCGCTTTTGTTATCCACCGTTTGGCGAAGTAGGCTGTGATTCGATGAAAAATTGACAGGCACTGCATTGATTATATAAAACGCAGGACAAGCTAGTTAACCTAGCAATATCATCAACCATGTGTAGATAACTAGTGATTATGTGAAGATTGATTGATTGTTTTTTATAAGATAAGTTTAATGCGAGCTAGCAACTTACCTTGGCTCCTTGCTGCACTCGTGTAACAGGTGGTCATCCTGCCACACAGTATCCTTGTGGATTGCAATGTAATCGGCGTCCAAAAATGCAGGATTACCGATTGTTATGAAAACTTGAAATCGGCCCTGCCGATTAATCGGTCGACCTCTAATGAATTCATCTCCCAGTGTCTAGGATTTAGCCTGTGCTTAGCTCCATTCCCTTCATTTTTTTTATCCTGAAAACTCCCCAGGCCTTAACGATTACAAGAATAACTATAACATGATGCGACCACCACTATGCTTGAAAATATGGAGCATGGTATTTAGTAATGTGTTGTATTGGATTTGCCCCAAACATAATGCTTTGTATTCAGGAAAAAAATGTAATTGCTTTGCCACCTTTTTTGCAGTATTACTTTAGTGCCTTGTTCCAAACAGGATGTATGTTTTGGAATATTTTTATTCTGTACAGTCTTACTTTTTTTCACTCTGTCAATAAGGTTACTACCGTGGAGTAACTACAATGTTGTTGATCCATCCTCAATTTTCTCCTATCACAGCCATTAAACTCTGTAACTGTTTTAAAGGCATCATTGACCTCATGGTGAAATCTCTGAGCAGTTTCTTTCCTCTCCGGCAACTGCCTTAGGAAGGACATCTGTATCTCTGTAGTGACTGGGTGTATTGATACACCATCCAAATTGTAATTAATAACTTCACCATGCTCAAAGGGATATTCAGCATCAGGATATTTATTTATTTTTTACCCATGCCCTTCTTTGCGAGGCATTGGGAAACATCCCTGGTCTTTGTGGTTGAATCTGTCTTTGAAATTCACTGCTCGACTGTGGGACCTTACAGATCACAATTATTGCACATAGAGTGAGTCCATGCAACTTATTATGTTACTTGTTAAGCACATTTTTACTCCTGATCTTATTTAGACTTACCATAACAAAATATTTGAATACTTATTGACTCAAGACGTTTCAGATTTTAATTTCTAAAAACATAATTCCGCTTTGACATTATGGGGCCAGTGCCAAACAATCTCAATTTCATCCATTTTAATTTGAGGCTGTAACACAACAAAATGTGGGGAAAAGTCGAGGGGTATGACTACTTTCTGAAGGCACTGTATATGTGTTTATTTCTATTTAAGCAAAATACAAGATGAATCAAATCACCTTATCACCAATGAGTCAACTCATTGCCGTCATTGTAAATAAGAATTTGTTCTTAACTGATTTGCATAGTTAAATAAAGGTTACACATAGCCAGTGACTGATATCAGAGATCTGTATATAATGACGAGATGCTCATGTCGCCGCCCGAAGTAGTTTCCCAAGGCTGGAGGGTAGGAGACATGCTTAAGCCCATAGAAACGCATTGGGCTTATTTTGGTGAGAGTGAACCCTCTCGCTTTGCCTCTTCCTCTCTGCTGATATACACTGAGTATACCAAACATTAGGAACACCTTCCTTATAATGAATTGCACCCCCCTTTTGTCCTCAGAACAGCCTCAATTCGTCGGGGCATGGACTCTACAAGAAGTTGAAAGCGTTCCACAAGGATGCTGGCCCATGTTGATTCCAATGCTTCCCACTGTTGTGTCAAGTTAGTTGTATGTCCTTTGGGTGGTGGACCATTATTTTTTATTTTTTATTTTTTATTTCACCTTTATTTAACCAGGTAGGCTAGTTGAGAACAAGTTCTCATTTGCAACTGCGACCTGGCCAAGATAAAGCATAGCAGTGTGAGCAGACAACATAGTTACACATGGAGTAAACAATTAACAAGTCAATAACACAATAGGAAGGGGATAAAAAGGGGGAGTCTATATACATTGTGTGCAAAAGGCATGAGGTAGGCGAATAATTACAATTTTGCAGATTAACACTGGAGTGATAAATGATCAGATGGTCATGTACAGGTAGAGATATTGGTGTGCAAAAGAGCAGAAAAGTAAATAAATAAAAACAGTATGGGGATGAGGTAGGTAAAAATGGGTGGGCTATTTGCCGATAGACTATGTACAGCTGCAGCGATCGGTTAGCTGCTCAGATAACAGATGTTTGAAGTTGGTGAGGGAGATAAAAGTCTCCAACTTCAGCGATTTTTGCAATTCGTTCCAGTCACAGGCAGCAGAGAACTGGAACGAAAGGCGGCCAAATGAGGTGTTGGCTTTAGGGATGATCAGTGAGATACACCTGCTGGAGCGCGTGCTTCGGATGGGTGTTGCCATCGTGACCAGTGAACTGAGATAAGGCGGAGCTTTACCTAGCATGGACTTGTAGATGACCTGGAGCCAGTGGGTCTGGCGACGAATATGTAGCGAGGGCCAGCCGACTAGAGCGTACAAGTAGTGGGTGGTATAAGGTGCTTTAGTGACAAAACGGATGGCACTGTGATAAACTGCATCCAGTTTGCTGAGTAGAGTGTTGGAAGCAATTTTGTAGATGACATCGCCGAAGTCGAGGATCGGTAGTCAGTTTTACAAGGGTAAGTTTGGCGGCGTGAGTGAAGGAGGCTTTGTTGTGGAATAGAAAACCAACTCTTGATTTGATTTTCGATTGGAGATGTTTGATATGAGTCTGGAAGGAGAGTTTACAGTCTAGCCAGACACCTAGGTACTTATAGATGTCCACATATTCAAGGTTGGAACCATCCAGGGTGGTGATCCTGGTCAGGCGTGCGGGTGCAGGCAGCGAACGGTTGAAAAGCATGCATTTGGTTTTACTAGCGTTTAAGAGCAGTTGGAGGCCACGGAAGGAGTGTTGTATGGCATTGAAGCTCGTTTAGAGGTGTTAGATAGCACAGTGTCCAAGGACGGGCTGGAAGTATATAGAATGGTGTCGTCTGCGTAGAGGTGGATCAGGGAATCAACCGCAGCAAGAGCAACATCATTGACATATACAGAAAAAAGAGTCGGCCCGAGGATTGAACCCTGTGGCACCCCCATAGAGACTTCCAGAGGACCGGACAGCATGCCCTCCGATTTGACACACTGAACTCTGTCTGCAATGTAATTGGTGAACCAGGCAAGGCAGTCATCCGAAAAACCGAGGCTACTGAGTCTGCCGATAAGAATATGGTGATTGACCGAGTCGAAAGCCTTGGCAAGGTCGATGAAGACGGCTGCACAGTACTGTCTTTTATCGATGGCGGTTATGATATCGTTTAGTACCTTGAGCATGGCTGAGGTGCACCCGTGACCGGCTCGGAAACCAGATTGCACAGCGTAGAAGGTACGGTGGGATTCGCGATGGTCAGTGACCTGTTTGTTGACTTGGCTTTCGAAGACCTTAGATAGGCAGGGCAGGATGGATATAGGTCTGTAACAGTTTGGGTCCAGGGTGTCTCCCCCTTTGAAGAGGGGGATGACTGCGGCAGCTTTCCAGTCCTTGGGGATCTCAGACGATATGAAAGAGAGGTTGAACAGGCTGGTAATAGGGGTTGCGACAATGGCGGCGGATAGTTTCAGAAATAGAGGGTCCAGATTGTCAAGCCCAGCTGATTTGTATGGGTCCAGGTTTTGCAGCTCTTTCAGAACATCTGCTATCTGGATTTGGGTAAAGGAGAACCTGGAGAGGCTTGGGCGAGTAGCTGCGGGGGAGCTGTTGGCCGAGGTTGGAGTAGCCAGGCGGAAGGCATGGCCAGCCGTTGAGAAATGCTTGTTGAAGTTTTCGATAATCATGGATTTATCGGTGGTGACCGTGTTACCTAGCCTCAGTGCAGTGGGCAGCTGGGAGGAGGTGCTCTTGTTCTCCATGGACTTCACAGTGTCCCAGAACTTTTTGGAGTTGGAGCTACAGGATGCAAACTTCTGCCTGAAGAAGCTGGCCTTGGCTTTCCTGACTGACTGCGTGTATTGGTTCCTGACTTCCCTGAACAGTTGCATATCGCGGGGACTGTTCGATGCTATTGCAGTCCGCCACAGGATGTTTTTGTGCTGGTCGAGGGCAGTCAGGTCTGGAGTGAACCAAGGGCTATATCTGTTCTTAGTTCTGCATTTTTTGAACAGAGCATGCTTATCTAAAATGGTGAGGAAGTTACTTTTAAAGAATGACCAGGCATCCTCAACTGACGGGATGAGGTCAATGTCCTTCCAGGATACCCGGGCCAGGTCGATTAGAAAGGCCTGCTCACAGAAGTGTTTTAGGGAGCGTTTGACAGTGATGAGGGTTGGTCGTTTGACTGCGGCTCCGTAGCGGATACAGGCAATGAGGCAGTGATCGCTGAGATCCTGGTTGAAGAGAGCGGAGGTGTATTTGGAGGGCTAGTTGGTCAGGATGACGTCTATGAGGGTGCCCTTGTTTACAGATTTAGAGTCGTACCTGGTGGGTTCCTTGATGATTTGTGTGACATTGAGGGCATCTAGCTTAGATTGTAGGACTGCCGGGGTGTTAAGCATATCCCAGTTTAGGTCACCTAACAGAACAAACTCTGAAGCTAGATGAGGGGCAATCAATTCACAAATGGTGTCCAGGGCACAGCTGGGTGCTGAGGGGGGTCGGTAGCAGGCGGCAACAATGAGAGACTTATTTCTGGAGAGAGTAATTTTCAAGATTAGTAGTTCGAACTGTTTGGGTATGGACCTGGAAAGTATGACATTACTTTGCAGGCTATCTCTGCATTAGACTGCAACTCCTCCCCCTTTGGCAGTTCTATCTTGACGGAAGATGTTATAGTTGGGTATGGAAATCTCTGAATTTTTGGTGGCCTTCCTGAGCCAGGATTCAGACACGGCAAGGACATCAGGGTTAGCAGAGTGTGCTAAAGCAGTGAGTAAAACAAACTTAGGGAGGAGGCTTCTGATGTTGACATGCATGAAACCAAGGCTTTTTCGATCACAGAAGTCAACAAATGAGGGTGCCTGGGGACATGCAGGGCCTGGGTTTACCTCCACATCACCCGCGGAACAGAGGAGGAGTAGTATGAGGGTGCGGCTAAAGGCTATCAAAACTGGTCACCTAGAGCGTTGGGGACAGAGAATGAAAGGAGCAGATTTCTGGGCATGGTAGAATATATTCAGGGCATAATGCGCAGACAGGGGTATGGTGGGGTGCGGGTACAGCGGAGGTAAGCCCAGGCACTGGGTGATGATGAGAGAGGTTGTATCTCTGGACATGCTGGTTGTAATGGGTGAGGTCACCACATGTGTGGGAGGTGGGACAAAGGAGGTATCAGGGGTATGAAGAGTGGAACTAGGGGCTCCATTGTAAACTAAAACAATGATAACTAACCTGAACAACAGTATACAAGGCATATTGACATTTGAGAGAGACATACAGTAATCACAGGTGTTGAATTGGGAGAGCTAGCTAAAACAGTAGCTAAAACAGTAGGTGAGACAACAACAGCTAATCAGCTAGCACAACAACAGCAGGTAAAATGGCATAGGCTAGGCAGGGAGGGTCGGATTAACTACACACAGAGCCTGAGTGCGGCTGGGGCCGACAGATAAAACATAAACAAGCAGAATGGAGTACCGTGATTAATGGACAGTCTAGCATGCATCAGCTATGTAGCCAAGTGAACAGTGTCCAGGGGGGCAGCGGTGGTTGGGGCAGGGAAGCTGGACTGTAGCTAGTTAGCTGGTTAGCTTCTGGAGGTTCTTGAGTGTGTTCTAAAAATTAAAAATAATGGCGATTCCGTATCACATTGGGTGAGGCAGGTTACCGGAAGGTATAAACAAATTAAAAATCGAAAAGAGAAAGTAAATATGGGTCCAGTGAGTGTTTGGGACGCGGCGATTCAGACTGTTAGCAGGCCTGTGCTAACAAGCTAACAGTTAGTAGGCCAGGGCTAAACAAGGTAGCAGTTAGCGGACCGGGGCTAAACAAGCTAGCAGTTAGCAGGCCGAATTAGCAAGCAAGGACGTCGCAATGGGGTGAGTCTGTTTATTCCTCTTCATGCGGTGACATCGATAGACCGGTCGAGGGTCCGGATATTGTAGCCCAGGAGTATGCTTCGGTGGTAGCACAGGAGCTCTGGCCGGGCTAGCTTCAAGCTAAGTGGGTGGAAACGCTAGCCAGGAGTAATCATCCGGGGTTGCGGTTAGCTAGATAGCTAGTTGTGAATAATCCAGCTGAAAATGTTCCGTTTGCGGTTGGAATCCGGTGGGAATCCGGGGATAAAAATAATAGGTCCGTTATGCTCTGGTTAGAGTCGCGTTGTTCGAACTGGCGAGAGCTTTCCGAGCTAAAGGTTAGCTGATGACCGGTTAGCTGAAGACCACTAGCAATGGTTTGCTGACTGATAGCTAGCTGGTAGTTAGCTGGTAGTTTGCTGGCTAGCTTCAGTTGAGGGGTTCCGGATCCAAAGTAGATATAAGTACTTTAGATGAAAATAGCTACATTGGGTGAGGCGGGTTGCAGGAGAGTATTTAGAAGTTGAGGTTTAACAAAATGTTTTAAAAGATATGCAAAGAAAAATATGTTAAAAAAATATTTAAAAAACAATATATACAAGGGACACGACACGACAAGACGTTCGACTGCTACGCCATCTTGATACATACAGTAAACTGTTGAGTGGGAAAATCCCAGCAGCGTTGCAGTTGATGACACAAACCGGGTGCGCCTGGCACCTACTACCATACCCCGTTCAAAGGCACTAAGTTATTTGCTGCTGTGCATTCTTAGAATCACTTGTATCGTTTAAACTTGTGTTAAATCCACTCCTCGGGTCATTGAGGACCACAAACACTTTTGGCCCTAATAGTATCCTATAGTAAGCCAGCCATTCATCAGCTGTGAACCTTACTCACACATTCATTTACAGCCTGAATATGCATCACTTGGACTAGGGTCCCAAACAAGCTTGTCTGGGCCATTTCAAAGGGAATTGCTCTATTATTTTTACGTCTGTGATTACGAGGACGTAGCTGTAACTACCACTCGGGCACAGATAACAAAGATGTATTTAGAGCTAAATAATATTGAGTGTACCTTTGTTTAAAGCTGGAATCAATATGTTTTAAACCGTGTCCATTTTTCATTTAGCCGTGTCATGTCTGTGCAGAGGAGGAGCCGGGAGATAAATGGGCTGGATCTTCTAATTCCCCTGTTGCAGTTATCATAATTGTTGAACAACCACGGTTTTTAAAGATCGGGCGTTAGGGGAGGCAGGCCACACAAAGAAAGTTAATAGATTTAGAAAATTGAGATGGATTGTGCAGCAGACACATTTAGAATGTTCCATTGGTTTGGCAGGAAGATGGACAAATATGATCTGGAGTTGTGGTGGGGGAATAAAACAGAGTACACACACAGGGCAGCAGCAGAGAATGCATCCTGCCTCACAGATAAAGGTGTTAGTGTGAAGATATGTTGAGTGAGTGTGTGTCTCTGTTATGGTTAGTACTGTAATGGCCGGATGTGTCATAGTTTGAAGTCCAGAACTGCATTAATGCAGATGAGTTCACCCCTAAATTGTCACTGAAGGGTCCTAATTGACAAGCAGTTCCTTTCTCGGGGCAGCAGGGGGAAACCGCTAGCTGTCGATGGATGCTTCAGCCAGGGAATACAGGAGGGAATCTCTCCTCCTCTGAGTTAGGGGCAGGCAGGAGGAAGAGCTTGAGTACTGTTAGATGGCACAAACTAGAGACGGCAGTAAACAGACTTAACACATTATTTCAGATAAGCACAGAATGTCCGAATCAGAAGGTCTCTATTCCATTTGATAATCTATTCTTGTATCTATAATGTTGATCAGTGTTACATGTATTCTTGTATCTATAATGTTGATCAGTGTTACATGCATTCTTGTATCTATAGTGTTGATCAGTGTTACATGTATTCTTGTATCTATAATGTTGATCAGTGTTACATGTATTCTTGTATCTATAATGTTGATCAGTGTTACATGTATTCTTGTATCTATAATGTTGATCAGTGTTACATGTATTCTTGTATCTATAATGTTGATCAGTGTTACATGTATTCTTGTATCTATAATGTTGATCAGTGTTACATGTATTCTTGTATCTATAATGTTGATCAGTGTTACATGTATTCTTGTATCTATAATGTTGATCAGTGTTACATGTATTCTTGTATCTATAATGTTGATCAGTGTTACATGTATTCTTGTATCTATAATGTTGATCAGTGTTACATGTATTCTTGTATCTATAATGTTGATCAGTGTTACATGTATTCTTGTATCTATAATGTTGATCAGTGTTACATGTATTCTTGTATCTATAATGTTGATCAGTGTTACATGTATTCTTGTATCTATAATGTTGATCAGTGTTACATGTATTCTTGTATCTATAATGTTGATCAGTGTTACATGTATTCTTGTATCTATAGTGTTGATCAGTGTTACATGTATTCTTGTATCTATAATGTTGATCAGTGTTACATGTATTCTTGTATCTATAATGTTGATCAGTGTTACATGCCACAAGTGGAATACACCCCTTTTATTTAGCACAGTTTTCTCCCGTCTAAAACTACTTTTAGAACCTGTAGAAAGAGACAACACAGCCAATGCTTTTTTATTTCCTATTTTGGAACCAGTCATTGTGTCCAATAACAAACCTTTCTCTCCTACATTCTGTCCTATTTTCTATAATATTCACATAATTATGGCATGATGCATCTCTTCCCTCCCTTCAATAATGTATTTTTTTCTCTATGGCTCTTATTTTCCATCCATTATCTTTCCCCAGCCTCAGATACATTGTATTTATGGTGCTCCAGTATACTCTATGAATGTCTGACTCTGCAATGACATTAAATTTCATCAGTACAATATAGATGGTACTATTGCGGATACTACTGCAAATCATCAACAAATCGAAACATGAAACCAAACATTTATTTAGCCTTCGACATCCCAAAGACAAACGGCAAAAGCGTTTTCAATCTGTCCCCCTGACAGACAGTTGGTAGTCTTTTAGGTTGCAGTCTGAAAATTGAATTACCTCATATTGGATCCTATAAAAGTCCAGTTGGGGGGATTTTCTTTCTGTGATGTAATTTGAGGTATCCAATTTTCCTCGTATTTACTGTCTATATTTTTGTCAATTTGGCAGAGGAACACATTGTACGCGTTGGTGCTTCGGTGTCACCGGTGTCGTCGCGGTACGGTGGTTTTGGCTCTCATTGGCCCTGGAGGTCAGTGTGTGGGAAGAGAGGGTGGCTCTATGGGGGCTTTTGGAGCCGCTCTCGGCCCGTCCCTTTGGGCTCCACCAGGTCCGCATCCACTCCTCTCATTCATGAAAGGGTCAGAATACGGGTCAAAACATCCCGTTAGACTCTGGAGAGACGCGCTGGTGTGTAGGCGTAGATGAAACTGGGTATTTTGGGGGGGCTTTGGTATAGGCTCCAGCTGGTAACAGTTCTTTCGCTTCACTCTCTCACAAGTCCAAAGACGCCTAAAACTATTGGTTTACACAAAAGAGGAAGGAAAAAAACAACTCAATTGTTTGGTAAAGAGTGCTATGAGGAGGCTGGTGAACAACGTGGGTATGTAAGTGGGGTCGCGACCCAAAGTGGGCCACGGATACGTTAATGGTGGATCGCGAGATGTCAGAGTAAAATATATATAAACATATGTGTGTGTATATTCTACATATTTTAACATTTTTACATTTATTAGGAACTCTCTCTGGGTTCTCAACTTACGGTTGAGAGTTAGAATAGTAGAATACACCAGGCGCAATTTCAAAATGTGGTTGTGCCTCAGCAGTTTCCGTCTTATGTCAGTCATTGACAGTCACTCAAATAGTCATGTCAGCAAACCATTTTTAGTTTGGTAAATTAATCTAGCCAGTTTATCTAAACTTGAAGTAATCAAGGCTGAATACCAACCAGGCATGCAGGGCTCACTGACCCACTATGCTGATCCACAATGATGTTTACTTTCTGCATCTACATCATATATACCTTTAAAACGTCTACCTTTAAAACTGCAAAGATTTCACTCCATCCCGTAGCAAAATGACTACAATTGGCTTTTTTTTATTTATAAAATTGCACAAAAAAAAGGCCCCCAAATGATTTCTCATTTCGATCCCACTCAACAAACTGGGAAAATTCCCAAAACATTAACTAAGATTCCCATGAAGTTCTAGTTACAATTTTATCTAATGTTAGAATGATAACAAAATGTTGTTTTTTTACCCAAAATATAATTCTGGGAACTTTTAAAGAACAGATGAAATGTGTTCTGGGATGTTACAGGAATTATATTCCTCTGTTTTAATACCCAATTAGAATTAAACACGGTCAATTCCTAAGAATTTGTAAGACTCTTATTTGCATAAAATGGACAGAGACCAGTCTCAAAAATCCACCAGCTGCGTTTATTCTTGAGAGTACTGAACATGATACAGTTTACCACAGATTATAAACTGAAAATGACGTCATTAGTTTTCGTCCTACTATGTCTCATCAACCAGCAGTACAATGGCTGTATAGTTCTCAAGCCTTCCCATATCGTCTCTCCCTAGTAAGATAATTTACGACCCAAGCCAAGGTCTGCCTGTGTAGATAAGCATTCTAGCCAGTCTGGCTATAAATTCATTAATTTCTACCAAGGAACAGACAGTCATTGTTCTAATTCTTGATTATATTTACACACATTATATTCAGTACTAAGGTTAAAAAGAAAATTCATACATCTATACAGTAACATAATAGTTTTCTGATTAGTCAGTCCTGATTGAAATGTATACATAATTAGTCATTATTGATTAAAAAAATCCCTTAACATGGGAACATTCTGGTAACATCAGGTGAATGTTTTTTGCACCCTAAAATAATCAACCACACAACTGGTAGAATCAACCACACAACTGGTAGAATCAACCACACAACTGGTTGAATCAAACACACAACTGGACAGTTTTTGTATTTTGAGAACATATATTTTTTGATATCCCCATAATGTTTGCACCAGACTGTTTCTATAGACCTAATGAAACATTATGGGAACCTTTTAAAGAACAGATTAAATGTGTTCTAAGAATATTCTTGCAACATCAGGCGAATGTTTTATACATTCTATAATCATCAGCACGACTGGACAGTTTTTATGTTATAAGAACATTTGCCACGACCTAACAAATGTTCTGGGAACTTTCACAGAAACATTTTTGGTTTGCTGGGCAGGCTGAAAAAGTTTAACAACCTCTGTCCTAGACAGTTGCTGCCAACTATTTGTTTCACACCCTCTGGCATGCAGGCCTATAGATAGGGCCTGTGTTTTGAAGATCTGACCTAGAAAAACTCAGGGCCTTAGTTATATAGCCTATATGGTTCCAGAGGTTTTCCTAGTCAGGACATGTAGTGTTTGTAGTGAGGACTTCCAGCGCTAACAGGAACTGCTAACCACTTTCTCTTTGCTTGATTATGGGCTTGTCCAGCTGTACCATCCAGCTAGCATCTGTCGCAGCGGCTGCTGTCGTGGCTCTCTGACCGTGGCCTCCCTCCTACTCCATCCCAATGTAACCTTTTGCTCCCTCTGTCTGTTTAGGGAGGGATAGAGATGTGGAGGGCGAGAGACACTGACAGTGTGCGCTCCTCTGCTCAGTAAATATGAACTGTACCCAGCAGACAGACTCATTCATCACAGGGGAAAGACAGAGGGAAAGGAGGGAGGGAGAGGGAGGGAAAGGGGGAGAGGGGCAGAATGGAGGGGAGAGGAAAGGAGCAAGGAGGAGAGGAAAGGAGCGAGCGAAGAAGCGGCAACAGAGAAGTGACCACAGTACAGCCAAAGAGAAGGGGAGAAAGAGGGAGAGGGGCAATTGAAGGAGGCAGATGGGGAGAGGACGAGAGAAAAGAAAGGAGGATGGAATGAGTGGGAGAGGAGGATAGCAGAATGGAGAGGCTGAGATGATTGAGGGATAAATAGAAGATAGTGGATGTATTTGGGGAAGCATGGCAAACAGGAAGACTGAGAGAATAGACTGGTGTATATTGTTTGAGCTCTTACAAGTGTGATACCTGACAATGTGTAGATCCTGGTGTTATTCTAACCCTCAAGACGGACAGGCTTCGGATCTCAATTTTAGAGACTTGTTGAACCTTAGACCTTGACCTTCAATCACTTCTTAAAGGGAAGTATCTTGTAGAGAGATTTCCACGTCAACCAATAAATGCATTTATTTACTGTGTTGTGGTCATTTTCCCTCCATGCTTTTTACACTATTAACCATAGTTTGGATGCCATTATCATTATGTTGAGGCCTTTCCTACTGAATTAACTCAAACTAGCACACTGAACATTACTAAGGCAACTAGACCATTTATACATCATTAGGCCTATATACCTATATACCTTCACTTTCAAATTCCCCTCTTCTCCCCTGACCCTCCAACTCGTCCATTTAAAGCACCTTCCCGTTCCTCTCTCACCCCAAACCTCCCCCTCTCTGTCTTTCCCTCCATTTCTCCTTCCTCCACAAAGAAAGACAGGAGAGAGGGAAGATGGCATTTGGCAGATGCCATATTTCGACTTTCTGTCAGTGTGATTAATATTGACATGGTGTGTTTCTTACCAGGGGGTTGTTGACTGTGTGTGTTGTGTTTTGATTTCATTATTCTGTGCTCAGGCAGTTTTTCTTAAAGATCATACAATAACAGATGTGGGGTCTGAAATAGAGACACAGATATGGGGATGGGTTGAGTGCACTGGCCATATCACTAGTAGAGACATCGGTCATCAGTCCTCCTATCTGAGACATGTCTTACCCCCTCAGGGTGGGCTAAGCAGAGGCCTTATCAACTGTGACACCCCCCACCCCCACCCATGTATGTCTATGTCTATGTCTATGTGTATGTCTATGCCTGTGTTCATATTTCTAAAGAACTTCCCCTCTGGACTCGAGAGGGATTTAGGCTAATCATTCATTTCAGTGTGAACAGTTGAGAAGGCGGAAGAATCAAATCAATATCTAAATGTTGACTGCTGAGGAGAATAAATGAAGCAATGTGACGGAAAGGTTGAGAGATAGGAGAGAGAAAGAGGACGGGAAGGAAGAGAAACTTTTACGAATAAACAAATAAAATACGAAGCTGGGAAGAGATAGTGCTGGAGACGCAAGAGGCGGACGTAGGGGAAACAGTTGTCGCTGGAGACTTGCATTGACTTTTCCCTACTCAATCGCACGTGACTGTAGCCTGCGTGGGGACGAACAGATAAATTCACAGAGAGAGAGCAAGAGGGAGGGAGGGAGAGAGCGAGAGAGAGGGACTGAGGGAGAGAGAGAGAGAGAAATGAGAAAATAAATGACTCTGGAAAGATATGACGATAGGCTACACTCGGCTTTAAATCTAAAAGGGAATTCGCGACACACTCGACCAATTTGTCACTGCGCTCTTTACCTTTTTTCATTTATTTTTTGTACTTTTTCACCTATTATTTTCGACTCTTCAATACACCGATGCCCCTAATTTACCCCACTTTCCCTGTCTATCCAATTCTTCTTCACCCCATCCTGTTCCATCCATTCTCTTTACACATTTCCCACATTGTTTTCGTCTTGGTTAGGCTACTATTCGCCTATCATTTGCCTAAAATTGTATCTGTCTTTTTCTTTTTTGCATTATGCGATTATGTATTATTAATAATAAACTACCTGCCTACACTTAACCCATGATCAACCCATTTCATGATGCTACTCTCCGTGTGGGATCATGCTACTTAACCCAAAGGCTACCCAAAACGAGTGTCTTTATTTGTGTCCGTTTATAATTTATGACAAATCCATAAATCTATCAACCTACACTACTTGTCTTTCAATAGGTCTGCCTTCATCTGTAACTACACCCAAGGATCTGTGCCCACTCTCCCTCCTTCTCCTCCTCCTCCCCAAACATATCAAAATCTAAGAGAGAGAGGGAAATGAGAAGCATCGAAAAAAAGACTGAGGGGAACCAACAGTAAAGGATGGTTGGAAAAAGGGTGGAAGAATGGAATGGAAAAGAGAAAATAAAGAAAACGCAGACTTAAAGTATACCCCCCTCTTTTATTTAATTTAGACGCCAGGCGAAAATCGATCCTGCCATTCGATACGCAATCCGAATCAAGGCGAATTAAGCGGGCGGAAATTAACTCTGAAAATATTTTTGATGGAGTGGCTTGTAGTCTCTCGGCCAAATGGACTGCAAAGTGGAACAAATGACAGGGGCCTAGTGGTGGAGACAGCGCCGCTCCATCTTCCATTAGGCCGTAATGGGATAGGTCCAGCCCCCTAGCTCGACTCGGCTGCATTAATCAAAACAGCCGCTATATGAAGATTTATGGTTCTCCCCTCGTCTCCGCTCCACTCCAGCGCCGCCGAAGCCAGAGCCAGTTCTCGGTGTGTGTGTGTTTGAAGAAAGGAGGGGGTGATCTCTCTCCCCTGTCGTTCTCTCTCTCTCTCTCTCTCTCTCTCTCTCTCTCTCTCTCTCTCTCTCTCTCTCTCTCTCTCTCTCGCCACATACCTTGCATATACACAAACAGAGTCGTGTGTCTCGCTATGTGCACATGCTCCTTTATTCCGGGACTGTGTAATCGTATCTTGTCATTTTGTCTACATGCATGTCATAGGACCTGTTTCTTCGATTGGTGCCTCTTATGGAGCTAGGTGATAGTCTATACTTCATGTAATACAGGGTAACAGGATGCTTTAGTTCTGGGTTTCTACAGACTACATTAATAGTTTTAATATATACTGTATGTCTGTGACGCTGAAAGGCATTTGCCTTCGTTCCATCTATTTTTCTTTTATTACTGTTTATGACTGAAAAGACTGAACCAATTTAACCGACTCTACAGACTGAACAGATGGAACCGATTGAACCTACAGACTGAACAGACTGTATTTTCAGAACCACAAACTTTTCATGACCAAATAAATCTTAGGATATCTCTGGCTAACAATCCTTACTCTCAGGCATTCAAATGTGAGACTTTAATGATAGTTCAGCCTAGTGGCTGTATTGGACCGTCCCTCCGGGTGGTTGATCTGTGGCCCAGTGAGAGAGAGAGAGAGAGGGAGGGCCACTGCTGTGCTGAAGCAGCATAACAGGGGGAGACAATGTGACTGACTAGTACAATGTCCTAGGAACAAACCAAAAAACTTCAGCCCACTTTTGATGAAATGAGACTGATCGGCCCACCGCTGAGAGACCCTATTTGAATGTGTGTGTGTGTGTGTGTGTGTGTGTGTGTGTGTGTGTGTGTGTGTGTGTGTGAGTGAGTGAGTGAGTGAGTGAGTGAGTGAGTGAGTGAGTGAGTGAGTGAGTGAGTGAGTGAGTGAGTGAGTGAGTGAGTGAGTGAGTGAGTGAGTGAGTGAGTGAGTGTGTGTTCAAGGAAAGCCTCAAACTCATATGTGTGTGTGATTGTAACAGGGAGCAGGACAGGGAGCAGGACTGGAGGTCTCCCAATGGACAGCCTCATGCCGTTGTACCTTATTTCCCAATATCTCTCTCTCTCTCACACGCACACACACGCACGCACACACACACACACAGTGACTTCTCTCCTTAACGCCTAACTTTTCCCAGCTCTCTCCTATTCTCTTTCCCCTACCTCTTTACTTCCTGTATCTCCTCTGTATTCCTTTCTCTTTGGTACCCATTATTTCTACCTGTCCCGACTCTTTCCCCTCTATATACCTCCCTATCTTTTTCCACTTTAGCCTATTCCCTTCGACCCCTGTCCCCCGCCCCTCGCTCTCCCATGCGGATAACCAAACCAACATGGAGACATCTCTATATCCATCTATCTATCTACCTCTCCTTTCCTTTTGCCCTCCCTCTTTTCCCTTTTCCCTTCTTCTCTTTCTTTCACCGGCGAGTAGAGGGGAAGCTTGCTGCCAGTTTCAGTCTGCCGAAGGGTTTATTTAAATTAGAAACGCTCTCTCTCTCTCTCTCTCTCTCTCTCTCTCTCTCTCTCTCTCTCTCTCTCTCTCTCTCTCTCTCTCTCTCTCTCTCTCTCTCTCTCTCTCTCTCTCTCTCTCTCTCTCTCTCTCTCTCTCTCTCTCTCTCTCTCTCTCTCTCTCTCTCTCTCTCTCTCTCTCTCTCTCTCTCTCTCTCTCTCTCTCTCTCTCTCTCTCTCTCCTCTCTCTCTCTCTCTCTCTCTCTCTCTCTCTCTCCTCCACCTTCCTGTTGAAGCCTCCAGAGTCCAGTCAACACTGGCAACTTTGTTTGTAGAGTGAAGGGAAAGAGTGCAGGATGGACGGGGAGGAATGAAGTGAGGATATGAAGGGGGGGAAAGTAGAGGTGGGAGAGAGGGAGTTAGAGAGAGGTCAGGGGAGACCTGCTAGTCAGTGTTCGTTAGTTCCTCCCTCCTAACATGGCTCATTCAGCTCTGATTAGGCCCCTTAAATGTCCCCTCCACTTGACTCTGTCTGTAGGCTACCGCTCTGCCTCCTAGACATTCTATCATAGCACCCCTACCTTCTAGGCTACTGCTCTGCCCACTAGACATCCTGTCAGAGCACCATACCTTGTTCTCTTTTACTCTCACTAATTTTGTTTCTGTTTCCTCTGGTCATATTTTCTTCTGTTCTCTTTTGGCCTCCCTATCTGTCTGCAGTCTCCCTATTTCACAAGCTTGTTCTCTTTCTAAGTCTCCAATTCCTCCCGCTCTCTCTCTATCTCTTTATCTTTGGTCTGTCTATCTGTCCATCATTTGTCTCTGGTGAGTGAGATGCAGGGCATGGGTCAGTCAAGGCACCTAATCATCCCTGTAAATGATGACCCTGCCTTTTAAACACTTCTCCCCCCCCCTCCCCCCTCCTCACCTCCCTATCCCCCACCACTCTTTGCCTATTAACGCACAGTTATGTGAACAGGCCTCTGCTCCGCTGCCGACACCGGCGTCAAGGAAACCAAGTGTGGAGAACTTAGAGGCAAGTCTCTAATGGCTGACTGACATCAGACAAGCTCATAGATCATAGGATTATTAATAACACTGTTAACCGGCCCAGTCAGGACCACCGTCATCAACACAGACAAGAGACTTAATGGACACTCTGATCATCTCTCATTCCCAGCACACAGCTCTATGCCTGTCATATAGGCTCTTGGGAGTTGGCACCCCTTTCATTTGACTCATTTAAATTATGCCCCTATAGATGTGGGATCTTAATTTGATCATCCTGTTGCAGGACATTTAAAACGTGTAATGTATTTGAGGTTCAACAAGGCTTTTGATGTTGGTAATTTTCACTTAGAAATTTCTGACTTGATTTTCCCACATGAAAAATATGTCAAATGTCCATTAATTCTAATCCACATAATAATTCACATTTCCTGTTGGTGCAGGATTATTTTCCTGCAGTAGCAAACTGGCTCAAATTAAGATCCTACATCTGTAGCTCACTGGTGTTGGTGTAGAGATTAGAATCCAATCAAATTGTATTTCTCACAGGCTTCGTAAACAACAGGTGTAGACTATCAGTGAAATGTTGACTTACCAGCCATTCCAACATTTTAGAAAAATTATAGAAACATAATAACATGAGGAATAAATACACAATGAGTAGCGATAACTATCTATATACACAGGCTACCAATATCGAGTTGATGTGCAGGTGTACGAGGTAATTGAGGTAGATACTGTATGTACATATGGGTAGGGGTAAAGGGACTAGTCAACAAGGTAGATAATAAGCAGTAGCAATCACATGTACAAGTTAAGCAGTTATTAGCACCATAAGTGGCCACATCTTTTTCACCTTAATTTTCCTTTCTACAATGTCGTGGCATATTCCTTGTTACTTACAGGTAACGGAAAACGCTCTCATTGAACATGTTCTCTGCTTACAATTTGTAAAACTCTTATCAGCCTCATCTTATTTCTATCTTTCTGTTATTCCTTACTTCCTTATGAGTGAGTTGTCCCCATTTACTGGTGATGATTACAACGGTGTTGATTGGGTTATGATGATTACGATGGTGTTGATTGGGTTATCATTCTGCAGTGCGATGAGATATTCCCTGTGACTTGTAGATAATGGGCAGGGAAATGTGGCCTTTAAGGCAGTGAGGGCCCATCTAGGAAGGGGAGATTGAAAGGCAGCAGGGAATGAATGACCTGTCCATTTAACCAGCCGGGCTCAGAGAGATGGCAGGGGAGCGGGGTGTCCCTGGAGAGCAGGGTCTGGGGAAATCACACTCACACTTCCACCAAACAACTGGATCCTATAGGACTGAGCTGAGGGAGCTATATACAGGCCAAGTTGAACCATTCTCCATCCTCTATCATGGTTTGTTTGTATACTGTAAAAGAGAGTCACATTTGTGTTGTATGATTGAATGTGTGTGAATAATTTGAAATCACAGTCTAAAGCCAATGACTCACAATCAATAGTTCCTAGGCTTCTAATAAGGGACCTACAACAACTAACATAAATGAGTATATTTATTCACCTCATGTTTGATCATAGTGTGTTATTTCTCCATTGGTCTGTCCAGAAGTCTCAGAGAGCCCTTAGGTGGTGTCGACTATTTACAATTCTAAAGAGAAAAATAAAAACTATGGCTGACAGTCCCAGTCCTTTGCCCTGTAGTGCTGAAGGTTGGAAACTCTGAACACAGCTATCATCGCTGTCCATGGTTCTGAAATATTAACATTAGATATTCTGCAGGTGACAAAGTCACCACAGATCTCTTAGGAGATCGTTGGCCAATAGTAGTGTTGCTAATGCCAGCTCATTGATCCTTCAACTGATTACACTAATGAAATGCCTTCTATGAACTAGCATTGCATTAGAACATGCATTAATTTATTCACCATTAGGTCTTAAGTCTGATGCCAAACTAATACACAGTTAGAGCTTTCCTCTTTGTCTGGAATATATGTTACCTTCAGCACATCACCCAGACCTTGACCACTGTGACCTTTGACTCATTCCACTGACCCCTAAAACAATAGAAGTGGCAATTGTATCTAAAATTGTCGATGCATCATGTTTGATTATCTTTACAGATCCAATGAGAGGGAGGAATGGGACTCTACTGCACCACAGACAAAGTCAGTACTTTCATATCAAAGATGCTTTATATTCGCCCAATGACAGACCTACTGAAATGATTTGTTTGTGGGAGATAAATAGTGGTCTGTTGGCCTGTCGTTGTTTATTGAGCCCTTTTGATACAATATTTAGCAATAGGCAATTTAATTGGCCTTTGTGAAGAGGCAGTACTAAAGTACATTATGACTGTATTCTCATTATTCTAGTCTAAAACATTTAAACAGTTGTTAAAGGCATCAAATAATTCAATAATATTGCTAAAGAATCATATTTTATCTCTAGCTGCCTTATTTTGATGGATGTCTGTTTATGATTCGTTCCGCCAAGAAATTCCTATAACATTTCTTTCCTGATAATATATCAATTTATCAGCCGAGATTTCTATGTTAATTTCCACCCCTCCCCCTAAAATAAAGCATCTTACTCCTAAACGATCTCGAACTAATTAAGCAAGCGTTAATTAAAAATTCGAGAGACTATAAACGTGGAGAATTGTTGTGGAAACGCTGAAGTTAATCAAGCTTTCAAATTATTGATAACATCCTTAGAACAGTGATCGATCGGTAAGACATTAAGTGATAAAATAAAGCAGGGATTGTGATGTGTGTGTGTTCTTAGGAAAGTCTCTAGATGTAACTATCTAACAGTAAAAGGCTTGTTTTCAACCCATATGTTTATTTATTTTATTACATTTATTTAACTAGGCAAGTCAGTTAAGAACAAATTCTTATTTACAATGAAGGCCTAGGAACAGTGGGTTAACTGCCTTGTTCAGGGGCAGAACGACAGATTTTTACCCTGTCAGCTCGGGGATTCGATCGAGCAAACTTTCGGTTACTGGCCCAACGCTCTAACCACTAGGCTACCTGCCGCACCTATATATAGTATGTTATAAAGTACAATAATGTACAATGGCCAAATGTCAAATGTCATCACTGATGTTGTACTAACTAAATCCCCTTTACATAAAAAAAACACAAGCTGTGAGCTCCTATGTAGTTAGTTATACGTGTATCGATACTCAATTGATGTGTGCTGATGCCAATGCTTCCTCTCTTTGCAGGCGTTATAGAAAACATCAGGTTTTCACATGTTTACATGTTTTGTCCCCTGTGTGTCTGTTTACGCCTGTGTCAATGCCTGTGTGGCATGTACTTACAAGGCGCTTCATCATTCCGCCAGCTATAGGAGCAATTCACCCATAAAGTGAGCCTTTCGCCCATAAATAATATTCAAGTCGCTCTATTGTTAAGTGAAAAGTTGACTGGTGTTTGATTTTTTTCTTCTTATTTTTTTCCCTTCTTCTTTTCCGCGGCGACCTCGGGTTAGGACTCATACATCACGGGATGACAGGTATAGAAAGGCCCTAAATTAGCAACTAAATCGAATATTGATCAGCTATGTGCGGCCCTGCTAGTCTCGGCTGCTTGCCGTTTTTTTCCAGTGAAGGAGAGAGGAGAGAGAGAGCGAGAGATAGAGAAGGAAGGAGGGAGGGGTGGGGGTGAGAGATGCGGCTGTGTGGGTCTCTCACTCTCTCTCCCCCCTTCTCTCTCTCCCTATCCTTCTCTCTGTTTGAGTTTGAGTGCTTGTGAGTGTCTTGTGTTGTATATTGCTTTGCAATAAGAGCCAGTGAAACCGTTTTTATCTTCATCCGATTGAGTTTTTTCGTTTGTGCGTATCATTTTCTGTACCCGTTTGACTAAATATATGCAAAACGATTGATGTATACGCCTCCGTATTAGCTCTCCCCATTATCTTTGGTTGAAGTGTTGTTAAATTGGCGTTCCGTTATTAATGATACAATGATGACAAACGTAGACTCCCATTAAGATCATTGTTAGCTGCTGCGACATTATAGCCTACCCCCCTTCCCTTATCACGTCTGTCTTCAGAGGGAGAGAAACAACTTTCCATACATCCCATCCATCAATCATCAATAGCCATATGCAAAATCCTGTCCACCACTTATTTTGTTTATTTTAGTTTTCGGCCCATGCTTCTTGAAGTTTCAATAAAGTATCTCCTTACCCATTTGACTATTAGCCTCTGCTGTTTATAGATAATTTGCTCGATTGCGGTGCCCCCTCCCTCCATGTTAGGATGAGAGGGAAGTCGACGGCGCGCACCGTTTGATGAAACGATCAAGGTCTTTCTCCCGGGAAACGTTGTGTGTCCGGGGCGGTGATGAACCAAACCCAAGGCCGGGGAGTGGGTGGTCAAGGTTACGCCGGGTCACTGAGATTAGTCCCGACGAAGTCATTAACAAAGGGCCGGAGCGTCCGGCCCGCTGAGTCCAGATCAAAGTATCGGGTGTAGGACAAGGCGTAAAACAGGGATGAGCTGCGGATTACAACGGGCTAATTGGAAATGAGTCTGTAAGTCCATTAAAAGAGGTGGTTGAAACACTCTGCGTCTCGTTTAGGCCTCTGTCGTCCCACGACTCCCTCATAGGCCAAAGTGAAACTGTTGGATACGGTTCTCATATAGTCATAGCCTAGGCCTATGGGATTCAAAATGTGCAGCCTACAATATCCTATTCATATTGGGCCTATTGCCAATGTTGCTATATATGAGTTTCATTGAACGCATAATGACCATGCGCTTTGCTATGGTCAGGCGTTAGCTATTTCAGCACCATGGACAGCGTCAGGTCAGCACCTCGCTTTTGGTCAGCGCCAGATCGAGTTCACGTTGCAGATTCCTTAAACATTCCAGACTGCATCACTTTTTGAACTTTGTAGGCAGTTCTTGTCATTCTAACATTTGCATATGACATATGTGGGCCACATATATTCCAATGTAGAGATAAACAGCCTATTGCACCGAATAGGCCTACTTTTCATCCATCTCATTTGTCTATTTTTGGTGTTACACTTCAAGATATATTTTAAAGACTGTTTGCATGTTTTTTCATGCAAAGAGGACGACGATAGAAAATAGCAGAAGTTGTCAGAGATGCGCACACCCTCGTCACGCGCCTCTTGGCTAGCAAGTTGTGTAGAACTTTGCTCGAGGACATTCCGGCAACCATCTGTTTCCGAAAGAACTCTGAGCGCAAGGCAGGAAGCACAGTTCGCAAATTTGCGGGGAAAGGTGGTTGTCTGCCAATACGCCTGTTACTGTGAAAATGCTCCGTTTGATTTATTTTCTCTCTCCACTCAACTTTTCTAAAGACCTAACAGGAGGTAAGAAAATACATGCTATCTTCCTTTTCCTTTTTTCCTTGGCAGAACCAGAAATCAACAAACCTCCTTCCTACTGCCACACACTAGCCCAGTCTATAAACACCCACATCTTCCCATCAGATGAATGGTCTTCTTGAATTAGGCGAAAATCATAATTCAAAGGATATCCTCAACATACTGAGTTCATACAGGGTTCATATGAAAGTGACCAAACACTTGTTTGTCACTTGAATGACCAAACACTCATTCATATATCACTAACCTCTTACATTACTTCATTTTAGCCAGTTACATTGCATTAAATGTATATACTGTAAGTGTACTTCTCAAAAACAGAATCTGAGCTATGTGTATACTTTCATTTCAGAAGAGATCAAAAACTTGCACATTTGAGAGAGACAGAGAGAGCGAGAGAAACAGAGAGAGAGCGCGACAGAGAGTGAGAGAGACAGAGAGAGTGAGAGAAACAGAAAGAGAGAGAGAGATGGATAGAGGAAGATTGAGCAAGATGGAAGGAGGAGAGACCAGGGAAAGTACGGGTGGGTTGAAGGTTGTCAACAAATTAACAATGTTCGCATTCTGTTCATTTAGAGAACGTCTGGCGCAGAACAAGGCGGTGTGTGTGTGTGTGTGTGTGTGCGTGTATGTGTGTGTGTGTTATCAAGGTGAACTGGCAGAGAGACAAAGCACCTCTTCGAGGGGAAGTGCCCAAGGCAGTCAATGGCTTATACAGTACATGTGATTATATACAGTGCATAGATTAGAGGAGTGGAGTGCTCCCCAAATGTGGGCATTGGAGGGACACACACAGCTGATTCCTTCTGAAGTGTATCTTAAGACTGTACTAGCCTGTGGCGTTGGTTTTGTTTACTGTATAGGTCCCAAAATCTGTAGGCTATGTTTTAGCCCACAAGTTGAGGGCCACACATTAGAGGGTTGTTTGTTTCTGGCTGGTGGTTGTTATTGTATGTCTAACTACATCTTATGGTCAGCTAAATAGCTGGTCCCAGGCATGCCATCTTGTTCTGCTCATAAAGGCTAAGATTGAAGCTAAGGGAGGGAGAGCTGATCATAGATCTGTTGTAGTTGTTGTTGACTCCAACAGCATCTAATGATTTGGGCCAGTTCCAGAGAGGTTATAGAGCAGGTGGGTGCTCCACTGTTCACCATCAGGTGTTGTATTTTCTATTCTACTGCAGAGATGAGACCACCTGGCCTCACTGAGTCCCACCTGACACCATGGCAATCAGGAAATGGAGTAATGACATCACAGTGTTTCATTAAAACATGATAATGTATATCGATACATTACATTGTTTCATTGTTACTGTCTGTGTATTTGCTTGATAATAATAATAATTGAATTCTGTTCATAAAGGTTAGACGTAATAGACATTTATATTTACCATAGGAAAGTTCCTTTAGGATTTGGAGAGTGACATACATGGATGAGTGATATTTTGTTTCACTCTTTGAGGGTGTAAATTGATCAGAACAAAAGAGCAGAAGGTGAGAACCAACAAAAGAAGAAACAACAAGAGAAGCTTTAGATAAAGGAAGAAGAGGAGTCAGTTATTTCAGATGGAAACTAAAGATGCAGCAAAAGGCCATTGCCATCCAAGCAAAGAGTACAAATGTAATGTAACCAGAAAAAAATAGATAAAGAGAAGGAGAGAGAGATGAATGATGGATAATTGCATTAGAAAGAAGAGAGGGCCAGAAGGAAGGAAATGATTAGAGGAGAAGGGACTGATATCCGAGAGAGAGAGAGAGAGAGAGAGAGAGAGAGAGAGAGAGAGAGAGAGAGGGTGGGAGGGGAGGGCTCGCTTACCACCGCCGTTCAATACACACTGACACTCTCCCTCTGTGTCAATACATACTGTGTGTGTGAGTGTGTGTGTGTTCATCCTAATCCTAGTCCAGTGGCATACCCACTCTTGTCAACTCCTCGCTAACATTTCATTCATTCTCTTTGTCTCAGTCCATCTCTCTCAATACTTTCTCTCAATTTGAGATCAATCCAACTAATTGTGGGATTATTTGATTGTGTGAAAGTTCTGTATATAATTAGGACCTCTAATCCATTGATTTGTGTAGGTGTCAGAAACGGATTGTCTTAATCCTCTGAGGCTCACATTTGCACGTCAGTACTTGTTCTGTGTATTTTGTTGTCCATTGCTTCTCTCTCCCTCTCTCCCTCTCTCCCTCCCTCCATTTACTCTCCCTCCCTTCTCCATCCCACCCCCTCTTCTATCCAGGCAAGGACACCTACCTTTTGTCATTGACCCCTGACCTGTGTGTCTGGGCATTGACTGTCTCTTCTCTCCTCATGTCACTGGAGCTCCCTGTCAATACTTACCTGGTTTAGACACCATCCCTCAGTGCTGTGGTCAGAGAGTGTGTGTGTGTGTGGGGGGGGGGTTAGATGCACTGGGGCACCAGGAGAGGAAGAGGAGGAAGGAGGAGGGATAGAGGGGGAGGGAGAAACATAGAGATGGGGAGCAGTGAAAGTGATCAAGATCGAGCATGTTAAAAAAAGGGTGAAAATGAGAGCGAGAGAAGTTTTAATGGAAATTATATAACTATTGCAATGATATCTGTAAGCAGATGTACATTGACACTGACATTCATATTCATTCATCAAAAACATTTAACAGAAATTAACAGTTGAACATGTCTTGATTACAATACACTTCATAACTCAGGCTGCATCTAGAGTGTATTTCATTTCATTCCTAAAGTGCACGTCTCTATTGGCCCTATTTTCCAGTCTACTCCACCTCCACCACGCTCTGCAACCCTTTCCTTCTCTCCCTCTTTCCTCTTTACTATTTTCATTTCCTCTAATCTTTCACTCTCTTGCTCTACATCCGTGTCACTTTGATTTCCCTGTCCACTGGCCTACGGGATGTGTATGTGTGTGTGACTGTCGTCTGTTAAGAGAGTGTGACTTAATTGTGTAAAGCAGTTTTACCATCCTAAGTGAATCACCACGTGTCCTTTAGCACATCAAGATATGTGGCATCGGAATCCCACTGAATGTTTCATGTACTGCTGAAACACACACACACACACACATACACACACACACACACACGCAAATACGTCTCTATTCCGTCTGTGTACTGGTGTGTCTGAGCACATTTGACGCTTTGCCTAAGCTATATATTTATATGTATATCAGTGTGAACCGTGTGAACCGTGTGTGTGTGTGTGTGTGTGTACACTGCTGTGTCTGTGCTTGGTGCTGGATGGGCCAGCCTGAATGAGAGTAGACAGTGGGCACGTGGAGAGCAGGGGAGTGAGAAGGACGTAGCGCGGGTGGAGGGGGAGAAAGGAGAAAGCGCTAGGCCGAGGGGCCCCCTCTCCTAGACAGTTTGACTGATGACATGCATTAAACAGTTAATCTGTCTGATTGAATGTTTGCTTCCTTCAAATTGAAACATTAAACAACAAGGCGAGAGAGAGAGGGAGGGGAGAGACGGACGAGGAGAGAGGGAGGGGAGAGACGGACGAGGAGAGAGGGAGGGGAGAGACGGACGAGGAGAGAGGGAGGGGAGAGACGGACGAGGAGAGAGGGAGGGAGGACGGAGAGACGGACGAGGAGAGAGAGGGAGGGGAGAGACGGACGAGGAGAGAGGGGGAGGGGACGAGAGAGGAGGAGAGACGGACGAGGAGAGAGGGAGGGGAGAGACGGACGAGGAGAGAGGGAGGGGAGAGACGGACGAGGAGAGAGGGAGGGGAGAGACGGACGAGGAGAGAGGGAGGGGAGAGACGGACGAGGAGAGAGGGAGGGGAGAGACGGACGAGGAGAGAGGGAGGGGAGAGACGGACGAGGAGAGAGGGAGGGGAGAGACGGACGAGGAGAGAGGGAGGGGAGAGACGGACGAGGAGAGAGGGAGGGGAGAGACGGACGAGGAGAGAGGGATATGGCTTCATCTATTGCCCAAATCATGCAAAGCATGGGACTGGAATATATAATACTGCCCTGTGAGCCAGAGAAGAGGGAGAGAGAGGAAGAGGGAGATTGGAAGGGACAGAAAGGGGGTGTGAATGAGAGGAAAGAGAGAAGGGGCGTGAGAGAGAGGGCTCAGAATGGAAAGGCCGTGGGTGGAAGAGAGAGAGAGAGAGAGGGAGAGGGAGAGGGAGTGGGAGTGTGTGTTGTAGAATGGAACTAACGAGAGGTATTGAGGTGAAAGTTCTGTACGCTTATCTATGTAAGTGTAAATAAGAACAAACTAACCATCACAGTGATGAGAAAAAGGAAAAAGGAGGGTAATCGATGACATTAATCAATCAATGAACTACCAGGGAGTAAAGAAAACCAGCAGCACTCTGGACCGCAGGGCCTGGATTTGAAATCCCTTCTCATCATGTCATTAAAAATACCTTCCTTTCCATAATGATGTCTTTTAACACATAGAATTAAGAATGAGAACATTTAATATGATCTCTATGTTCTAACATTAGTTCAGATTACCCCTCCATCCCCCAGTAGGCTTGTCCTACCATGCTTCTCAGCGTGTTACGTAGGATTTACTATAGCCGAACCAGGTTATACTTCCTCAGGTTGTGACCTCTCTCAGAAAGAAGTCAAACCCCTGTCAGCAATCTCCCTGTGGGACCAACATGGAGATGACTGAGTCTGTCTGCCTACCACTGTAAGTACATCTCTTTGTACAGTTGTTTACACTTGATCATGTCTGACCATATGACATGTCTATATAGGTGATTCTAGGTATGAAAGCAAAACCAGAAAGGCAAGATCTTCATACTTGTTATTAATATTATTTTGTAGAGATTAAATATAAATACTGAGAGCAACAATTGTGATATGCCTGCAAATAAATGGTCCTCTCATACAAGAAAACAAGACATTTTACTAATGAGTGGTTGCTGTCCAGTGCTGAAATGTGACTATAGTCTGACGGTGCCTGCTGGGGTTGCTGTCCAAGGACTTGAAACTGTTGCCGCTGATAGAGTCCTGGACATTAGCTTTAATGTTTACAATACTGTTAACAGACAGGTGCATAGACAGACAAACAGAAATAGCTGTTACTGTGGTGAGGATGGTGAAAGATTGGGAGGAATTGTGTGACCCTCACTAGGTAATGTGATATGTAATTTACTCTCAACCTGACCCTGCTCTTCCCTGTATCCCACCATCACAACCCACACAATGTGTTTCCCTCTGTCTCAAGTGCATATTCTCAACAATGACCCGTCATTTTCTTCCCCGGCTGATTTTGGCCCCGCTTTAGGACCAGGGCATATAATTGCACAAACAGACAGAGATAATGGCTTGATGAACACGAGTCTTTATCGTCAACAGGCGCCAGAAACCCAGAAGCAATATGAAAACATTAATAGGTAGGTAGCAGGATGGACAGATAAATGGATAGATCTCTTAGAGAAGGTCAAACTCCTGTGGCCAAGCGCTAAGACCATCATGAAGAGAAGAGAGAATTGATCGCCGCATGCTCCCAAAGGGGCTAAAATGACCAATAAATTATTTTGAGGGTGAGGAACATTCTATATGGAGGGAAGGAGCAAGGAAGGGGAGAAAAAAAAACCTGTTCTTTGACTGTATATAATGACCCAGGTAAACTGCTGTCAAGAATAGCTTGCTGAAAATCCTCATGGATCCTCAACCGGATTGTTTGGGTTTAGAACCCGGAGTTGTAGAAGGTCCATGCACCTCCCTGAAATAATTTATTGGTGGATAGTTGTATCTCTTGTTCTTCTTATTGTCAGCACTACCATAACCCTTTGGTATAGGCCTTTAATTATTGACATAATCACCAACAAACCCCTCTATACAACCCCCCACACACACCCCCCACCAACTCTTAAAAGACGCTCTCCAGATATTTTCTTTCCTTTCGGTTGAAAAACAATAGCCCAAGTACAGATACAGTAATGTACACACACTTATGCCTTGTCATGTCATTCCTGGACCACCTATTGAGATGTGCCTTTTGTTAAGTAAATTAAGGGAACACCCCCCACTCCCACAGACACACACACACCCTTAAACACCCCTTCCCCCTTCAAAAGTGAGTGATCCCTCAGTGTGATGACGGCTCTGGTTCCTCCCCAGCCTGCATCAGTCTCTGCTTGGCTAATGACGCTCAGATGGATGGAGCGAGACACAGCCAATGGCCCTCCGTCACCAACAGAGGGATGGAGGGGCACGAAGAACAGTGGCGGATATGCAGATTGGGGAGGAGATGAGCGCGTGTGAAGACAGAGACAGATAGAGAGATCCACGAACGGGTAAACAGGGTGAGGTTGATTGCTAGCACAGAGAAAGGCCATTACAGCGAATCCACACACTAATCATAATGAATCACTTACTTATTAAGTGTTAATTACAGTGCGCAAATACATCCCAGGCAGGGAGGCATGGGCGTAGCTAGGCCTGGGTGGGTGCTACTGTTTGGAGGGTGCAGGCCATATTCATTTATTCGTATGTATTCATTTCCCTAATTAAAACAACAAGGCTGAGATAATAAGTGTTTTCTTTGTGAGAAACAAATGAAGGCTGAGAAAAGCAATATGAAGCAGAACGTGGCTCAGTGTAAACACTAAATCATATAAAGTGATGGTTCTTGTTCAGCTGTTCATTATTAAAATGGCTTTATATCCATTGGGTTGGGTTTGGTCCCCCCTCCCCAATTAGTTATTGTTATTACCTCAAACCACCCCCGCCACACTAAAGTAAAGAAAACATACTCATCCCCCCTCTCTCTTTCTCTCTTGTTACACACACACACACACACACACACACACACACACACACACACACACACACACACACACACACACACACACACACACACACACACGCGCACACAACCATTTAATGAGAGCATCTTTTCAACCCTTTCCATTGAGAATTATGGATATTTTTGATGGCATCCAGGTTTAGGTGGCAAGTTAATCTGCTCATTAAATGGCCTACAGTACTAGGGCCTACAGTACTAGGGCCTACAGTACTAGGGCCTACAGTACTAGGGCCTACAGTACTAGGGCCTACAGTACTAGGGCCTACAGTACTAGGGCCTACAGTACTAGGGCCTACAGTACTAGGGCCTACAGTACTAGGGCCTACAGTACTAGGGCCTACAGTACTAGGGCCTACAGTACTAGGGCCTACAGTCCAGGACCCTTCAAACAGTAACCCCTCTGAAAACTATCAAATCAACCAAAAAGACTCAATCTTTCCCAGTTAATTGTCAAATGTTTACATTCTCTTCCAGAATCACCAAAATACTATTCCAATAGAGAAATAAACTGATTTGACCATTTCTGTTTTCCTATGCACACATCTCTCCTTGTTTTCATCCTCCCTCTTTCCTCCAATGGATTTTCTCAATTTCCTCATCTTTCTCTCTCTCAGCCCCAGAATGGCCCACCTGAACGTCTCTGGCGAGGGCGGGGCGCGGTAATGGCGTTAATGCTCAGTAATACGGGCCAGATATTATAATCTAAACACTGTCACATTGCGTTAGCCGTGAGAGACTGACGTGTCAATGCCGCGTTGCTCAGGTGACGCATAGGGCTCAGGAAGCGTGGCCCGGTAATCGTCGAAAACAGACACGTTTATTTTATGGTGAGTTTTTGTTTGTAGAATTTATTTCAGCCAATGGTTTGTGCCAGGGACAGTGAGTGGAATGCGCCTGCCTGTGATCCCACGTGCATGCGCCTGCCTGTGTGTGTTCACGCTGAGTGCGCGCTTGGTTGGTGATTTATGCGCGTGTGTAATTGAGTGTTCATAAAAGTTTGTCCGGAGCGCGTGTAATTGTGTGTTCAGGACCCACCATGTGCGAGCGTGTGTGTAATTGGGTGTTATCGATGCTGTGAGTGTTTGTGTGAGTCTCAAAGTGTGTTTGGACAGATCACGGGTTGAGTGGAGGCCTCGTTGTGAGGTAATGCTCTGGAAAGTTCTCATTGTTTGTTATCAGGACTCAGACATTCCCGCTAAAAGATGGTCCGTTTTGTTTGTGTATCGCTGTCTGTAAATTGCCTGGATTTACTGAAATCCTTATAGTGCTTGTAGTGTTTTTATTTCTTGTCGTCAATCATACAAGGATAAAGAATACTTAAAAAAAACATGTACAGATGATTGTGGGTTTTAAAACCTTAAAGCCACAGTCTGTAAGATGTTCAGTGATTTAAATTGCCATTCTCATAACATTTCATATTAATGCAGCTGATCTATATTCTATGTGTGTGGTGTCCTATATTAATGTTCTGTATTGCTCTGGATGTATGGTGTATTATAGTGGTGTATGTATTCAGATGTTCTATAGTGTCTAGTGTTGAATATTAGTGTATAGTGTAGGTGCTTGTGGCCTGTGAGCATACATTATGCATATGCTTAGTATAGTGTGTAGATGTGTGATGTGTCTATACTATTGTGTAGAATTGTGTAGTGAAGGTGTGTGTGTGTGTGTGTGTGTGTGTATAGCCTGAAGGTGTGTGTAGTGTTGCGTAGTTGTGTATAGCATTGTGTAGGGAAGGCGTGTGTCTCGAGTTGTGTAGTGTGGGTGTGTTAAGCGTTGTGTAACCTAGGTGTGTGTGTGTGGTGTGGGTCCTGTTTAATTGATGCAGGCTGCCCATCGATCCCTCCCGCCCGGCCTAATGAAGGCCTGATTGGTTTGTGAGGGCTGGCTGGTTCTGCTCAGCTGCCTGCTGCCGGCCCCGGCCCCGCCGCACACACTAATCCACACACACACCCTCAATTCACCATCACCCTTTTCTCTTGGTCTCACACTTTGTCTCTGTCTCTCTCCTCTGTATCTCACTCTCCCTGCTCTTTCTCGTTCTACCACTGTCTCCCTTTATGTCTCTCTACTATTTCTCTGTTCTACCTCACTTTCCCCTTTCTTTTTATTGGACCTGTCTATCATAGACATTTGACCCCAACAACACTGTGTAACAAGTTTGACACCTAGATTTAGTCACACCCTTCTGTAAATGTGGACACACCAGTGGCTGTCCTCTGGTATTTTCTATATATTTCTATATCTATATCAGTGCCGACCCGTCATTCAGGGCAGGTGGAGCAGAGCCAAAAAAAAGGCTTGCCTGTTTTGCATGTTATTTTGGCATTAACACGTGTCACATATCAGTGTGCAAAGAATGTGAGAAAAAATATATATATATATATCATTGAGCTAATAAAGCTGCATAAACTCAGTGTTCTGTCACTCATGGGGACACTACGTCACAGCTAAGGGTAGAGCTAGAGAATTCGAACCCCTTGAGTGCTGCCATAGAGTTACATTAGAAGTGCCCATCCAAGAAGGCTCAAGGTCATTGGCCACAGATAAAATCACATCAAATCACATATTTACAGTAGCTTTGATTGGACTACTTTCAAATCTTAGCTAGCAGTCATCATCATGAATCAAGTCGACAATCTACTGGAAAATCCTTTTTAATCCTTGTCATATGAAGAGAAATAATGAAGAGAAATTATAGATAAAATGTATTGGTGCGTCTCCCGGATGGCGCAGTGGTCTAAGGCACTGCATTGCAGTGCTAGGTGTGCCACTAGAGGTCCAGGCTCTGTCGCAGCTGGCCATGACCGGGAGACCCATGGGGTGGCGCACAATTGGTTCAGCGTCGTCTGGGTTATGGGAGGGTTTGCCCAGCAGGGATGTTCTTATCCCATCGCGCTCTAGCGATTCCTGTGGCGGGCCGGCACAATGCCCGCTGACACGGTCGCCAGGTGTACGGTGTTTCCTCTGACACAATGGTGCAACTGACTTCCGGGTTAAGCGGGTATTGTGTCAAGAAGCAGTGCAGCTTGGCTGGGTTGTGTTTTGGGGACGCACGGCTCTCGACCCTCGCCTCTCCCGAGTCCTTACGGGTGTTGCAGCGATGAGATAAGACTGTAACTACCAATTGGATACCACGAAAAAGGGGCATAAGTAAGTGTGTGTGTGTGTGTGTGTGTGTGTGTGTGTGTGTGTGTGTGTGTATATATATATATATACACACACAGTGGGGAGAACAAGTATTTGATACACTGCCGATTTTGCAGGTTTTCCTACTTACAAAGCATGTAGAGGTCTGTCATTTTTATCATAGGTACACTTCAACTGTGAGAGACGGAATCTAAAACAAAAATCCAGAAAATCACATTGTATGATTTTTAAGTAATCAATTTGCATTTTATTGCATGACAAGTATTTGATCACCTTCCAAACCAGTAAGAATTCCGGCTCTCAGACCTGTTCGTTTTTCTTTAAGAAGCCCTCCTGTTCTCCACTCATTACCTGTATTAACTGCACCTGTTTGAACTCGTTACCTGTATAAAAGACACTTGTCCACATACTCAATCAAACAGACTCCAACCTCTCCACAATGGCCAAGACCAGGGAGCTGTGTAAGGACATCAGGGATAAAATTGTAGACCTGCACAAGGCTGGGATGGACTACAGGAAAATAGGCAAGCAACTTGGTGTGAAGGCAACAACTGTTGGTGCAATTATTAGAAAATGGAAGGAGTTCAAGATGACGATCAATCACCCTCAGTCTGGGACTCCATGCAAGATCTCACCTCGTGGGGCATCAATGATCATGAGGAAGGTGAGGGATCAGCCGAGAACTACACCGCAGGACCTGGTCAATGACCTGAAGAGAGCTGGGACCACAGTCTCAAAGAAAACCATTAGTAACACACTAAGCTGTAATGGATTAAATTCCTGCAGCGCACGCAAGGTCCCCCTGCTCAAGCCCGCGCATGTCCAGGCCCGTCTGAAGTTTGCCAATGACCATCTGGATGATCCAGAGGAGGAATGGGAGAAGGTCATGTGGTCTGATGAGACAAAAATAGAGCTTTTTGGTCTAAACTCCAATCACCCTGTTTGGAGGAAGAAGAAGGATGAGTACAACCCCAAGAACATCATCCCAACCGTGAAGCATGGAGGTGGAAACATCATTCTTAGGGGATGCTTTTCTGCAAAGGGGACAGGACGACTGCACCTTATTGAGGGGAGGATGGATTGGGCCATGTATTGCGAGATCTTGGCCAACAACCTCCTCCCCTCAGTAGGAGCATTGAAGATGGGTCGTGGCTGGGTCTTCCAGCATGACAACGACCCGAAACACACAGCCAGGGCAACTAAGGAGTGGCTCCATAAGAAGCATCTCAAGGTCCTGGAGTGGCCTAGCCAGTCTCCAGACCTGAACCCAATAGAACATTTTGGAGGGAGCTGAAAGTCCGTATTGCCCAGCGACAGCCCCGAAACCTGAAGGATCTGGAGAAGGTCTGTATGGAGGAGTGGGCCAAAATCCCTGCTGTAGTGTGTGCAAACCTGGTCAAGAACTACAGGACACGTATGATCTCTGTAATTGCAAACAAAGGTTTCTGTACCAAATATTAAGTTCTGCTTTTCTGATGTATCAAATACTTATGTCATGCAATAAAATGCTAATTAATTACTTAAAAATCAAACAATGTGATTTTCTGGATTTTGTTTTAGATTCCGTCTGTCACAGTTGAAGTGTACCTATGATAAAAATTACAGACCTCTACATGCTTTGTAAGTAGGAAAACCTGCAAAATCATCAGTGTATCAAATACTTGTTCTCCCCATTGTGTGTATATATATATATATAATTATCAGTGCTCATCGGCCATTGGACATAAACATTACACAACAAGTTGGAAATCAGAATTTCAACAATGAGTGGTTTGGAAGGAATCAGTGGCTAACTGCAAGCGTTGTAAAGCAATCATTAGCCTGCTATTCAGTGGAGTGGCTGTGTGGTTCCAAGTCTGAGATTAAGGGTTTCTTTTCCTAGTTTAAAATTATAAACATTCAACATTGGCCATGCTGTCAATGAAGCATGATTTGTGCTACGCTCAAAATAACTTAACTCAGAACTACAAAATCTGACTTTAGTGAGTTCAAGACAACTGGGAACTCGGGAGAAATGAGCTACGACTGGGAAAATATGTTTTGAACTTTCATCCAACTTGGAATTGTAAATCGGGAACTCCGGCCTCTTTCTAGAGCTACGATCTGAAGATCACTGACGTCACCACGATTCATACTTTTTTTCTGAGTTCCCAGTTGTCTTGAAAGCACCGTAAATCCACAAAGGACCACTGTGCCACCTTCCTGTTCAAGTGAGCACAGCACAACAAGGTGAGTCCACAAATGTATTGTATGCCGCTGCATAAATGATGCAATAAGCCAGGGAGATATGTATACTGTAGCTAAGAAAGTAATACTAAGTGTATGTTGTGTCGTAAGCTGTTAGTAGCCCATGGACCTCACCCTAATAATTGTCTATTTTTGCCTACTGTTCTGACTTGGTGGTGCACATGTAATCTATAACCTGTTTTTGAGAAATGTAATTGTTGAATATTGTAAGTGCTTTCATTGTCTGCTTATATTCCCCCTTCATTTATCCTACGGTTCTGACTTGGTGTACAGCGAGAGCCCTGTAGAATGGTCCATGTTCTGAATTGTCACTGTACATTACAAAAGTGCTGAACAAATAATTATATTGACTACGTCCATTCTAGCCCGTTCATTAATGTCTTACACTAAATTACGGATGGCCTCTTATCCACTTGTTCCTTTATGCCATAGTTTGTACATCTCAATTGTCTGTAGAAATCACATTTGTTTAACCAAGTCAGCCATATCAGCTATGTTCTTTTAAAGGCAGTAAATGAGGCTGAATGAACTGTTTTGCTGCCAGACAAGGCTCCGCTGATAGCCAGGTGTAGCAGTGGTAAGGTGCAATTCATGTATTGTTTAGTGTTGTGTTGTGCAGTGGCTTTGCTGACATGCATCCCACTTTTTTTTGTTGCTCCACCAAGATGTGCATGCTAAAATGGCCACTGCTCCCCTTACTGTCCCCATATCTCTGTCTTTTATCAGGAACCAGCCCAGACACACATGGCGTGTCCTTTTGTCTCTGTATCTCTATGTGTCTGAGTGCTTCTCTCTTGGTGTCAGTGTCTCAGTGTCTCTTTTCAGCACAGACTGTCTCAGTAACATGTCAGTCAGACATGGTGCGTCAGTCATCTCAACGACTATAAGTCTTCCTGCGCCAGTCACTACAGACACACATACCAAGGTATTACACTGCCGTCTCCCTAATGGGTTTGTCAAACACTCCTTCACAGAGCCAGTCACTACGACAGGCAGGGGACTGCTATCAGTCTCTCTCGCTCTCGTGTGTGTGTGTGTGTGTGTGTGTGTGTGTGTGTGTGTGTGTGTGTGTGTGTGTGTGTGTGTGTGTGTGTGTGTGTGTGTGTGTGTGTGTGTGTGTGTGTGTGTGTGTGTGTGTGTGTCATTCACCAGTGTCAATCTCAGAAGGGGAAATAAAAGGCCATCCATGTATCAGCCAAAACTCTCCCACTTTTCAGTCTGGCATTGCAGCGGGCGGCCCCATCTCTCACTGTCTGTCAGTCAGTCAGAGAGGCTGGAGCTGGCATCAAGAGGCATCAAGCTGTCATAGAAGTCTCTAGCTAGCAGGGTTCAAATTGTAAGGTTGCACCCTCACATCCATGTCGGAAATATGACTGTCTATCCAGACCTTTTTTTAGGTTATCCCTGTCGGTTCACGTGAATAATAATGTAAACAAACAAGCAAATAGCGCTGATAGCAGAGATGCATATTCAACACCACAGACAGCGTGATCAGAATCCCTGCAATCTGCCGTTCAGAACCAAATAACAGTGGAGAGAAGCTGTCTGGTGAAGCTGCAGCAATGTCAATGGCCACTAGGGGAATCCTGAACATCAAATCAAATGTTATTTGTCACATGCACCGAATACAACCGGTGTAGACCTTAACGTGAAATGCTTACTTACAAGCCCTTAACCAACAATGCAGTTCAAGATAGAGTTTTTAGAAAATATTTACAAAATAAATTAAAAAGCAACACAATAAAATAACAATAACGAGGTTATATACAGTCAATGTGCGGGGTACAGGTTATTGGAGGTAATTTGTACATGTAGGTAGGGGTAAAGTGACTATGCATAGATAATAAACAGCGAGTAGCAGCAGTGTAAAAACAAAGGGGTGGGTGGGGTCAATGTAAATAGCCCGGGTGGCCATTTGATTAATTGTTCAGCAGTCTTATGGCTTGGGGGTAGAAGCTGTTAAGGAGCCTTTTGGACCTAGACGTGGCTCTCTGGTACCGATTGCCGTGCGGTAACAGAGAGAACAGTCTATGACTTGGATGACGGGAGTCTTTGACAATTTTTGGGGCTTTCATCTGACAGGTCCTATTATATAGGTCCTGGATGGCACGAAGCTTGGCCCCAGTGATGTACTGGGCCGTACGCACTACCCTCTATAGCACCTTACGGTCGGATGCCGAGAAGTTGCCATACCAGGCGGTGATGCAACCGGTTAGGATGCTCTCGATGGTGCAGCTGTAGAACTTTTTGAGGATCGGGGGACCCATGCTAAATCTTTTCAGGCTTCTGAGGGGGAAAAGGTGTTGTTGTGCCCTCATCACGACTGTCTTGGTGTGTTTGGACCATGATAGTTTGTTGTTGATGTGGACACCAAGGAACTTGGAACTCTCGACCCGCTCCACTACAGTCCTGTCATGTGAATAGGGGCGTGTTCGGCCATCCTTCTCCTGTAGTCCACGATCATCTCCTTTGTCTTGCTCATGTTGAGGGACAGGTTGTTGTCCTGACACCACACTGCCAGGTCTCTGACCACCTCCCTATAGACTGTCTCATCGTTGTTGTTGATCAGCCCTACCACTGTTGTGTCGTCAGCAAACGTAATGATGGTGTTGGAGTCGTGCTTGGCCACGCAGTCATGGGTGAACGGGGAGTACAGGAGGGGACTACGCACACACTTCTGAAGGGCCCCCATGTTGAGGATCAGCGTGGCAGATGTGTTGTTGCCTACCCTTACCACCTGGGGGTGACCCGTTGGGAAGTCCAGGATCCAGCTGCAGAGGGAGATGTTTAGTCCCAGGGTCCTTAGCTTAGTCATTGGCTTTGTAGGCACTATGGTGTTGAACGCTGAGCTGTCGTCAATGAACAGCATTCTCACATAGGTGCTCCTTTTGTCCAGGTGGGAAAGGGCAGTGTGAAGTGCGATTGAGATTGCATCATCTGTGGATCTGTTGGGGCAGTGTGTGAATTGGAATGGGTCTAGGGTTTCCGGGATAATGGTGTTGATGTGAGCCATGATCAGCCTTCCAAAGCACTTCATGGCTACCGACGTGAATATAATTCGGCCTCACTGCTGTCCAAGGTGCTGAATCTGAATATGCAATCCTGCTACGGGAAGGCCCACACAGGAAGAACCTATTAAGGAGCCTGATAGACTGCTTCCGCCTTACTTTATTTCAAACTATTAGATTTAGTTTAGTAAATAAATCACAAATCTGCAAAAAACTAAAAGAAACTTCTTCAGTGATTCCTTGAAACGACAATCCCGAGGGGTCGATGTATCAGGGTGGGGGTCAATTCAGTTTTCAAATCAGAAAGTGAATTTTTAAAATCATTTTTTAATGAATACATGGAATTTACATTTAATTACAAATTGACTGCATTCTATGATCTGAACCCTGGTAAGCTACTGAGTAGACTGGGTCCTGGTCAAGATGTTAACCTACAGAGTAGACTGGGTCCTGGTCAAGATGTTAACCTACAGAGTAGACTGGGTCCTGGTCAAGATGTTAACCTACAGAGTAGACTGGGTCCTGGTCACAATGTTAACCTACAGAGTAGACTGGGTCCTGGTCAAGATGTTAACCTACAGAGTAGACTGGGTCCTGGTCAAGGTGTTAACCTACAGAGTAGACTGGGTCCTGGTCAAGATGTTAACCTACAGAGTAGACTAGGTCCTGGTCAAGGTGTTAACCTACAGAGTAGACTGGGTCCTGGTCAAGATGTTAACCTACGGAGTAGACTGGGTCCTGGTCAAGGTGTTAACCTACAGAGTAGACTGGGTCCTGGTCAAGATGTTAACCTACAGAGTAGACTAGGTCCTGGTCAAGGTGTTAACCTACAGAGTAGACTGGGTCCTGGTCAATATGTTAACCTACAGAGTAGACTGGGTCCTGGTCAAGATGTTAACCTACAGAGTAGACTAGGTCCTGGTCAAGGTGTTAACCTACAGAGTAGACTGGGTCCTGGTCAAGATGTTAACCTACAGAGTAGACTGGGTCCTGGTCAAGATGTTAACCTACAGAGTAGACTGGGTCCTGGTCAAGATGTTAACCTACAGAGTAGACTGGGTCCTGGTCAAGATGTTAACCTACAGAGTAGACTGGGTCCTGGTCAAGGTGTTAACCTACAGAGTAGACTGGGTCCTGGTCAAGGTGTTAACCTACAGAGTAGACTGGGTCCTGGTCAAGATGTTAACCTACGGAGTAGACTAGGTTCTGGTCAAGATGTTAACCTACAGAGTAGACTGGGTCCTGGTCAAGATGTTAACCTACAGAGTAGACTGGGTCCTGGTCAAGATGTTAACCTACGGAGTAGACTAGGTTCTGGTCAAGATGTTAACCTACAGAGTAGACTGGGTCCTGGTCAAGATGTTAACCTACAGAGTAGACTGGGTCCTGGTCAAGGTGTTAACCTACAGAGTAGACTGGGTCCTGGTCAAGGTGTTAACCTACGGAGTAGACTGGGTCCTGGTCAAGATGTTAACCTACGGAGTAGACTAGGTTCTGGTCAAGATGTTAACCTACAGAGTAGACTGGGTCCTGGTCAAGATGTTAACCTACAGAGTAGACTGGGTCCTGGTCAAGATGTTAACCTACGGAGTAGACTAGGTTCTGGTCAAGATGTTAACCTACAGAGTAGACTGGGTCCTGGTCAAGATGTTAACCTACAGAGTAGACTAGGTCCTGGTCAAGGTGTTAACCTACGGAGTAGACTGGGTCCTGGTCAAGATGTTAACCTACGGAGTAGACTAGGTTCTGGTCAAGATGTTAACCTACAGAGTAGACTGGGTCCTCATCAAGATGTTGGTTTCCCTATAGAAGGCCAAGCTCTTCACAACTGTCAATCATATTAAAGTCAGTCTGTGTACCTCTGGTCTGTGTGTGTGTGTGTGTGTGTGTGTGTGTGTGTGTGTGTGTGTGTGTGTGTGTGTGTGTGTGTGTGTGTGTGTGTGTGGCTCCCTTTACCTTAACCTTCCACCTATTCCTATAGCCAACGCTAGCACACACTCTGATAAGTGGTGTGTGTTTACAGCTTGTTCATTTCCACTCTGCAACTCTCAGCTGAGAAAAGAGTGCGGGAGAGAGAGCAGGAGAGAGAGAGGGATAGAGAAAAGGAGAGCAGGAGAGAGCGAGGGATAGAGAAAAGGAGAGCAGAAGAGAGAAAGGGATAGAGAAAAGGAGAGCAGGAGAGAGAAAGGGATAGAGAAAAGGAGAGCAGGAGAGAGAGGGAGGGTTTATGGCAATGTTTTTGTCCTGGAGAGAAATAGCCCTCTAGATTGTAATTGGAGGCAGAGAAAGAGAGAAAGAGGAGGGAGGGAGAGACAGCAGAAATTGCTTGGCTGGGGCTGTGTGGGATGATAGTGTTTTTGACAGGTAAATAAGGCTGTGATTGTGGACAGTTACACTGCACCTCGCTGACCCTCACACACGCTGGCCTCCTCCATCTATATTTCACTCTGACACGCATGCTGACTCCCTCTCTCTACTACACACAACCTCACATACTGTACACACTGATACATATACACTCTCACACACAACCTCGCATACTGTACACACTGATACATATACACTCTCACACACAACCTCACATACACACTGACACATATACACACTCGGACACGCAGCCTCACATACACACTGACACTCACTCGGACACATGACCTCACATACACACAGACACAGATACACACTCAGACACACAACCTCACACACAAACACACACACACACACACACAAACGTACACATGTGTACACAGACAAAAACATGCATGCCCACACACACTGTGTACACTATGGCACTCTCATTGATTCTACCAATACATACATACATACATACATACATACATACATACATACATACATACATACATACATACATACATACATACATACATACATACATACATACATACATACATACATACATACATACATACATACATACATACATACACCTTATAGGACAATCTGCCTTGGATATCAGGGTAACTTTCTAATTAAACTAGTCTGTGACTCCTACATGTACCAACCCCACTGCCTGACACAATCACATACTGTATAACATATACTAACATGACAGTGGGCTAAATACGTCATCCCTATAGACCTATACTGCCCTACAAAGCAAAAAGGCAGTAACTGCTCATAGTGTGGAATTGAGAAAAATTGCTTTTATTTACCTTGGTTTCACAGTAACTTTATACAGCTACTGCTAATATGACCCCCATGTTCTTCCAATCACAATACAATAGAGGCAGGATACTTGTCCACATGATTAAACATGTACTTAATGTAGCAAAAAATGTCATTAACTCATTTTTGACCAAATGTGCAGTATACTGCCTTTTTGCTTGATAGGGCAGTATACTGCCTTTACTGCTCAAACATTCACTGACCACCATTACTTTACTAACACTATTTATTTATTACTGTCCCTCTCAAACGATGTATTTTATTTTTGAATTGTTATGTTTGAAGATAGATATTCTCTATAGGACTATAGTGGTATCTCTTCTTCCTACACGTTTCCCCTTCCTTCCATCTTCCCATCCTCTTTTATCAAGTCAACAACCATCTCCCCCTCCCCTCCTGCCTGCCCTTGCCTCCCTCGCTCCCTCCCTCTCTCACTTCAATCTCAAGTGTTTTCAATTTTATTCTAGAGTGGAATTAACTACCCCCGATGTCAAATTGCCGACGAAATCGATAATAATATCTTTACAAAAGAGGATATTCCAGTCTCTCGCGTCGGCTTTTGAAAAATGGAAAATTTAGCCGAGATTGATTCATTAGTTGACACGTTATAGGACGGTATAAGTATTGATCGCGGCCTGTCATGTCCCATCTCGGCTAATCGAAGCTGAGGCGCTCTGTCGATGGGCGCATTTTTCATAATTCCAACGCCGGGGAGAGAGACTAGCCGGCGCAGGCGACTGCTCGGCTCTGAGAGAAAAGGGGAGAATGGAAGGAGGAGGGGAGGGGGGCAGAAAGCAGAAGAACGATAGACGGGAAGAGATGACTGGGGGGGAAATAGGTAGGGGGCAAAGAGTGGAAGACCGAGAAATAGAGTGAAAAAGAGGCATGGGGTAAAAGGGAAAAATAAAGGGAAAAGAACGGGGATTTTTTTTGTGTGCACGGACACAGCTACACAGCTAGCCTGGAGGCCTGAGGGGTGAGGGCTAGGGGGAAGGTATTGGGACGTAGATAATTAATGCATTAACAAATTAAATCCTAACGGTGAGATAACGAGGTGGAGGGAAGAACGGAGGGGAAGCCAGTGGGATGGCAAAAGAGAGAAATAGGGCGACAATGGGGAGGATGGATTTTAATTGGGGACGAAGATGCGGAGAGGTGTGAAAACGGCTAGATCGTATGAGGAGAGAGCGAAGGTGGAGTGCTGAGAGGGGAGGTTGGGGTGGTGGGGTGGGTGAAATAAATAGAAATCGAATGACTTGGGTGCGAAGAGAAAGAAGTTCTGAGGCGGAAAAAAATATAAAGAGCAGCGAAAAGACACAACGACAATGATGGAGAAACTTTTGATAGCTGTGCAATTCGTTTGGAAAGTTGGTATTGCTCGCGCTCAAGAATTCAGTCCAACATAATGCCACCGCTCTCACATTCTTGTCACGAGTTCCATGAATCTCGGGGACACGTCAATCAACTAAAGAACGCTGTTGGAAGGGAATGGAGCCTACCTGTTTTTTTTTGCCGCTCTTTTACTGGCCCCTGCATTGGCCCTCTGGCCCATGTCCCAGATATACCTGTTTTCCTTCCTGTATAAATAACATAATTGGCATACTGTAGTAGCTACAGTGTGAAACCATAAATGAAGACAATGTTTAAGTTGGATGAAATGGGCCAATAGACCCACAGATCCCTTTCTAAAAGGGGACTATATTGTAAATATGATGCAGTGTGGCTAAATTGATTAAGCTTGGCACTTGTAATGACAAGGTTTTGGGTTCGATTCCCACGGGGATCAGTAAAAACACATTTGAAGGCTACCACAAAAAAAACGATGATAAGAGTGCTGCAGCTGATGACAAATGGTGGAAAGCATCAACACAAATGAGATACACAAAATTAGGAGAGATTGAGTTGACGGAGTTGGATTAGAAGAAGGAGAGAGGGATGACTAGAAAAGGAGGAGAGTGAGTGCATATGAGCAAGATGGAGAAATAGAGGGGAGGGGGTGCGCGCGGGGGTCTCGGTACTTGGCAGTCTCTGGGTATCTCAGGTTCTCTCCGGCCGGGAAAGCGGTCGATATTTAATTGTTATTGCTAGCATGAAACGCACGGAAGCGGGGCCTGTACGAAAAATTCTCATTTATTTGGTATTCTTGTCCCCCCCCCCCCTCTTTGTGGAACGCCGGGGGTGTGCGGGGTTAGAAGCGAGGGGCAGTTACCGCGCTATGGGGGTAGAAATAGAGGGATGAGGACGGGATAAGCTCTAAGGGAAGAAATACACCGTTTTCTTCTCCCAAGTTTAGTTTCTGTCCCTAGACACATCGGATCCCCCCTCTATCACCTGCACGTAGTCTCACTCCCACTGTCACCCGCCCCTGGACCCCCTCCCCCTGTTCCTCCATCACCCCTCTTTACCCCCACCTGTCCAAAATGAAAGATCTGTCATTTTCATCAAACGTCCAACCAAATATTATCTACACTCCATTCCAAGAGATCGAATCTTATTTAAGGCGACGAGATTCGCCATCTGTTTTCAAATTTCATTCCTCCATGAACTTTATTTTCCCCGACTTTGGGCAAAATTATAACCTGATCGATCCTCTATCTGGCCACCGTCTACATATATTTTCATTTTCATTGGCGGTCTCCCACTTTGCTTTCAGTCGGCTGGTCAATTTGATGTCTTGTGGACACACAGGAACACGCGCAGTTCACATTTTACAGAGTAGATAGAAACTCGAGTGCAGCCAGCTTGGGTGTAGAGGGCTAGACCCATATGAGCTTCTCAATCTCTTTCTCTCCACCCCCTCTCTGCTCTGCTCTTTCCCCGCGTCCTGGACCTCTCTGTCATGCTCGCTTGCTCTCCCCCTAGAAAGCACTGTCAACCTGCCTCGCCCTCTCATATAGCATTGTTTCTCGTGATGTCTCCATCTGGTTTGCAGCTTCTTCTTCCTGTCCCATCTCTTACGCACCGCGGACGCAGTTGGAAGTGACATTTGTTGCATTTGTCCTCTTTTCTTTTAGAAAACTAGCCTATTTATTTTTACGCAGGACATTTCAAGAGTTTTGTTTGTTTTATTTACCAGCCTGGTTTTCTACACTTTAGACTACTCATACTAGGTCCGTTTTACTTTAACCTAATACTCAATATTCAGATTATTTTCTGTTTATCAATAACTTTTCAATAGGCTGTAGCCTACCCTATTTGTTAGCCTATTTATCTTTCTTTGAGTTGCTTTAGCCTACTATTATGCACACGTGGAGGATGGGCAGTGAAACGTGTTCATGAGTTGATTCCCAGTCGTCAGAAAGCTCTGTCTATGTCAGTTACGTCGACCGGGCCCCGGAAACTCAAGTGGGACCTACTGCCAAGTCAATGAGAGCGCATCGGAGAAGGTAAGCATGCTCTCTTCCCATTGCCTCTGGATAGACACGTTAGACTAAGTGAGAGGAATACTAAAAGAAGACGTCGGATTGCTCTGGAAACAGAGAGCTCAAGAGATTGAGGGGGAAAACACGTGGCTCCTTCAGAAATTGATTGATCTACAGAATGCGCACGGGAGTAATGTACTGCGCTCTATGCGTCTCCAAATAGATCTACGCGGGTTCCTTTGCTATTAAGCAGTATTGCGATGCTTATCTGACGAGAAATTGAGATGTTTCTTTGATGAGAACGTGTTGCGTTGCATTTGTAATGTAGGCCTACACTGAATGTGCACAACATTAAGGACACCTGCTCTTTCAATGACAGACTGACCAGTGGAATCCAGGTGAAAGCTATGATCCCTTATTGATATAATTTGTTAAATCCACTTCAATCTCTGCAGATGAAGGGGAGGAGACAGGTCAAAGGAATTTTAAGCTTTGAGACAATTGAGACATGGAATGTGTGTGTTGCATTCAGAGGGTGAATGGGCAAGACAAAATATGTAAGTGCCTTTGAACAGGGTATGGTAGTAGGTGCCAGGCGCACTGGTTTGTGTCAAGAACTGTAATGCTGCTGTTTTTTTCACGCTCAACAGTTTCCCATGTGTATCAAGAATGGTCCATCACCCAAATGTCATCCAGCCCACTTTGGGAAGCATTGGAGTCAATATGGGCCAGCATCCCTGTGGAATGCTTTCGACTCCTTGTAGAGTCCATGCCCAGACGAATTGAGGCTGTTCTGAGGATAAAAGGGGGGTGCAACTCAATATAAGGAAGTTGTCCTCAATGTTTAGTACACTCAGTGTATATATTCACTTTAAAGAGCAGAAAGGTGAGATGTTAGCCGTGTATCTAATTGGCAAGAGAGAGTGGAAGGAGAGGAAGTGAGGAGGCAAGGGAGCTTTAGTACATGGGTAAACAAATGGGAGATTCGCTTGAGAAGTTGTAGGTACAGAGTGTGTGTGTGTGTGTGTGTGTGTGTGTGTGTGTGTGTGTGTGTGTGTGTGTGTGTGTGTGTGTGTGTGTGTGTGTGTGTGTGTGTGTGTTCAAGGAAAGCCTCAAACTCATACAGTGTGTGGCTGGCCTTTGTTAATGCTTGCAGCACTTATAATGTAAGTAGGTTTAAATGGTGTATATTTGAGGGGGGAAGATACATGTAGAGTGTCAAGCCCCTGTGAGGTGTATGTCTGTAGCAGTGTCAGTGCTGTATCTAGATGGGCCACAGTGTGATCAGTCAGAGTAAAGCATTATGCATGAGACACCGGCAGGGCCAGAGGTAAAGGCCAAGCAAGCATAGGATTTTTTTCCAATGATATCAGTGGTATCAATCACAGGTATATTTTTGTTATTCAGTATGTCTGGCTGGAAAAGCAACAAGCTCTCTGTCTCACTGCAGAATTAAATGTTCATCCATGTTCTCCAAAAGTCACATTTTGATGCTCCTGCTGCTTTGTGTTGTTCCATTTTCCCAAAGGTCAAATGTCGAAGTTAAAGGTCAAGTTTAGGGTTAAAACCAAAAATAAAAGACAGTGTCCACGACTGGGTTTGAACACACAACCTTCTGATCCAGAGTCATGGGATTACTCACATGCCAGCACCCTGTCCACAATGCCCCCATCAAAACACAAGTCTATAGTGCTCGCTGTTGCCCCTAGTGGTCGGTTTTGAAGGCATTTCCCAACATTCTCAGGACACGGGAAAGACGTCCAATTTCGATGTCAATCTTGAATAACCTGGCTGGTTGATCAGTGGCTTTGAGCCTCATCCATTGATTAGGTCGGCTACATCAACATCCACACCTCTCACAAACACAGCCGTTCAGTTATTTGTCTTGTACGTTATTCGACTGAGGTGATATTTATGATGACTTTAACCAGTTGATTATTGTCAGGTTGAATGGTTCCATGAGAGATAAAACAGTCATAAAGGCAGGTCCAGAGTCAGTCCCCCAGCACTGAGACGATGACAGTACAGTCAATGGCTCCAATCATTCCTCATCTGCTTTATGGCTCGTCCGACTTTTATAGCCGTTAGGCGGGCTTACATAAATGCATTAACGGATGTGAAGGGCACGGGGGCTTTATTCAGCTGGGTACTACATTTAATCAAGGATCACTCCCAGTTCGTAAAGTCAGTCATCCACTCCATGTCAGCTAGATCCACTTCAGAGTTTGGCTGAGACATGGCAGAGGACTGTTGCATGGATGTTTGTCTATTATTATTATTATTATTATTATTATTATTATTATTATTATTATTAGATGACTGCACTCCATTAAGAGATTATGATAATAGATGTGTTATCTGTTTATTCATTCAACCAACTGATAGTAAAATAGATAGAAAAACATTGTTCCTGCTTTATATAGTCTTGCTTTATATTCCCTCTTATCAGTGCCTGTGAATTGCCTTCATTATTTTCCTCTGTCCTTACTGTTATCCTTCCCTTTTCCTCCATCCTTACTGTTATCCTTCCCCTTTCCTCTGTCCTTAATGTTATCCTTCCCCTTTCCTCTGTCCTTACTGTTATCCTTCCCTCTTCCTCCGTCCTTACTGTTATCCTTCCCTTTTCCTCCATCCTTACTGTTATCCTTCCCTCTTCCTCTGTCCTTACTGTTATCCTTCCCTCTTCCTCTGTCCTTACTGTTATCCTTCCCTTTTCCTCCATCCTTACTGTTATCCTTCCCTTTTCCTCCATCCTTACTGTTATCCTTCCCTCTTCCTCTGTCCTTACTGTTATCCTTCCCTCTTCCTCCGTCCTTACTGTTATCCTTCCCTCTTCCTCCGTCCTTACTGTTATCCTTCCTTCTTCCTCCGTCCTTACTGTTATCCTTCCCTTGCTCTTCAGTAAATCCTTATTTCTTTCTCCTCACTCAATTCTTCCTCAAACTTTTCCATCTCTTCCACATTGTCTCTGATTCACTCCTCTCTTTCTATCCACCCTCCCGTCTCACCTACCCTACCTACCCCCAAGTTGGCCTGCCCCATGTTTGGGAGTCGCTTACCCCCTCTCCTTCTCTCACTTAACCCCATATTTCACAGCTGAACTGAGGCTAATTTCCCCCTAGTCGGCCGAGCAGCGCTCCCTCCACCACACCACCACACTTAATTACCCACAATTAAAGACCAACGCTAACGAGTAAATTACTCTGTTATGAAATGACTTCAAAAGGTGACTGGAGGAAGTGGAATGGATTCGAGGAAAAGTTGGGCGCTAGCCTTGGGGGAGACTGGGAGGGAAGAGGAGAGTTATCATGAAGTGTTTCCTTTTACCCCCGAGGATGTTTCCTTAGGCTGGATGTGCAAAGACCCATAGGCCACACCCAGGGCTGTAGACACTAAAATGTATGTGTATGTGGCCCATATAGTATCAGTCCTGTGTGAAGTATGCAGTATGTGGCTCTAACCAACATTACTATATTGTGAAAAGCCTGTCATTTGAGGTTTGCTCAACTATTTTATCTTGAGTTCAATTTGATATAGGTTCTTCAATTGAACATTGCTAACGCCCTAGCAATTTTTTTTATTTAACCAGGCAAGTCAGTTAAGAGCAAATTCTTATTTACAATGACGGCCTAGGAACAGTGGGTTAACTGCCTTGTTCAGGGGCAGAACAACAGATGTTTACCTTGTCAGTTCAGAGATTTGATTTAGCAACCTTTCGGTTACTGGCCCAATGTTCTAACCACTATGCTACCTGCCGCCCCTAATGAAACATGTGGTGTGGCACAGGGATAGTAAAGGCAAGTAGCAGACTGATGTAGGGGGACTTCTTTGATCCTGGACCCTACAGAAAAGCCATAATGTGGGTATAGTATATAGTATCATTTTAAAAGTTATTCTGTTAATTTTCTGGATTATGTGTGTATAGTTTATTTATTGCTAGACATTATTGCACTGTTGGATCTAGAAACACGGCATTTCGCTGCACCTGCGATACCATATTCAAATCTGTGTATGCGACCAATAAACTTTGATTTGATTTTGTAAAATTATCTTGGATACTAAACATAACACAGTTTAGTATTTTTCAGTCTTAGGAAGAGCAGGCTTTCCAACCCCCCTCATCTAAAACCAGGAAAATGAAACATATAAACCCTAATTCAGATTATTTTCATCCAGTTTGCACCCTAATACACAGACTAATTGGGAAAAGAAGAGCTATATGCTGGGGATAATTGTAACAGTGGTAGTAATAACATCAGACCCTACACTGATAACAATTAGATTTGATTTCATTTGAGAATGCCTCCACAGCTGCTCCCTTCTCACCCCCTTAACCCCCCTGCCCCACTCCCCCAGACCTGTCTCCCCCCTCTAGATTAAAGTGGGTGTGTTAATTCCCTGGTGTAGCGATCGAAGGGCTCTGGCAACAATGGGAAATGGGCTATTGATTAGAACAGCTCAGATTAAGACTAGGCAGTGCAGCTCTTTCTTGCTCTCTTCCCCCCCTTTTCTCTCCATTTCCCACCTTCTTCTTTCTGTCTTCCTGTCTGTCCTGCTTGTGTCACCTCCCTTTATCTATCCCCCTCTTTCTTTCTTTTCCCTACCTGTCTCTTCCCCCCTCACACACACACACACACACACACACACACACACACACACACAAAATGTCTGAGGATTTCCGTGTCTGTCTGCCCCCCCTCCCCTCTTCTCTCCCTACATCCTCTCTCTTTCTCTTTCCCAATCTCTGTCTGTACCTATTAGGCCTATCTATTTGCTCTCTCTCTCATGCACTCGTCTCCTTTGGAAACAAGGTAAAAACAATACCACTGTTGATGTAGTAAAGTCTAGAGATGTAGAAATAGACCTGTACAGTAAATGTACAGTAGTATAGACTTAAACAACTAAATATTCTATATTCTAAACCACTCACTCCATAGCAGTCTGACACCCACACTGCTGTGAGGTTATATAACAATCAATCAATCCACGTCTTTGTTGTACCACAATTAAAACCTCCACTATCAAAATCTCTCTTATACCAAATTAGCTGTCATGATCTGACAGGGGACAAAATACATTGGATTTGCATTGAAAAGACATAAAACATACAAAATATAAGGAGACAGCAAATCTATACAGTGAAAAGTGAGCTAAAATTCCCCTGCTCTACTTATATTAATTACCTCAATCAATGGGAATGCTGTAGGTCAGTTATCCATCCTCCCCCTCCACCACTACAAGATCTGGCAGATGCCTACCAGCTGTTCCACTGGTTGTCATAAGGTGTATGCACCAGATCTAGGATCTGTGGATAAGACCACTGCTTCAATGACTTAAATGTAAATGTAATGTAAATGATTGGTCTTGGGTCAGTGGTTAGGAGTTACTGTATTGTCCACTGCTTCGACTGTTTCGGCTGTGAGACACACGCGCACACACACACACACACACACACACACACACACACACACACACACACACACACACACACACACACACACACACACACACACACACGTGTCCACATCAGTATTCCTATGATCCTTAGGGACTATGAGAGTATTGGCGGAGCTTTCATCTGCTGAGTATGTGACTGTGTGTCTGATATCCCCTTCTCTCGATACACACACACACTTAGCCCCCTCCCAGACACATGTGTAAACACTATGATACACACACACTTAGCCCCCTCCCAGACACATGTGTAAACACTATGATACACACACACTTAGCCCCCCTCCCAGACACATGTGTAAACATTATGATACACACACTTAGCCCCCCTCCCAGACACGTGTGTAAACACTATGATACACACACACTTAGCCCCCCTCCCAGACAGGTGTGTAAACACTATGATACACACACGTAAACAGACATGGGTTAATGTCAAGGACTTATAATTGCATGCTTCAGCACAGTATCATGATAGGTTTGGTGTTATAGGGGAAACTTGACAGGAAATTCAAGGGAACATGGAGGTGAAAAATGAGAAGGGGTCGTAGGGAGGAGAACGGATGGGGACGCCATGCAGAATATGCACAAGTATCTTCAGAGGTTAATTAACAAGCCCAGACAGTCAGATCAGCACAGGACACACTAGAGGGCAGTAAAGAGGTGTGTGTGTGTGTGTGTGTGTGTGTGTGTGTGTGTGTGTGTGTGTGTGTGTGTGTGTGTGCGCGTGCGTGCGTGCGTGCGTGCGTGCGTGCGTGCGTGCATGCACGTGTTTGTCTTGGTGTCTTGTTCTTGTTTGTCCCAAAAGTTATTTATCTGAATATCCACTGTGGACTTACAGGTAACTGCCAAAATAAGGAAACACCAACATAAAGATTCTTAATAGGGTGTTGATCCACTACAAGCCAAAACAGCTTCAATGCACCTTGGCATAGATTCTACAGGTGTCTGGAACTCTATTGGAGGGATGCGACATCGTTGGGGCATAGCCATGGTAGCCAAAATAATGGCCTGGCCAGCATTTTTATACATGACCCCAACCATGATGGGACGTTAATTGCATAATTAACTCAGGAACCACACCTGTGTGGAAGCTCAAGTGTTTCCTTTATTTTGACAGTTACCCATATCTCTCTCTATCCTCACTATCTGTATGGTGTTCTCTCTCTCACCTACCGTACTCCCATCTCTCTACCTCATCCCTGTCTCTACGCCAGTGGAGGCTGCTGGGGTTGAGGACGGCTCATAATAATGAATGGCATCAAACACATGGAAACCATGTGTTTGATGTATTTGATACTTATTCTGCACCAGCCATTACCACGAGCCCGTCCTCCCCAATGAAGGTGTCACCAACCTCCTGTGATACACACACTCTATATCTTGCTACCCATGCATACACCCCATCACCACATCCCTCTCTCCATCTTCTCCTCTGTCTCGGTGACTCCCTTGTCAGATACTGCACCTCTCTGCACTCGAGTGAGTTCCATAGGTTTACCTAATTGATTATTAAGTAGCTGATTGGGGATCAATTAAGTAATTAAAGTTGGTTAGGGCAGGGTCGATTGCTGGCATGGGACTGAGGACGTGCATTAAAGTGTGTGTGTGTGTGGTATAACATAGCTCTACAGCCTTGCTTTTGCAGCCCTACATGTCTTTTTACTCATGTTAGTAATTGTGGTGTATAAAGTGATATTTGGGGAATTATGTCCCATAGAGACATTTAACTACGCCCTTAATTGAATGTTGGATGTGTGGTAAGAGGAAATAAATGGTAATTGACTGTGAAAGTGAATGATACTGTATCTTAACCTTTTCTTTTACCTATTATGTTGAATTCCCTCTAGAAATATGGCAGTGGCTGTGGCTTATGCTTTTTTAACCTAGGCATCATCTGGCATTACATCTGTACAGGAGTAGTGAGGATTCAGTCTGAAAGAATAGTGAGGATTCAGTCTGAAAGAACAGTGAGGATTCAGTCTGAAAGAATAGTGAGGGGAGCGAATATGTGAAGGAATAGAATAACGACCGAGAACGATGATTGGTGGTGTCACTTTGAGTGCACAATAGTACATTTGGGGGGTTTATTCTACGTCTTCCCACTGGGCACACACCGGTTGAATCAACGTTGTTTCCACGTAATTTCAAAGAAATTGCGTTGAACCACCGTGGAATAGACGTTGAATTTACGACATTGGGTTAAGCCTATCCGGAAATATGTTAGCGATTCAAAATAGCCCAATACTTTGTTAATTGACGCATAATTGCACGGTTGAGTAGAAAAAATGGACAAAGATTTTGGTAAAACAGAGGAAGGGTGAGAAAGTATGTGGCTAACCAGTGAGGAGGTAAGATAGAGGGGCTCCTCTTGTGGCGGCGCTACTGAAAAGAAGAGCGTGAAAGGAAAAACACACACATACACACAGTCAAACTCGTGCACACACACAAAGACACACACACAAACCTCATATACGAAACACAGGAGCGGAAACGGGTCGAATCCTACTTCAAATTCTCTTTCCTCTCGGCTTGTCGACCGGGGAAAACAAACCGACCCGAGGCACAGCGAATGGGGATTTACTAATTAACTACTTACACACAGAGAGATGCACACCTCCTCCGCTCCCTCCCTCCCTCTGTCAGTTCCCTCGGTCGAGGTTGTTAGTGTAGTGCTGCTTCCAAGGTCCCCGGCTCGGTGCGCTACTGGAACAAACGCCTGGAGAGTGATCTCAGACCTAGGTAGACTGCTCACGCTTTGGCTGTTGAAAGAATACTGAACTACTGGACAAAGACACTTGAGGTATGTCATCGTCTTTATAACGCCATATCTTTGGCCGTCAAATGCTTTAGTTTTAGAAACAGTATATGATTGTTTGTTAGATTTTGGATATGTCTTATCTTTTATGAGTTTACTTTTTGTTGTGTTGTCAAGTGACTGAAACCAATATTATTGGGATTTTATTAGTAGTATTATTATTGTTATTAGGCTGAGCTTTTAAATGCTACTTCAGATTCGATTCGATTAACTATGCTATATCACTGTTTATTTTAGTTTTGATAATTCCTAGTTGACTTCCAGTCTGCATACAGTAGCCTACCTGAAATAGTGAACAAATCGTAAATAGGCTAGTTTTTGGGGGATCACATTTGAGTCTCCCGTCTTGCCCAGCCCAGCATGCATGTCAGACCACTGCTGCTCTCCCGTCATGCGGAAGGGGAAGTTGTCTCCCGCGCAGAGCTGTCTGTGCTGGCCCGGATTAGCCGTTAAGTGTCTCTATTTGTTAACGCTTTACGTCTAACCCTCACCTCCACACCACAGTATCAATCAGTCAATTAAACAGGCACTCACACGGCTAGCAAGGGCGTCTAATGTCGGCTATGCGCCGCCTGGGCTGTGTGTGTATCTCTCTATCTGTCTGTATGAGTGACCCAGCCTAATTTACCTTTACAAAGTGTATGTAATGTTTGGCCGCGGATGCATTTGTCTTTGTGTCATCTTTTTCACGCTCTGGTGAGCCAGGATGCAAATACATGTAACATGCAAGGGAAACTGTGATTTTGGAAGAACCATTAATCATTGCGCGAGTAGACGTTTGTGACCTAAAGTTTGTGTTTCAGGCTTTAGTTAATACCCCCACATGTTTACAATGCTGTTATTTATTGTGATAGGGACACCATACAGTTGAAAATAAAATAGGCAAATTTGAATGTTCACATGATTTAAAAAAAATGTAAATAAACATGTTTATTAGAATATAATCGACTATAATATTATTTTATTTTACGAGTATCACAGGAAGTTCACAAACACAAACATTTTCAATAAGTGGTATTGTGACTTTATTTGCTTTTCTAATTCAGTTGTTTGTGAGTGTATGTGTGTGCGCGCTTTCATGTTAGCCTAGATGGGAGTTGGAGATGCTGATCACGGGTGACCTGGCTGCAATATAGACGCAGAGAAAACCCTCAAATCTTCTGGAATAATCTAGCCTCTGCTTGACTTGACTTGCCCCCCCCAAAAAAAAAAAAAAAAAAAAGTTGTTTACCCTAGTGAAACGTTGATGCATATTTATGGGCGCCGTGGGTTACCTTATCAATTATTTGTGCCAGTACATTTCTAGATAAACAGTGTTTATAAATCAATAGATGCATGTAACTATTCCAGATTAAGAGATAGATCAATAGGTCCACCTAACCCGACCGAATGTTTATTTTTTTCTCTGTTCAATTATTCAGTATATCATCTAACTTTGCACAACTTTGCCACTGCTTACAAGCATCTACTGTTGAGTTGCTGAGCATCTGAGTTGCTGAGTTCAAGGCTTAAATTAAAGTTGTCTTAATTTGAATAGACTATAGGGTTGCTCTTCTAATCGTCTGCATTGCTATTACTATGATATAGAATAATCATAATAATAATGATAAGAGCTGAATAATAATAATAATAATAAAATAATCTATTTAATTTAATTCAGCATCAATTACGAAAAATAGTGTACAGAAAGAGTTATAACAGTGCAGATTTTTATCCAATGAAAAAAGGAAGTCAGAAAGCTGTGTTAAGGATATATTTTTGAACGACTAAATGCCCCGAAATTGTGAAACCAAAAAATAACAAAAAATTCCCCTGCACTTTCACTTACTGTATTCCACTTTTTTAAATATTCAATGTATATTGTTCACTTACAAAGTTACATTATTTCTGTACATTTTTGTTTTGTCTTTTGTAGTTTTGTCTTGGTTTAGTTTTTGCAGTGCTTAGGTGGAAGTCTCAAACCTAATTTTCTCCAATATCTCCAAACTGACCATTAATTTAATTATTTCCGCGGTTTGTGCCGCATCTTCCCGGCTGCCTCTATCTTTCACTTATCAGTATTTGGTAGAAATACTTCCGACATTAAATTGCATTTGGGGAAATCTCTCTCCACATCACTCACCCTGCCCTCCCTCCCTCCCCCTCGTCTTGAGTTTGGGCTTGAAGTTCTACACCTGTCCAATTAGGCAACATTTGTTGTAAGTTATCGGTGATTTTAGTTTAGGTTGTTTCTAACTTAATTCGAATCGATTAAATAAATTAATAATAAATAACAATTGCTCAAATTTTGTAGGCCTATTTGTGTGCCGTTTTGGCAAACACGTATATGCTATTATAATTATTAGTGGTGGTAGTAGAAGTAGGCTAGTATTATTTGTATTATCATTAGTATTAGTATTATTACATTTTAATATATTGCAATAATGACAGATGTAATTGTTACAACGTTAAAACGGTATTTTACAAAATAATACATTATAATCCCATAATTGTCTGGTACAAAACTAAAATGTAAAGGCATACAACAATATAATATGTCGACAATGAACTCCAAAATGAACTATTACATTTTAAATATATTATATTCTTCAATTATCAATTTAAAGTATATCGCCTACAAAATGCCTGCACATGCAGTTGTCCAGAAAGTCTGTCATATCGAGCTGCCGTCTCGCCTGGCTATAACGTGACCTGTTGAGGTCAATATCGTCATGTTTATCAATCCACTGAGGGAAAATGCATAATCTGACATTTCTCCACTTCTAAAGGCTGAATTTTCCTCTGATATTTCTGGATAATCTCTTGATAATGTTTCCATACATAACATCTTACATATAGGAGCCATTTCACATATATGAACCTTTGGATACACAAAGGGGAAGGATAATATATTTAAATTCAGGAAATGCATTTGTAGAATTATAGCAAGTTTTGAAGGTCAAAATTTGCCCATGCATGGCACCGCTATTCACCTTCTCATTTAGTTCAGGCTCGATACCAGTGTTTTGAAAGCCTCGTAGTTGAATGTTGCTTCTCAGCCACAATCTACGTTCTAATGCTAATAGCGCCATCAAATATTCGGGGTAAAACGCCTAGGCCGACTTGGAAATGAGCGCCGTGTGGTTTAATTTCTGAAAACGTTATTATCCTTAATGTCTTGCATCTGGAAGCTAATTTGGTGTGATCAAAGTGCAGCTAGTTAGTGCGGTCAATACAGTGTCGAGGAAGGCAAGCGCCCTATCGATAGTGTATGAGACGCTAGGAGGCTCACTTCAGTGATGATGCGCGGCATTCAATTCTAGGGAATACTAGTTGCCTGAGCCAGTAGGCTACCCCTGTCTCATCTCACCAGTCCACCCGTCTCCTCTCCTCTCGCCATGACAGTCAAGAGTAAATAAGGTGATTGATCGGATGGGTGGAGTGGTTCCACCTGTCATTGTGCTCTTCTGTGATGTAGAGGCTGAAGTGGCCCTCCCGGACACAACTCAAGTCCCAGGGACGGTTCTGTTCAACTGGAAGAATGCACGAATCTCTTCCACTTTGTCGTGTGTTTCATTATTTCTTCCCCAAGAGTGTATTCTCTTTTGGGGAAGCACTAGGCCATGACCAGGCAAATTCATAGCCAACATGACGTGGGGTTGTGTTGGACGTGGTTATAGGGCCAACAATAGGCTACATATGGAATTAGCCTTATCTCGTTTATTAACTAAAATACATGTATTATTTAAATGGGTTAAATCACAAATAAATTGAACGAAACTATTATTTTTTTTAGTGTACCATCCCTTATAGTGCGACGCGGGACTTCCCTCGTCTCTCCGTCCAGAACCAGCGCAGCCCAGAGAGGTCCAGTTCAGTGCGGTGTTTGGAATTCAGGCTTCGGCCTCAGGTGCATCTCTGAGGCGGGGCGACGCGGGAGTCCAGGTTGGTGGCAGCCCGCTCCATTGATGACAATATCCCTTCTAGCTTTTCAGTTAAGACTACTGTCTCTCACTAACTGAATGTATTTACCAATGTTTATCCGAAAGGAATCATGTTTTTGATGTTTCAACTTGTTGCTTTACTATTAAATCATATGACCAAAATAGACCTATTGACAATACTTGTTATCGTGACAATAAAACATTATAGCTATGCATTGCAAAAAGGGAAAGTAAAATTATTTTCTCATTATAATTGAACCAATGTGACTGCACCTCATACTGAATGGGTTTCACAATGCCCTTTGAGCTTTGATCAGCACTGTCTGTCTAAAGTGATAAGCTCAATAGTGAATAAAAGCAAGATATCGAAGCCATTTTGTTTCGTATGTTATAAGAGAAAAACGTAGTTCTCTTGACCTGATTGTATAATGCAATTAGGGTAGCAGAGCTCAAAATACCTATAACCTCTCTTCAATGCATACAGTTATCCCCATACATACTGCACCTATAGGACAATTGAAGGACTATTCAGTCCCTCTCCCTGTGTCTATCTCTTCCTACCCCCCCTGTCTCCTCAACCCCCTCCCTTTCCCTCATCTCTTTCTCCTCGCCCCCCTACCCCTGTCCTCTCTCCCCGGCACACCTGGTAACTACAAACTTGTACACAATAATAACAGCGAGATGTATCCATCTATCTCTCTATCTGGCCTGTCTGCAGTTAGTGGAGTGGCTGAGAGACTCGCAGGCGTGAAAGGTCAGTTAATCGATGGCGCACAATTTGACAAATCCCAGCGACTCTTATCATCCACATGGCGTTTAGGGCCAAAGGAGAGGAGAACCGCAGAGATAAATGTTTAATCCTGACTGGAGAAAGAGAGGAAGAGGAGAGAGCGAGAAGAGGAGAGAGCGAGTGAGGGAGGCAGAGACAAAGAATGAGGGGAGGAGAGGGAGAGAGAAAGCGGGAGGCAGAAAGAGAGGGAGAGGTAGGGAAGGAGGGATGTAAAGAGAGAGAGAGGGAGAGAGAGAGAGAGAGAGAGAGAGAGAGAGAGAGAGAGAGAGAGAGAGAGAGAGAGAGAGAGAGGGGGAGAAAGAGAGAGGAGAGAGAAAGAGAGAGGGAGAGAGAGACATAGGGAGAGAGAGAGAGAGAGGGAGAGAGACATAGGAAAGATATAGGGGGAGATAGAGAGGGAGAGAGAGAGAGGGAGAGAAAGAGAGAGGGGGAGAGAGAGGGAGAGAAAGAGAGAGGGGGGAGAGGGAGAGAAAGAGAGAGGGGGGGAGAAAGAGGGAGAGATATAGGGAGAGAGAGAGAGGGAGAGAGAGAGGGAGAGAAAGAGAGAGGGGGGAGAGACATAGGGAGAGAGAGAGGGGGGAGATATAGGAAGGCAGAGATATAGGGAGAGAGAGGGGGGAGATATAGGGAGAGAGAGAGGGGGGAGATATAGGGAGGGAGAGAGAGGGGGGAGATAGATAGAGGGGGAGATATAGGGAGAGATATAGGGAGAGAGAGGGGGGAGATATAGGAAGAGATATAGGGAGAGAGAGAGGGGGAGATATAGGGAGAGATAGATATAGGGAGAGAGGGAGGGGGAGATATAGGGAGAGAGAGAGAGAGGGGGAGATATAGGGAGAGATAGATATAGGGAGAGAGAGCGAGAGGGGGAGATATAGGGAGAGATAGATATAGGGAGAGAGAGAGGGGGAGATATAGGGAGAGATATAGGGAGAGAGAGGGGAGATATAGGGAGAGAGAGAGGGGGGAGATATAGGGAGAGAGATATAGGGAGAGAAGGAGAGAGAGAGAGAGAAAATAGGAAAGTAAACTGGTTACAGCCAAATGGGCATTGAAGTTGTAAGTGGAGGGACATAGCATCATGGACATAGCAACATGGACATAGCCACATGGACATAGCCACATGGACATAGCATCATGGACATAGCCACATGGACATAGCAACATGGACATAGCCACATGGACATAGCCACATGGACATAGCATCATGGACATAGCCACATGGACATAGCAACATTGACATAGCAACATGGACATAGCAACATGGACATAGCCACATGGACATAGCATCATGGACATAGCCACATGGACATAGCCACATGGACATAGCAACATGGACACAGCAACATGGACATAGCAACATGGACTTTGCAACATGGACATAGCCACATGGACATCTGTCAGCCACATGGACATAGCATCATGGACATAGCCACATGGGCATAGCATCATGGACATAGTCTGTTTTACAGTCTGTCATGGACATAGTCAACATGGACATAGTCTGTTTTATCATCTGTTTTACAGTCATCTGTCATCTGTCAGGACATTCAGCCTGTTTAACAGTCTGCCATAGCTCAGTGGTCCTTCTGTAGCTCAGTTGGTAGAGCATGGCGCTTGTAACGCCAGGGTAGTGGGTTCGATCTGCATCATGGACATGTTTTACAGTCTGTCAAGTAGTTTCAGCATCATGGACATAGCATCATGGACAACATGGCATCATGGACATAGCCACATGGACATAGCATCATGGACATAGCCACATGGACATAGCATCATGGACATAGCATCATGGACATAGCAACATGGACATAGCATCATGGACATAGCATCATGGACATAGCATCATGGACATAGCATCATGGACATAGCCACATGCATCATGGACATAGCATCATGGACATAGCATCATGGACATAGCATCATGGACATAGCCACATGGACATAGCATCACATGGACATAGCATCATGGACATAGCATCATGGACATAGCCACATGGACATGGACATAGCATCATGGACATAGCATCATGGACATAGCAACATGGACATAGCAACATGGACAATAGCCATCATGGACATAGCCACATGGACATAGCATCATGGACATAGCAACATGGACATAGCCACATGGACATAGCCACATGGACATAGCAACATGGACATAGCCACATGGACATAGCATCATGGACATAGCAACATGGACATAGCAACATGGACATAGCATCATGGACATAGCATCATGGACATAGCATCATGGACATAGCATCATGGACATAGCCACATGGACATAGCCACATGGACATAGCATCATGGACATAGCCACATGGACATAGCATCATGGACATAGCATCATTGACATAGCCACATGGACATAGCATCATGGACATAGCCACATGGACATAGCATCATGGACATAGCATCATGGACATTGCATCATGGACATAGCATCATGGACATAGCATCATGGACATAGCATCATGGACATAGCATCATGGACATAGCATCATGGACATAGCATCATGGACATAGCATCATGGACATAGCAACATGGACATAGCATCATGGACATAGCATCATGGACATAGCCACATGGACATAGCATCATGGACATAGCCACATGGACATAGCCACATGGACATAGCATCATGGACATAGCATCATGGACATAGCATCATGGACATAGCATCATGGACATAGCATCATGGACATAGCATCATGGAAATAGCATCATGGACATAGCATCATGGAAATAGCAACAGGGCCATATCTACTTCTACATTATATTCACACAGAGAAAGATAACCGATTCATGCTCTTTCTAAATGTTTCTTGGATTAATTTTGACAGGAAAAGTATACTTAGCAGTTATGGTTTTGACCTTATTTTTGGCAGCTTGTGTAAACTTAGTAGAGAGTTAATGTGTAAAGTTGAGAAAAACAAACCTTGTATGATTGGCAGATTTCTGAGGCATTCATGGGGCAGTAGGATGTTAGTCCAACAATAAGACCGAGCAACAAAGAGGAAAATGAGCTTTAGAACACAAAGCTAGTCGGAGACTTTTCTTCTTTTTTTTTCTTTTTAAAGTGGCGGTGGTTTAGAAATGGACCCACTTTCTCTGTCCTCACGCCCTTGAGAAGAATGTCTGAACTATAGCATTGCCTCAGTTGATAAACCTTCTGCTCTTTGAAAGGACTTAATGAAATTGCTCAACCCAAGTTCATTTTATTTAGGGGGTTTCTTTCGCTGAGTCATAATTATCGCTTTGACAAAAATGTCAAAAAACATTAATGCTTTAGTGGACTTTTCTAATGGCTAATCCTTGTGCGTGAAATGCATACTTCTCTTTCTATCCAGACATTGACACAGATGGACTGATGGTGGAGAGAATACAGTAAGAGAGACTGAGAGATGGCATAGAAAGACAGATGGACTGATGGTGGAGAGAATACAGTAAGAGAGACTGAGAGATGGCATAGAAAGACAGATGGACTGATGGTGGAGAGAATACAGTAAGAGAGACTGAGAGATGGCATAGAAAGACAGATGGACTGATGGTGGAGAGAATACAGTAAGAGAGACTGAGAGATGGCATAGAAAGACAGATGGACTGATGGTGGAGAGAATACAGTAAGAGAGACTGAGAGATGGCATAGAAAGACAGATGGACTGATGGTGGAGAGAATACAGTAAGAGACTGAGAGATGGCATAGAAAGACAGATGGTTGGAGAGGAAAGAACAAGAGACAGTGGATAGAAAGACAGACGGACGGACACAGAGACAGACAAAGGGCAGACCATCCACCAGACAGACTGACTTCTAGACTGTGCTACTGTGTGTGACTGAGGGAGCTGCTTGGCCGAGCATCCAGACACACGGTCATGTCCCTTCCCGCCGTCTCAATACGAGCTCAATGTAATTCGATTGAGATTAGTCGCACTGGCATGACAGCAGATCCCTAGTATTGCCAAAGCACTTAGGAGGCAATGACAGGCCCACATCGATGGGTGCTACACACACACACACACACACACACACACACACACACACACACACACACACACACACACACACACACACACACACACACACACACACACACACACACACACACACACACACACACACACACACACACACACACACACACACACTCCAACATGCCATGCAGGCAAGACAGTGAGAGAGAAGGAAAAAGAAGGAGAGAGGGAAAGAGAGCTCATAACTGGCAAAAAATTAACGACTGTCAAGAAGAAGCAGTGGGCAAGAACTGTAAAGAGTGTAAAAGAAATGGTAAGGGTGTCTGGGGAAGAAAGAAAAGAAAGAGGAGTGGAGAATGAGGTGGGTGGGGTAAGATGGGTGACTCAGACAGAGAGAGATGAGGTGGGTGGGGTAAGATGGGTGACTCAGACAGAGAGAGATGAGGTGGGTGGGGTAAGATGGGTGACTCAGACAGAGAGAGATGAGGTGGGTGGGGTAAGATGGGTGACTCAGACAGAGAGAGATGAGGTGGGTGGGGTAAGATGGGTGACTCAGACAGAGAGAGATGAGGTGGGTAAGATGGGGGACTCCGACAGAGAGAGAGATGAGGTGGGTTGGGTAAAATGGGTGACTCAGACGGAGAGATGAGGTGGGTTAGGTAAGATGGGTGACACAGACAGACAGAGAGAGTGACTCAGAGAGAGCGAGGATGAAGACGAGTATTTACAAGTGATGTACGGGAAGAGGGGAGATTTACTAGGAGAGATTGTTAAGTCAACATATCCTGGGTCAGTCATTAATCCGATTTAACAGCAATTAAGGTGAGACTGATTCCTTCCTAGAGAGGAGGGAGAATCAGAGAGAGAGAAAGGGAGGGAGGAGAATGAGAGGTGGTAGGTGGGAACCACCACACTCCACATAATACAGCTCTATTCTCAATAGTCAGCTATAATCAAAACTATGACCTTGTAAACAGGCGGTAGACATAGGCCGGGATTCAACCCGATCACGCTTTCTCCTCAATGCACGTTGTAAAGGTAATGTCCCTGCGTAAGCAGAGACCACATTCATGGTAAACTCTGCATACGTTGAATCCCGGTCTTCCATTGTCACGACTTCTGCCGAAGTCGATGCCTCTCCTTGTTTGGGCGGTGCTCGGCGGTCGACGTCGCCGGTCTTCTAGCCATCGCCGATCCATTTTTCATTTTCCATTTGTCTTGTCTTGTTTTCCCACACACCTGGTTCTCATTTCCCTCATTATGTGTTGTGTATTTAACCCTCTGTTTCCCCCATGTCTTGGTGTGCTATTGTTTATTCTGTTTCATGTTATGCACACGTTAGTCTGTTGCGCTGGGTTATGTTAACCCGTATTGTTATTTCGTGTTCACTTTGCCGTGTGCTTTTGGTTCACCTAAATAAAAGGCTCCGTTGGCTACCCAATATCTGTTCTCCTGCACCTGACTCCCTTACAGCCATATACGCATACCTGACATCCATCTAATACAGGGATGTAGACTGTAGGAGGTGGAGGGGCAATCTCTTTCTACTGGTGAGAAAGAGGAGAGGAGAGAGGAGGGTAACTCTGGTGCATATAGATGAAAAGTAGGCCCTTTTCCCCCTCTCCTTCCCCCTCTCCTTCCCCCTCTCCACCCTCAGCCCCCAGCCGTCGTGCTCTGCTCTCTGGGTTGTGTTGTTCCAGATGTGTATCGGGTGCTGGGGTGGACAGAGGGCCCCGTCGTCCCTGTAGCATTGGTGCGTCTATTGGGAGATTGTGGTCCTGATAGCTCTCCCACCTGACATATACACAACAGAACATAAATCACACACACACAGAGACACATAGATGCACACTCACGCTTTATCTCTCACTCAGCACACCTCAGATAGGAGCCAGCTCTGCAGAGAGAGTGAGGGAGAGAGAGAGAGAGAACAGGGTTGCTAAGTAGGGGAAAGGGTTGGGTTTGAGGTGATCTGTATTGCTCGGTTCCTTGTTCTCATTGTGTCTATCTACTGTAACTGGTGTTTACTCACAGTCTTAATGAGAAAGTTGTTGGCTTGAATTGGATTCGGTTGCATGATGTTTGAGATTTAAATGAAGTTGTACCATTATTTACCATCCTTAAAACAACCCGTAACACACCATTAGGGCTCCACAGAATGGCCAGCGCATTGAGATATACAGGGTTCTCATTCCCATTCTATGGGTATACATTCTATCCTATGGGCCACCCAGTCCATGTATGATTCCCCCAGTAGCGGTGCGTGGGTAAAATCACTGGAGAAGCCAATCCAGAAAAAAAGCATATTACAACCTATGTGTTGTGATAATTGTGTTGTTTGCTCTATAACCTGTGAGTTCATGTGCTTTGACACCGTGATATACAATATAGGCCCAAGGCCGAGACAATAAGAAGAAGCAGTGGCAGAATAAATTCAACCACACAATTGTCTCATCACAAAACAAGAGAGCAACATCTGTCTGGTGAGGTCCACGAAACAAATTGCATGTAACAAAGTTACATGACCTGCAGCAGGGTCAAGCAAGGTAACGTTTCCCACATTTTTGGACTACTAAACAACTATTGATTTGGAACACCGGAGAGTTACTGCAGGTCCCAAAGAAAACAGGATCCTCCACTATTCCAGCACCATTTCAACTTCAACATCATCAAATCACCTATGCTTCATCTAATAAAGTTACAACTAAAAGATACCGAAAACAATTTAGTACAATCAACATAAGCTAAATATCATGTGGCTGTCCATGGTACTGATTTCTCTCTCTCTCTGTGTGTGTGCAAGTAGAAAAAATCATGTTGACTGACCCTACTTGTAGAGAAACACCAATGCCATCCTCCTCTCTTTCATGTTGCCTAAACGGTCTATGACTGTCATACAGTACACACTATTAGTTGTTGTTGTTCTAGGCTACCTAGCTAAAATACTTGCTTACTAGCCTAACTTCCTTTCATGGGCTACGATGTGGCAGGCCAGCTACTTAACATTAGCATACAACATCTAGTTACATGTTGCCAGGGGTGCAATGTATGAATTTATGGTTGGATCAGAATCACCGTTATAATCATTAGCCAGTATGGAGAATTTAAGTAAAACCACGAGTCTAAATCCATATCTCCATCCATGGCTAATTTAGGAAAGGGTCGGTTTTAGCTAGCTAGCTAGCCACCAGAGGACAACAACACAATGAGATGCAACAATTCAACTATTTTTCTGTCAATGCGGTCTAAGGCACTGCATCTCAGTGCAAGAGGTGTCACTACAGACCCTGGCTGTATCACATCCGGCCGTGATTGGGAGTCCCATAGATTGGGAGTCCCATAGGGCGGCGCGCAATTGGCCAAACGTCGTCCAGGTTTGGCCGGGGTAGGCTGTCATTGTAAATAAGAATTTGTTCTTAACTGACTTGCCTAGCTAAATAAAGGTTAAATAAAATAATAATAATTCCCTTGCCACTTTTTGTTCTGGTGCACCAGGACCAATCACAGTTGAGCTCACTTAGTTTAGCTAAATGCTGGTTGGCTAATATTTTATATATTTTTTTATCAAGGCTTACTGGCTTCCCTTTCTTGTTACAATGTCATACTCTTTATGACCAGACAGCATCAGATAGATATGCTACACATACTGAGACAGAGGAGCGCTGTTTCCTTCGCTCAGATGCTTTCTCTGGTGAGATACATCCAGCCTCTTGCGAATTGAAGGAAATGTATGCAACACAGCGAGACGAAAGATAAATTATTATTTTGTATTTTTTTTATTTTTGGGGGAAGCCTGGCTTCCCTTGGCATCCATGAATACACGCCACTGGATACTCCAGATAGAGAGAGCGTTACATTTGGCCTGTGTTGACAGAGGGAGGTTGTATTGACTGGCTCTTGCAGGGGAGGCGTGTCCCCAGCCCTGTCTCCAAACCATTTGTGGCGTTTAATACACTGTAGCAGAGGTCTCCCTAACCTGGACACTGCATGTAGCAGCTGTAGGAATCAATATGCACTAGTCTAGACTGAAACGGAGCATCTGACACAGAGTGAAAGAGGGAGTGAGGATGAGAGAGAACGAGGGAGGAAGAGGGAGAGAGAAATAGGAAAGGATATACAGGGAAACAGAGGAAAGGTCAGAGTGAGGGATCCAGGGAGATACAGAAAGGAGACAAAAGGAGAGGAAATTATCAGAGACATGGTTTGAAAAGCATGGAACCAAAGAGAGGAGAGAGAGGGATGGAGAGAGGGGAGGGGGGTGGGGGTGGAGTTAGAGAGACGTAGATGGTGAAAGAGAGCAAGCGATAGAGAGATAACAAGAGAGCGCCGTCAGTGGCTGAAAGAGACATTAAGCCAAGAGAAACAGGGATGGAGACACCGAAAAGAGGAAGACAAGGACACAGAAGAGGATACACACAACACAGGAGGGAAAAAGGACATAAGAGAAAGAGAAGGGCGGGAGAGAAATAAAGACAGAGGGAGAGAAAGAGAAGGGTGGGAGAGAAATAGAGACAGAGGGAGAGAAAGAGAAGGGTGGGAGAGAAATAGAGACAGAGGGAGAGGAAGAGAGGGAGAGAGTGGAGGAAGAGAGCGAGAGAGAGGGAAGAAAAACAGAGAGGGGGGTAAAATTTCCATCAGGTTTTCAATTGGGGCGGATCAATAGTGTATTAGAGCTCACCTTGACCCTGTCTCTCCCCCTTCTCCCTGGCCCCCTTCTCCCTGGGCCAGCACACAGGCCAAACTACTCTCCCTCACAGCAGGGGGCGGAGAGGGGGAGAGATTGCATTACGGCCTCCTTTTCTTGGACCAAAGTGGCAGAAAATGGCACAATAAAAAGAGGGATAGAGGACAGAACGAAAGAGAAATAGAAAGAGGAAAAGTGAGAGTGAGGGAGAGGGATAGAGTTGTGGGGTGGAGGTGGTCCATCCTGGTTGTTGTGTTGTGTGTGTTGGCAGACAGTGACTATACATGAGGAGATCTGACTGAGGGACATATAGGCAACAGAGACCATGCATGGGAAATGGAAGCACTGTGGCCCTATGGGCAGCAGCTGGTTCTATTTAAGAAAACAGATACATGTGTACTCTGATGCACTCTTCTTGTACAACCTTCACTATATGGCACCATTCTGTTGTATAGGGTTCTGTCTTTACTCTTTTGGACCTCCTGTTGTAGGTTGATTTATTACATATGGTCTCCATGACATGAATATAATGTTGAGCCAAAAAGCAGTTGATTTGTTGTCAAGACATTATTTTCTGTCTTTACATTGTGAGTTTCTGAATCTTAGTCTTGGCCTGGCAAACGCACATACACGCACGTGCACACACGCAAGCACACACCCTCAAACACACACACACAGTCGACAGGACACACTACATCACAACACGAGGACACAGTACTTCACACCATTTCAGGGGACAGAAGCAGGGGCAGAGGGAGCGAGGGGATGGGGAGCGATTGAATGAAAAAAATTGATCCGGGAATTTAGCATTTAGACACAGTTTCCAAAGCGATATAGAGGGGAGGCGCGGGAGCAGAGGGGAATATAGGGGGAGGACACTTCACTTTATTATAGGTCAGCTTTGCCCAATTGACTAACTGTAACCCCGGCGTAGGTTAGGATGTACTGTAAATACCCGCGTGGTGTAAATAAATGTTACAATAGTGTTTTTGTTTAATAGAATTGAACTAAAATGACAGGATTGTTTGGAGGAAGTTGGCATGTTTTTTTTGTAGAATCTCAGTTTATGTTCCCGTTAACTTGCCCATATGGAAACTAGCGTTTTTCACTCATTCCCGTTCAAACTATTTCATAATATATATTTGTTGTTATTGTAAATAGATGCACAACCACGTCTCAATAAAGGTTTATAAGGAGAAACACTAATTCCGCCACTAACCTCCCCACATTTCCTAATGTTGTTCACATTGTCACCCATCCACACTTGGGCGCACATGTACATGCAGGGACTCTCAACAACACACTGTCCCTCTTGCTGAGGGGGGAATAGAAGAAAAAAGGAGAGAAAATAAATCGATCGTCGGGGATAGCGGTGCGCGTCGGAGGATCGTATCTTGTCAAAATAATATATTACCCTCATCCCCGGCTGATCGATGCGGTGGATTAGGGACGGAGGGCTCCCTCTCCCCTCTTTCTCCCTCTCTTCCTCCCCGGCGCTCCTTGCAGTTTAATATTTACCTTCGTGAAAGAGCGGCCGTGACTGCGCTCACTCCTAATTGATTCCGACACTTGGGGCTCTCTGTTTGGGCTGCGGATGAGAGAGGTAGGGGTTTGTGGAATGCAAAGAAAGAGAGAGAGAGGGAAGGGAGGGAAAGAAGGAAACAGTGGCGAAGAAAAGTGTGTAAACAGTGAATGGACAAAAAAATGAAATGAAAATGCCTACAACGAGATAAAAAACATTCTGAAGATTGTGAGAGCAGCGACGGAATGGAAAATGGGAAATGATGTATTTAGGGAGATGGATGAAGTGAGTAAGAGAAGGATAAAGGGCAGAAGTGAAAAGGTTAGGATAAGTCTGTGTTAATGATGTGGAGGTAGATTGATAGAGAGATGGAGTAGCAGATGGATTGAAAAGAGAGATGGAAAGTCAAAGGAAATAAGGGTGAGAAGTGTAAGAAGAGAGATGGGGGGGGGTAGTAGAAAAGGATGGATAGAGAGATGAATAATATGACAAGGATGGAGGAAATGAATGTGGAAGAGAAGGGGAAATGGAGAAAAGCAGGGGGAAATGGGAGAGAGTGGAAAATTGGACAGGAGGAGAGGAAGAGAAATGGAGGCATAGGGAAAAAGGAGAGAAAACAAGAGGGATTAGAAGAGCGACAGAAAGATACATGACAGGAGTGGTGGACACAGAAAACCTATCAAATGGAGCATAGGGGGAAAATAGGGGATGAGGGAAAAAAGCGAGAGAGGTGACAGGATGATATCGAGGGGGATAGACCGAAAACAGGAGTTATAGGGAGGGAGGGGGGCAAGAGACAGACATTTTTTTCAATGGAGGAACTGGCCTGTCATCTTGTTCCGCCAGCACAGAGCGCTCCTTTAAAATACGGGGAGCAGGCAGGCCACACAGGGTGACTTATGTGTATATGTAGGCTTCGCCAATATATCTTTCTGTCTTCCTTCCTCTGTGCTCCCCTTTTGCTCCATTGCTGTCTCCTTCCAGCTCTCTCACTCTCTGTTTCTCTTCAGCTCTCTCTCTCTCTCTCTCTCTCTCTCTCTCTCTCTCTCTCTCTCTCTCTCTCTCTCTCTCTCTCTCTCTCTCTCTCTCTCTCTCTCTCTCTCTCTCTCTCTCTCTCTCTCTCTCTCTCTCTCTCTCTCTCTCTCTCTCTCAGTTGAGTAATCTCCCCTTCTCTCAGACCAGCACATCTCTTTATATCTCTCTGTGTAGTTCCCACACAGATTCACAGGCTATGTGAAGGTTTTAATCCCGTGAGGATTTATACATGAAAAATAACCAGAGGGACATTAACTTGAGCACACATTCAGTTGCCTCTGTAAATTCTCCAGGTCTGTGTCCCACAATGATGACACAGTATTATTATGAGAGTCTGCAGGGGAGAGGGATAACCAAATGAACAGCGTAGTGTTCCAAGGTGTTTCTGTCCCATATATGTAGTATACATTTCCTGTCCCTGAAATACTTCAGCGAGCAGGCCTTTCTAGTCGACCTGGCCCGGGTATCCTGAAAGGATATCGACCTCATCCCATCAGTAGAGGATGCCTGGTTATTTAAAAAAATGCCTTCCTCACCATCTTAAATAATCATGCTCCATTCAAGAAATTTAGAAGCAGGAACAGATATAGCCCTTGGTTCTCTCCAGACCTGACTGCCCTTAACCAACACAAAAACATCTTGTGGCGTTCTGCATTAGCATCGAACAGCCCCTGTGAAATGAAACTTTTTAGGGAAGTTAGAAACCAATATACACAGGCAGTTAGAAAAGCCAAGGCTAGCTTTTTCAAGCAGAAATTTGCTTCCTGCAACACAAAGTCAAAAAAGTTCTGGGACATTGTAAAGTCCATGGAGAATAAGAGCACCTCCTCCCAGCTGCCCACTGCACTGAGGATAGGAAACTCTGCACCACCGATAAATCCACTATAATTGAGAATTTCAATAAGCATTTGTCTACGGCTGGCCATGCTTTCCACCTGGTCATCCCTACCCTGGTCAACAGCACTGCACCCCCCACAGCAACTCGCCCAAGCCTTCCCCATTTCTCCTTCTCCCAAATCCAGTCAGCTGATGTTCTGAAAGAGCTGCAAAATCTGGACCCCCACAAATCAGCCGGTCTAGACAATCTGAACCCTTTCTTTCAGAAATTATCTGCCGAAATTGTTGCAACCCCTATTACTAGCCTGTTCAACCTCTCTTTCGTGTCGTCTGAGATTCACAAAGATTGGAAAGCAGCTGCGGTCATCCCCCTCTTCAAAGGGGGGGACACTCTTGACCCAAACTGCTACAGACCTATATCTATCCTACCCTGCCTTTCTAAGGTCTTCGGAAGCCAAGTTAACAAACAGATCACTGACCATTTCATATCCCACCGTACCTTCTCCGCTATGGAATCTGGTTTCCGAGCTGGTCATGGGTGCACCTCAGCCACGCTAAAGGTTCTAAACGATATCTTAACCACCATCGATAAGAAACAATACTGTGCAACCGTACTCATTGACCTGGCCAAGGCTTTAGACTCTATCAATCACCACATACTCATCGGCAGACTCAACAGCCTTGGTTTCTCAAATGATTGCCTCGCCTGGTTCACCAACTACATTTCTGACAGAGTTGTCAGATGCATGCTCTTCAACCAATCGCTGCCTGCACCTGCCCGCCCATCCAGCATCACTACTCTGGACGGTTCTGACTTAGAATATGTGGACAACTTCAAATACCTAGGTGTCTGGTTAGACTGTAAACTCTCCTTCCAGACTCACATAAATCGCCTCCAATCCAAAATTAAATCTAGAATTGGCTTCCTAGTTCGCAAAAAAAGCATCCTTCACTCATGCTACCAAACATACCCTCGTAAAACTGACCATCTTACCGATCCTCGACTTTGGCGATGTCATTTACAAAATAGCCTCCAACACCATACTCAACAAAATGAATGCAATCTATCACAGTGCCATTCATTTTGTCACCAAAGCCCCATATACTACCCACCACTGCGACCTGTACGCTCTCGTTGGCTGGCCCTCGCTTCATACTCGTCGCCAAGCCTTATCTCTGCTCGCTGGTCACCATAGCTGCACCCACCCGTAGCACGCGTTCCAGCCGGTACAGTGAGGGAATAAAGTATTTGATCCCCTGCTGATTTTGTATGTTTGCCCACTGACAAAGAAATGATCAGTCTATAATTTTAATGGTAGGTTTATTTGAACAGTGAGAGACAGAATAACAACAAAAAAATACAGAAAAACGCATGTCAAAAATGTTATAAATTGATTTGCATTTTAATGAGGGAAATAAGTATTTGATCAAATACTTTTTTCCCTCACTGTATATCTCACTTGTCACCCCCAAAGCCAATTCCTCCTTTGGCCGCCTTTCCTTCCAGTTCTCTGCTGCCAATGACTGGAACGAACTACAAAAATCTCTGAAACTGGAAACACTTATCTCCCTCACTAGCTTTAAGCAACAGCTGTCAGAGCAGCTCACAGATCACTGCACCTGTACATAGCCCATCTTTTAAATAGCCCAAACAACTACCTCTTCCCCTACTGTATTTATTTATTTATTTTGCTCCTTTGCACCCCAGTATTTATACTTTGCACACTCATCTACTGTCAAATCTACCATTCCAGTGTTTTAATTCGCCACCATGGCCTATTCATTGCCTTTACCTCCCTTATCTCACCTCATTTGCTCACATTGTATATAGACTTATTTGTCTACTGTATTATTGACTGTATGTTTGTTTTACTCCATGTGTAACTCAGTGTTGTAATATGTGTCAAACTGCTTTGCTTTATCTTGGCCAGGTCGCAGTTGTAAATGAGAACTTGTTCTCAACTTACCTGGCCTACCTGGTTAAATAAAGGTGATTTTCTTTTCTCTATAGGAAGATCTAGATACAGTGCTCATCAGCGGTTCTCTATTACTTTCCATATTAGCCATTCTCACACAAGTAGTCACTGAATTTGAAGCGTTGGTGATGTGCGTGTGTGTGCGTGTGTGTGTGTGTGTGTGTGTGTGTGTGTGTGTGTGTGTGTGTGTGTGTGTGTGTGTGTGTGTGTGTGTGTGTGAGAGAGAGGGAGAGTGAGAGAGCTCATGTATTAATTTGAATTGTAGGAGTTCATCATCTCATCCTCATGGAGCAGCTTTAGCTTGTTCAGCTGAGACCTGGTGTTGGGTGTGTGGCTGGGTGTGGGGCTGGGCATGGGGCTGGACATAGGGCTGGGTGTGGGGCTGGGCATGGGCCTGGGTATGGGGCTGGGTGTGGAGCTGGGTGTGGAGCTGGGCATAGGGCTGGGCGTGGGGCTGGGCAGGGGCTGGGTGTGGAGCTGGGCATAGGGCTGGGCATGGGGCTGGGGCTGGGCTGGGCATAGGGGGGCTGGGTGGGCGTGGGCTGGGCATAGGGCTGGGCGTGGGGCTGGGGGGCTGGGCGTGGGGCTGGGCGTAGGGCTGGGCGTGGGGCTGGGCGTGGGGCTGGGCATAGGGCTGGGCGTGGGGCTGGGCGTGGGGCTGGGCGTGGGGCTGGGCATAGGGCTGGGCGTGGGGCTGGGCGTGGGGCTGGGCAGGGCTGGGGGGGCTGGGCGTGGGGCTGGGCGTGGGGCTGGGCGTAGGGCTGGGCGTGGGGCTGGGCGTGGGGCTGGGCGTGGGGCTGGGCGTGGGGCTGGGCGTGGGGCTGGGCGTGGGGCTGGGCGTGGGGCTGGGCGTGGGGCTGGGCGTGGGGCTGGGCATAGGGCTGGGCATAGGGCTGGGCGGCTGGGCGTGGGGCTGGGCGTGGGGCTGGGCATAGGGCTGGGCGTGGGGCTGGGCGTGGGGCTGGGCGTGGGGCTGGGCGTGGGGCTGGGCGTGGGGCTGGGCGTAGGGCTGGGCGTGGGGCTGGATGTGGGGCTGGGCGTGGGGCTGGGCGTGGGGGGCTGGGCGTGGGGCTGGGCGTAGGGCTGGGCGTGGGCTGGGCGTGGGGCTGGGCGTGGGGCTGGTCGTGGGGCTGGGCGTGGGGCTGGGCGTGGGGCTGTGGGGCTGGGCGTGGGGCTGGGCGTGGGGCTGGGCGTGGGGCTGGGCGTGGGGCTGGGCGTGGGGCTGGGCATAGGGCTGGGCATAGGGCTGGGCGTGGGGCTGGGCGTGGGGCTGGGCGTGGGGCTGGGAATAGGGCTGGGCATAGGGCTGGATGTGGGGCTGGGCATGGGGCTGGGCGTGGGGCTGGGCATAGGGCTGGGCGTGGGGAGCTATGTGGGGTTGGCATCCTGCACTCTATGGGGTTGGAGCGGAAGCCTATTAGGTGCACTCATGAACTATTTCTAAACACATTAGACAGGACAGGCCCCGTTTAGATCCATTTCTTCTGGATTCAGTCAATTCAAAATAAGTATTGAAATTCATTTAATGGATCATCATGTTTTCATTTTGTCTCCCTCTCACTTTTCAATTCATAATTTGGATTTCAATGTATCTCATTTGAACTGACTGAATTCAAATGTAATTGACTCCAGCCCTGCAGCATGGGACAACTCTTGCCTCACCCCCTCCTTTACAAATGGCAAGCAGGTTTGGGGGGAGGACGGGTGAGTGCGAGACAGCGGGAGAAGAGTTCCCCTGGAACGAGCCATAACTTATTTATTTTACTGAACAACACAGAAATAGAATCCCAAATCCATCCGTGACTTCCTCTGTTCCTGTTTCATTCTGTCTTTCATTCCCTTTCCCTGTGTGTATTTATTATTTCTCTCTCTCTGTCCCCCCCCCTCTCTCCCTCTCAGTCTGTGTATTTCTCCCTCTCTGCTCTTTATTTACCTCTCTCTCCTGCTCTCTCTCTGTCCCCCCCCTCTCTCTCCTGCTCTCTCTCTGCCCCCCTCTCTCTCCTGCTCTCTCTCTGTCCCCCCTCTCTCTCCTGCTCTCTCTCTGCCCCCCCCCTCTCTCTCTCCTGCTCTCTCTCTGCCCCCCTCTCTCTCCGGTGGCTCAGGGAGCGGTAACAGTAGTGTCAGTTGTCATTATTGGTCTAATTCAGTAATCCGTCATCGAGGCTCACTGTATGCAGCGTATTATACGCCGGCACAGCAGGTGTACTACGCACTGAGGTGGAGATTCCATTTGACACGCACAGAGGCGAGGGCCGACGGGGGCCAGGCTGGCGGGCATGCTGTGTGTGTGTGTGTGTGTGTGTGTGTGTGTGTGTGTGTGTGTGTGTGAGTAGTAAAGGTCTTTTGATTTCACTGGAAAAAAAGAGTTCTGAGAGGAATCAGTACAGAGAGGAGCCACAGTCACATAGGAGTTCAGAGGGACAGGGTTAACACACACAGTTACACAAACACACACAGTTACACAAACACACACAGTTACACAAACACACACAGTTACACAAACACACTCAGTTACACAAACACATTCAGTTACACAAACACATTCAGTTACACAAACACACTCAGTTACACAAACACACTCAGTTACACAACCACACTCAGTTACACTAATACACACACAGTTACACAAACACACTTAGTTACACCACCACACTCACACAGATACACAAACATACTCTGTTACACAAACACACTTAGTTACACCAACACACACAGTTACACCAATACACACAGTTACACAAACACACTTAGTTACACCAACACACACAGTTACACCAACACACACAGTTACACCAATACACACAGTTACACCAATACACACAGTTACACCAATACACACAGTTACACAAACACACACAGTTACACCAACACACACAGTTACACCAATACACACAGTTACACCAATACACACAGTTACACAAACACACTCAGTTACACCAACACACTCACACAGATACACAAACATACTCTGTTACACAAACACACTTAGTTACACCAACACACACAGTTACACCACACCCACAGCCAGACACAAAGCCAGTTGGTCAATGAATAGTCAGTAGTGCACTGAGAGAAGGAAAGGCTATCATACCTATAGCTATCAAAATGACTTCTGAGAGAGGTTTCATTTCTTTGTGGATATCGATGAATGAATATGCAATGTAGAAATGAATGATTTCAAATCAAATCAAATCCAATTTCAAATCAAATTGTATTTGTCACATACACATGGTTAGCAGATGTTAATGCGAGTGTAGCGAAATGCTTGTGCTTCTAGTTCCGACAATGCAGTGATAACCAACAAGTAATCTAACTAACAATTCCAAAACTACTGTCTTATACACAGTGTAAGGGGATAAAGAATATGTACATAAGGATATATGAATTGGTGATGGTACAGAGCAGCATACAGTAGATGGTATCGAGTACAGTATATACATATGAGATGAGTATGTAGACAAAGTAAACAAAGTGGCATAGTTAAAGTGGCTAGTGATACATGTATTACATAAGGATGCAGTTGATGATGTAGAGTACAGTATATACGTATGCATATGAGATGAATAATGTAGGGTAAGTAACATTATATAAGGTAGCATTGTTTAAAGTGGCTAGTGATATATTTACATCATTTCCCATCAATAAAGTGGCTGGAGTTGGGTCAATGACAGTGTGTTGGCAGCAGCCACTCAATGTTAGTGGTGGCTGTTTAACAGGCTGATGGCCTTGAGATAGAAGCTGTTTTTCAGTCTCTCGGTCCCAGCTTTGATGCACCTGTACTGACCTCGCCTTCTGGATGATAGCGGGGTGAACAGGCAGTGGTTCGGGTGGTTGATTTGTCTTCCATGATAGGATTATCAATATGATTAATGGTACTAGATTCATTTTGATAGTGATGATCTGGGTATTATACATCGTGATTATATTAGGAATTTCAGCTCTCCACAACATTGATTGTGTTTCCATGTTTTTTTTACTGTTCACGCTGTTTCATCATTTATTGCCGTTATGAATACACATGTTGTCATTTTTACATTACACGCTTTCCATGTTCATCAACGAGTTTGTCAAAGTGTCCAGGTTTAATCAAGATGACCCTAAAACTACAACTCCCATCTCATAGCACTGCAGTCCTAGTTCCCCCGGGGGGTCTCAAATGGAATCTTCTTTAGTAAGTGTATTGCGAATTGTGAGGACAGCGTAGCTCTGCTTTCGCTCTCTTACTTTTATCAATTTGTATGGGAGCTCCCACCTCTCGGTTCCCCACGGGTATGGTGGGTTTGATCACGTTCTCAACCCCACAAGGCTGAAAATCCAGTAACCACTGTAAGTGTTTTAAACAGTTTAAACTATCATCGTGCTTCACGCTGTGTCTAGAACCCCTATACTTGTCTCAGACCACACCCCTTCCCTTCGGGTAGGCTACTTTACTTTGAGGTTGTTTTTTGAGGCACACGGGTCTCGTTCAATGGCATCACGTACGGTCTTATGTGGATATTCAGCTGGTGAATTTTTCAATTGCTTTTAAATTAAGAAAGTTTTAAGAAACAATTTCCCAAGATTGACTTGCGTTTCTTTAGCCTACCAATTATAATGTATCCAATTTGATCTTCCTATGGTCGTTTTTCTAGGCTACTGTTTCGATAGAATTACGAATTGTACATGTCATTGTAATCCAGGCCAGTAAAATGTAACCAACAAGCAAACACATTTATGCTTGTAATATTGTCCATAGAATATTTGAAGAGCTTAACCATCACTAGGCAGACAAGGAACGAAAATAAATTAGGGGTTGGCTTATAATAATAATAGTAATAGGAATTATTATTATTACTACTACTACTATTAATAACAGTAATAATGATAATAATAACAATAATAATAATAATAATGTCAAAATGGAGAACATTTATTCATAAATGGTGAAAATGCACAAGATGCGTTGACTTCGTTGATACTTATCAAACATCATGCCTATAAATCAAACACACACAAAAAAAACTAAATGTTACCACTATTTTTGTATCCGTTAAATAATTGATATAGCTCACTGATGTTATGAGCTTGTTGTTTCAACATTCAGACATGTAGGCTATTCAAATTTCCCTTCGTATTCATCTGTAGAGTGCTACTTTCGGTAAACATGAACGATCGAGTCAGGGCGTCGAGACAGGAGGCGATGGAAGGGATGGGGGGTTAATGAAGAGGAAAAACACCTGTCTGCACGGTTCTGGGGGGAGTTCAACCCGCCGTTTCGCTTTTGCAAAAGCTGCGGTAATGAGACAAGACTAAGAACTAAGAACAAACCGATAGCCCAAACCGGCGGCGGCCAATCCGGTTGAAGAAAGTTGAAGAAAGAAATGAACAACTAACAAAGGTCCATTACTGTCCGACTCTCTTTCTGAAAAAAAACAACAACACTTTCCCTCTCTCATACTTTTTTAGATCGAAATCTTTACGAATTTTAAAAGGTCTGTTAGAATTTAGATCTTGTTTGCATTGCAACAAATCTCAACATTCGTCACACAATGTTTAACTATGAAATAATGGACACGAGAGGGATATGGATGGGCTGCGAATTAAATGAAGGAGTAATAGCCTAGGATTTAGAAAAAAACGTAGAAAAGTATACAGGAAACGAAGAGGCAACTTGAAATAAAGGAGGAGAGGAGTGATACAGCAGGTGAAGAATAGGGGTGGTGTATGGAGACAGACAGAGGGAGAGAAAGAGAGAGGACTTTGGCAGAAGGAGGGAGTGTGTTAGACAGAGTTGGGAGGTAGTGGCAGAGAGATGAATGGTCTGTGTTGATGTTTGGGGCAGGGCACTCACTGCTTTGGCCCTCTTTGTAATTCTGTACTTAATCACCATCATTATGACACAGGGAGTGTACGGAGGAGAGAGGGAAGGAGGGAGATAGAGAAAGAGGAAAGGCGGGAACTGAGGACAGATAGAGAACAAGGTGATCATGGAGGTTGATGATGGAGAGGGGGCACTCGGAGGAAAAGAGAGCTAAATAGAGGAGAAAGAGAGGAGACAGATGAAGGAAAAGAGTGGGTACTGGATGTGTGCTTGAAATATTACTGTATGCCTGAGTGAGCAGGAGATGGAAGATAAGAAAGGGAGAGGGGGGGGAAAGAGCTGTGACAGAAGATGTAAAATGAGAGGGAGAGGGAGAGGGAGGGAGGGAGGGAGGGAGGGAGGGAGGGAGGGAGGGGGAGGGAGGGAGGGAGGGGGAGGGAGGGAGGGAGATGAATGGATAGAAAACAGGATGAGAGAGGGAGCAGCATGAAAGAGTACGTGTTGAAGAGTAGGGAGCTGCTCTGCAGATGATGAAACGCTAATTAAAGTAAACGAGCTACCTGAGCCCTTCGACTAACCCCTTGTCACACTGTCAAGAGCAGGAGAGAGTGAATGAACTAGGGAGGGAGGGAGGGGAAGATTTAGTGGGAAGATGAGACAGGTTTATGGAAGACAGAAGTTCTTGATGTTCAATAGTTGTGCCTTTAGGTCCAGGTTTAGTTTCCCATGTTGCCTTTTCATATGAACCATTATGAACTAAACAACTAAGTTTACCCAATAACTCTTGTTATGGGTATTTTCTGTACTTTACATGGCATCGGCATTGTTTATGTGTAATCTGAATCATTTATGTTCTGTATGACCTTGTACTAGTTATGGACAGTTGTCACTGTTCATTTTGGTATCCAAGGAAGTGTATTGAATGGGTGAAAGTGCAACTGTTGAGAGCCAAGTGCTCCAGTGTTGCACCGAGGTTGGGCTGTAGTACATATCCTTTCCTTTTCCAACATGAGCACAACATGGGCTTGAAAATGTCCTCCACTATCCAAAGATGAGCTCTTATGTCAAGTAGGGAACAGTAACAGCAGTTGGCATGACTCGTGGACTTATTTGCCAAGTGCCCTTGAATCGATATCAAATATCTTGGGTGATTTGGAAATAAATAGCTACCATTATCATATAGTGTATGTTTGATGTCATGCTTCTTCCACTGTATGGGTTGGGGTGGTTTAACTACATGTCATTGTCACCACGGTGTTCTTTATCCAGACCAGTCATTTTCAGGGTTCACATGTTTTACCATAGCTAGTTTTTTTCTATGTAGAGAGCCATGAAAACATATAAGTGAACCCCGTTATTAAAGATACTTTGTTGTCATCCTGTCACTATTACAATTGGTCCCTTGGTTGTTAGCCCTTCATGATATTTCCTTAGTCAATCAAGCATTTTGTTATCTAACTGGCGAGCTATATATAAATCCAACATTATTTATTTCTTAATGCTCATATTCATTCAATTAATCCCGCGTCTAATTCGTTTATATATTTATTTAGCCCGTCTTGCTATTCCTCTTTCCTTTTTTCATCTCTTTCTCCAACGATTATCCTGGCGTCTAATTAGAAATCGATGCTGTTGGGGCCGGCGGGTATTTGCGATGTGTTTGTGGACATTGAGAACAATTCCCCCGATAGAGACAGAGAGAGAAAGAGCGAGAAGAAAGAAAGTAAATATGAGGAAAAAACACACACACCTCCTCAATTTACCATACTGACAAGCAACTTCACTCCTTCCAGCTATTCTTCTTTTTCAAAAACAGTAAAAAGCAAGTAACGGAGAAATGAAAATAATATCATTTTAACCACTGGCGCGAGGGATTTGAGCGGGGAGTGCTTTTAGAATAAATAAACGATGAGGGGTATTTCAAAACGCTTGAAATGAATGAGCATAGTTCAACACTAAAATAGAAACAAATGTTACCAACAACTGTTTAGAAACAAATGGTATCGGCTCGGTCACCAAGGCAGTATGCAGGATGACCATTGGCCTTCTCAGTTTTAGTCTTTCTGCTTAATGTAGGTAATTATAGCCATAAAAAAAACTATTTTTGGGTTACCGGTATTAGCCTTTTTATTTACTTATAATGTCCTTATTATTTGTATTATTATATTAATAGCTTACTATTATCATAATAAGTATTATTATCATTATCGTTATGATTGGTTATTATGCCTGTATTTAATATTCATATAATTTGCTGAATGTTATTTTTTAAATAGATATGTAATGCATTGCTGAATTTTTGTGTCTGTGCCTCTGCACCTGTCTGCTCTATTCTGATACGGATCCAAAGTCTCTTCCGGTCGGCGCGTCCCGTGGAGAGGAGTCGGTAGAGGCGACGGGTTAGCACGATTACTGCCGGAGCAATCGAACCTAAACGAATTAGGAACCCCAGATGCCGGTCTGGGAGAACATTTTAAAATGAAGTGAAAAAGGAATGAGAGTGCGCCCTTTTATTAGTTCAGCTCACACCGGTGCCGTCTGTGTTCAGCTTTATTTCTCTACCCATAATCAGTTTTAGCTGTTTTTTGTTGTTGTTGACCCGTACAACGAAATCTCTCTCTCCTGCTTTATTCGGACTTTGTTGAATTCAGTGTCAGGAAATGTCAAATTTGGGAATACATTGTCATCTTTTAGCGATAAGGAAAAATAAAACAAGTTGTTTTTCTCGGTGTTGCCTCACATTTCGTCAGCCCTTCTGATGCTATACTTGGCAAAGGCAATCTGCTGGTGTGTGTGTGTGTGTCTCTGTTCGTTGGTTTGGTATTTGAGTCAGTCAGTGCATGCATGTCTGTCAGTCCATCTCTCCATCTCGCGCGCTCATTAAACGTCCCTCTCCCCCTTCCCGGCGTGTTTGTGCTCCCACTCCCGCCCTCCTTCCTCCTCGCCTCGCTCTCCCCTTGCCCATGGCTATATGATCGTGAAAAATGTGTTTACAAAACTCGCTCTCTCACAGATCAAACCACACGCGAATCAAAGACTTGGAGAGAGAAAGAGAGAGAAAGAGAGAGGAGGGAAAAGAGGGGTGTGTGTAATTTTAAAATTCTTTTTTTTTTTTCTTGTGCATGTGGATGTCTGCACATGGCTCCTTTGGCAATACAATATCTTTAAGCCCAAAACAACTGTTTGTGTTTCATAGTTAAACATGAGACATAATATAATATTGATGGCTCCTTGACACACTAACACGGTGAAACACCGCCTGCCTCAGTTCGGTTGATCATTAGTGTGTATTACACGCCCGTACAATACTGGGCTAACAAGCACCGCACCTGAGATAGATTGTCATCTGTAGTTGAGCTTTCAGAAGTGTGACAGGAATCGGTTTAATTGACAGTTAGAGAAGCGTTTGCTGTTGTGTTTTATTTCTCATGTTGCTTTTTCTCAAAGTCCATTTTAGGCCAGTCATTTTTGTGAGGATGATGGTGGTGGCGGTGGTGGTGTGTGTGTGGTGCTCAGGTATGTATCAGAATATGGAGGGAGGGAGAGTAGGGATCTTTAGATTCATCATAACAAAAGAGGAGACTGAATATAGAAGTGGGTAATACAATACAGTATTGATGGAACAATGGGGAGAGGAAGAGGAAGAAGAGGAAGAAATAAAGAGAGTGACTTGGCGAGACACAGAAGGGGATGAGAAAGAGAAGAGTGTGAGAGGAGAGAGTGAAGGGGTACAGAGAGGGGGATGAGAGACATGGAGGGAGGGGCAGACAGACAGACAAGTGGGGGAGTGATTATAGCAGGGTTTATGTATGAGCTATTGATTTAGTCGGTGGTGACTTCTTGAGTGGTTAATTCGGGAAGTGAGAGCGATAGAGAGAGTAACTCACTGACCAGGGAGGAGGAGGGATAAATAGATAGGGGGGTAGAGAGCAGGGAAGGGAAGGATAAGGAGGAGAGAAGGGTCTGTAACAAGTGCATCTCCTCATGGGGTGAAATCATCGACAACGGCAGCTTTTATCACCATGCATCTAAAGATAGGTGTTGAAAGCAGGGCGGTACAGTATTGGTCTCCTCAGGATGGAGTTAAAGGTGTCATTTTTCTGCTAACCTTTGACCTCTGAATCCCATAACCTCTGCGTCCAAAATGCAACCATTTTCCCTTTGAAGTGCACTACCTTCAACCAGGCACTGCTGAAACTAGTGCACACTATAGGAAGTAGAATGCCATTTTAATCCCCTGATCTGACAAACCACCATGCAAGATTTAAATAGGCTACATTCTGGTCAACAAAGAAAATATTATGTTCAAATGTCTGATTTTTCCATAAAACAGTTGTCTTTCATGAACAAGTTTGATAGGTTTTGTTACCCCCCCCACACACACACCTTCCCTGTTTAGCTTTAGGATAGGGTGAAGTTGAGCCCATAGGTCACTGATTTGCTCTATAGAAACAACAGATGGATCTCCCCTTCTCACTGTCTTACCCTGTCTGAAAGAGTCAACATCAACCCTAAAAGTAAACCTAACCCTAAACCTAACCCTTATTGTAACCCTAACTCTAATTGTATCCCCGCGAAATGTCTGCTTTTGTCTGGTCTCCACAAGGATAGTAAAACAAAACCACACCCACACACCTTGCATCTGGAAGTAGTCATTTGCAGTTAATCAAACTCTGTGAAATTTCCTGATCATTAAATATATTTCGTATATATGTTTGTAGATGTAATCATGTATGTGGGTGTGTCTTTTTGTGAGTATTAGACGTGAATATGCGTGTCTCCGCTTGTGTGAAGTTTAAGGTCCGCTCGCCAGAGCAGTTTCTTTCCTCTTTCTCTTTCCCTCTCTCTTCCCTCTCGCGCAGGTTTTGATCTCTCTGCCGCGAGATCAAAGGCGCTCTCTGGCTATTAGTCAGCGCAAGCCATTGATCCCTCATCGATCCACGCGAGACACAGCCGCCCCGTGAACACCGTACTAGGCTCCCCAAAGCTCTCCCGCGCGTCGGGAGAGAGAGAGAGAGCAAGCAAGGAGAGAGGGAAAACGCAAAGGGGGGCAATGTGTGTGTGCGTCTGTGTGGATTTTTCACTGGCACGGGTAGAGCCAAGCTCGAGCTTTTTCTTTGCCGCGGGACATGAAACAATGAGGCTCGAGCCGGTTTTAATAAAGCGCGCTTTCCCTCCTTTCAACTCTGGCGCTCGGCGGACGAGCCGGCAGCGGAGAGCGATCGATAATTAATGACGATGAATAATTTAACCCTATCGATTGATACTTTTTCTTCCTCTTTTTTTCTTCGTATTTTTCTCCTTATATCTTAAGGCCGGTATTCTGTAAGGTGGTGATACCATATCACATGCAACACTCTCCCTTCACCAGCTCCTTAACTTGAGCAAGTTTTCCAAACATTCGCTTCCTCATCCACATGCCAATTTACTGTATATTTATTAATAATTTAGCTTCATAACTAAACACACTAGTTCGTTTTCTCAATAAAATCGTCATCATTCGGGTCCACATACAAAACTTTACCCCATTTATTTCCCCTGGTTGATTCCACGTAATTTCAGTGAAATTAAGTTGAACCAATGTGAAATAGGGCCTAGACTTTGAATTGACGTCTTTTCCCAGTGGGATGGCTGTTTGGTGATGTCGATTCACATACACACATACAGTGGGGCAAAATAGTATTTAGTCAGCCACCAATTGTGCAAGTTCTCCCACTTAAAAAGATGAGAGAGGCCTGTAATTTTAATCATAGGTACACTTCAACTATAACAGACGAAATGAGAAAAAAAAATCCAGAAAATCACATTGTAGGATTTTTAATTAATTTATTTGCAAATTATGGTGGAAAATAAGTATTTGGTCAATAACAAAAGTTTATCTCAATACTTTATATACCTTTGTTGGCAATGACAGAGGTCAAACGTTTTCTGTAAGTCTTCACAAGGTTTTCACACACTGTTGCTGGTATTTTGGCCCATTCCTCCATGCAGATCTCCTTTAGAGCAGTGATGTTTTGGGGCTGTTCCTGGCAACACAGACTTTCAACTCCCTCCAAAGATTTTCTATGGGGTTGAGATCTGGGGACTGGCTAGGCCACTCCAGGACCTTGAAATGCTTCTTACGAAGCCACTCCTTCGTTGCCCCGGCAGTGTGTTTGGGATCATTGTCATGCTGAAAGACCCAGCCACGTTTCATCTTCAATGCCCTTGCTGATGGAAGGAGGTTTTCACTCAAAATCTCACAATACATGGCCCCATTCATTCTTTCCTTTACACGGATCAGTCGTCCTGGTCCCTTTGCAGAAAAACAGCCC